>NC_132782.1:5008750-5325000 GCF_048418805.1 Vulpes vulpes
CTTCACTCACAAGACCATGTGGGGCATCGGAGAACAAGCATCCCTTTGCTGTAGAAAAGACATAGCAAATCATTTGCCTCTCCATATTGGTATAAATGTTGAAATGATAGCATCTGTGGTCACTTCATTGACACATACATATGAAGGACAAATAGTTATGGGTACTAAAGGGAACCAACAATGCACATTTGTATAAAAATGTATTATAACAGGTTTCTGAATATTGCCAACCCTCAACCAAACACATACCTGCTGACATTCCATTTTATGTCCTAAACAAGTAACTGCAACAGACAGATCAATGTGGCATTTGGTAGAAATCCAGTAGCTTTTTTAACGAGCAAAGATTTCTAAAATCAAAAATCAAAGTTGTAAATAATAAATTAAAGCAGCCCAAACTCCTAAACAAATGGTACTCTCTGATTGCTATGGTTTGGAAAGGATCATAGATCTGAAGCTGGACCTGCCTACCTCAGGAGATAAATCATCATCCAAGACCTCTACAATGACCCTTAGCTGAGCCATCTCTCTGCCCAGCTGGTGCTCCGTCTGCCCACTGGCACAAGATTGCTTATTTATATTCACATTAAAATTACTGTACATTACTTTGTTCATAAACTTCTAAGCCTCCCTCTGTCAACTATGCTTGTTCAGCTAAAATGCATTTAAGAACTATTTTACAATAGTCCTTAACAATACAATATTACAATTAAGTCCAAATATTTTTTATTCATTCTCCAATATATGAAAATACACACACTCACACACATACATGCCATAGTTAGTTATGTTATACTGATGAGCATGTTCATTTTTAAAAGGATTTTATTTATTCATGAGAGACAGAGAGGCAGAGACACAGGCAGAGGGAGAACAGGCTCCCTCAGGGAGTCCGAAATGGGACTTGATCCTAGGACCCCAGGGTCACAACCTGAGCCAAAGGCAGACGCTCAACACTGAGCCACCCATGTGCCCCTGATGAGCAGGTTCTAAGTATTATTATTTTTAGACAGAATTGCCTCTATGGGTTGAAAAAATGGTTTTTTGGTTACCAGTGGGGTCTATTTCAGTCTTTTACATTAATACTAATTTGTGAAACATTTCTATTATCATTTAAAAGACAAAGCAAACAGTCTTAGTAAGAACTATATTTGTTTAATGTCTCACAGTGATCCTTGGTCGACATTATTTGGAACATTCACTTGGAATGGGGATTTGGTTGACAGAGATTTAATGAACAAGAGCATTCTACTAATTTTGGGAAATCTCTTGCTGAGAAGCAAAAACATAACAAATGCTGGTAAAGTTTCTGTTGAAGTCACTCTAATAAACATACTCTTTAAAAATCACAGATTAGACTGTGAACCCACTTTAAATGCCCTTAATGCCTTCCAATACAACATGCTGAATTTTGTATATTGTTAAGAAAAGGCATGGAAAATAGAGAGAAACATCTGGTTTTACTACTTAGAAAATGCAATAATTGTCAATTTCCTGCTGTTGGCAAGCACCCCAAAACACACACTAGATTAACAAAGGCAATTTAGTGTTAGGAAGGCAGCTGGCTCTAGTTTCTTCCTTTCCAAATGGTCATCACCATCTTAAACTTCAAATATGTACTGTGTTGCAACATAGAAAAACTACCTTCTTTCAGAAACAATAACTAAAAACTAGTGTTTGTTATTACACAAAGCATTACTTTCTCCATTAAACACACACCCAGGCACCTGTATGCACACGCACACACATACACACCTCCTTCAGAGAAACCTGCAAGATTTTTGCTTACAGAGGATTCTTGAATTGATAAAATCCTCCATGAATATAAAGTTTCACCTCCATAACTTCCCTGGACTATTTCAATGAAGGAATAGCATCAGAATTTAAAAATTCAGGGCACATCTACAAAGGATGGGATCTTCTCAAGAACCCAGTAGATTATTTGGGTCCATACTTCAAAAAATAGAAAAAGAAGTCCTGTATACTGGTCCTCAAACTTCACTGCACTTTAGAATCCCCTGAAGATATTAAAAAAATGGTTGGGACCAAGATCCCATTGCTACAGATTCTGATTTAATTTATTTGGGGCCTGGCCTGGGCATTAGGACTTTCAAATACTCCCCAGGTGATGCTGTTGTAATCAAGAATGCAACCAAGAATGCAAAGTGCTCTAGGATTATATTAGCATTGACCAAAGAAGTTCTTTTTTTTTTAATTTTTATTTATTTATGATAGTCACAGAGAGAGAGGGGCAGAGACACAGGCAGAGGAAGAAGCAGGCTCCATGCACCGGAACCCGATGTGGGATTCGATCCCGGGTCTCCAGGATCGCACCCTGGGCCAAAGGCAGGGGCCAAACCGCTGCGCCACCCAGGGATCCCCCGACCAAAGAAGTTCTTACATCTTTACCTTCCATTTGTTGGTCATGCTGGCTTCATTCAGGCATCTGGTTATGAAATGCTAGCCAGAGGAGCTACTTAGCCAAGAAAGTCTGTTTTAGAAATCTTTAAATTACCTTTTAGAGCATACAGTTAAAATTTTAAATACATTAAAGTTATTACAAAGGAGGTAAGTGGGAAAGGCAGGCTTTTTATTAAATTACAAAGAACAACAGTGAATATAAATAAGTGAAATGTCACAATTACATCCATCCTTGTAAAAATAACAGTTGGCAAATACAGAGGAAGGAGAGTCTACGTTAGCTGCACTTCAGAGAGCTGAGCTTCAGAAAAGTTAGAGACTGAACATTTTAACAAGCATTTACAAAATGTCATCATGACAAGAGGAGAGAAGGCCCTCTGCATGGAAAAATGATCTAATTTCTGCATATTTACTCTGCAACTTTCAATGGTAATGGGAAGCAATGATGCTTTCTGCTCTTCCCTGTGCATATCTGACATAAAGAATGCTCAGTAAAGGGGTACCTGGCTGGCTCAGTCAGAAGAGCACGTGAATCTTGATTTCAGGGATTTGAGTTCCAGCCCCATGTTGGGTGTAGAGATTACTTAAAAATAAAATCTTAGGGGCGCCTGGATAGCTCAGGTGGTTAAGCGGTTAAGCATCTGACTTGATTTTGGCTCAGGTCATGATCTCAAGGTCGTAAGATCACACCCAGTGTAAGGCTTTGTGCTGTTAGATGGTGGACCCTGCTTAAAATTCTCTCTCTCCCTCTGCTCCTCCCCATGCTCATTCACATGCACACGTGTGCTATCTCTCTCTCTCAAATAAACAAATACATCTTTAAAAAAAAAATCCAATTCCACCGGTCACTTTTTACATCTTTAAGTGTGGCTACAAGAAAATTTTAAATTGTATATTTGATTTGCATAATATTTCTATTGGATAGTACTGCCTATACCCTGGAGAGATAGAAGGATGAGATGAAATTGAACAGGGTAATGAGGACCCTGAACAGTGTCAGAATCCGTAGGTTAACCAGTCATTCCATCATTCCATCGGAGACTGAAGTTGGTATTTTACACGCCCCCGCGCCCCACCCCACCGCCAAACGAAGAGAGATAATCCAAAATGAGATCATTTTGAAATGAAAGAGCCTGAGATACTTTTATTTTTTTATTTTTAAAGATTTTATTTATTTAATCATGTGAGAGAGATAGAGAGGCAGAGACACAGGCAGAGGGAGAAGCAGGCTCCATGCAGGGAGCCCGACGTGGGACTCGATCCCGAGTCTCCAGGATCATGCCTTGGGCTGAAGGCGGCGCTAAACCACTGAGCCAGCCGGGCTGCTACTTGAGATACTTTCAATGGAAAAGTTTTCATCTTTGTTCACTACCCTGCATGATGGGGTCTCATTAAGAAGTTGAGATCAGTTATTATTCTTCACACATTTGGGAATGATGTGAGTAAATACTTGACCTCAATACAAAGTAAAGTCTTTTATAGAGTTGATATCATACTTTTATGTAAATTTTGAACCCTGCTTGGTTAATCATCCTGTATACATTAATCTCTTACCAACATGAAGAAACATATATTGTCCTAGCAAAACAGATCTAAAAAGTAATACTGAAACAGAATGCCATTTGGAAACAAAAAGGAAAAAACAATACTTGCTATAACAGGGATGAGCCTCAAAAACATTATGCTAAGGAAAAGATGCATTACATTTATATAAAATGTCCAGAAAAGGCAAATCTATTGAGGCAGAAATAGATTAGTGGTTATTTGGGACTTGGGAGTAGGATCAGGAAATAATGGAAATGGGTGTGAGTGATTTTTCTGGGATGATATAAATGATGTAAAACTAGACTATAGCAATGGTTGTACAACTACACAAATTTACTAAAAATTATTGTACACTGAAAAGAGAGTTTGTAATATATAAGTTCTTCAATAAAGAGGGTTTTTTAATGTTAAAAGCAGTAAGATTAATAACTTTCTATAGAGCATTCTAAATTTTTGCACATTATTATGAAAAGATGTGGAAAACAGACAAGTAGAAAAAATTGAAAACTATAAGTAACCTTGCCTTTGGCAAATACCCTAATATCTACCAATTTATTGTTAGGACATCAAAAATGAGATGTAAACTATTTAGAAATTAGATCATGAAACGCTATTTCAAAACTTGTAGAATGCAGCTAAAGAGACAGGGAAAAAAGGAACCTATAGCTAAATATATTTATTAGAAAATAAGAGATTGGGAACAAACTAACTAAATCTTTCAACCTAAGAGGAAAGAAATAGCTCAATAATATTCAAGACCATGTTTCTTTCTCTGTCTTACCTCAAACTCCTAATGAAACAAGTCCTCATATTTTACCTAATCTAAATACTTGATGGACATTTGTCACCTCTGTGTCCCTTCCTAGTTCATAAACTTTTCCTCACACAGCTACTAAAGAAAATCTAGAATTCGCTTCTTGGTCATCAATTTCTACTTATTCCAAAATAATTTTGAAGTCTTCACCAGAAAAAATCCCATGAAATCTTTTGAAGAAGCTGAGAGAAGACTTGAACTGGAGAGCTATTCCAGAAGGATGATCCTAGATTAGAGATTAAGTTTGGTATGTATTCTTTAACAAAATTTCAATGCAAACAATCAACAGAATTTTTTTTTCTTTTTTTCTTTTTTTTATTTATGATAGTCACAGAGAGAGAGAGGCAGAGACACAGGCAGAGGGAGAAGCAGGCTCCATCCACCGGGAGCCCGATGTGGGATTCGATCCCGGGTCTCCAGGATCGCGCCCTGGGCCAAAGGCAGGCGCCAAACCGCTGCACCACTCAGGGATCCCCAGAATTTTTTAAGATGAAATTTGACATAGGAAAAAGATATTTTTGAAAAGAATAATGAGTGAACACTTGCTCTATCAAATAGCAAAACAGATTAATTAAAACAGCACAGTATCGATGTAGAAATATAAATATAGATCAGTCTTTATTTAATCTAATCAAGAGTCCATATGGATATGAAAGTATAATTAGAAGTATAATACATAATAAAGGTGGCATTTCAACTCAGTGAGTTAGGATGAATCATTAAATAATTGATGCTGAGACAGTTGCCTATCAATTTAAACCAAAAAATGAAAGTCAGACACTTAGTTCATAGCATTCTTGGAAATAAAGTCCAGATGGCTAAATTTTAGAAGAAATGTGGATAATACTTACTATTTTCAAAGAATTAGGTACATCTATTTGCAGAGATGCTACATATAATTTTAAAGTTTGTGTTTTGCAAACGTGATGCTGGACCAGGATTATAAACAGGGAATGAGTCCACTTTTGCTGCTGCTTGTCAAGCTGACTGCCATGGTTCAGAAAGGGGTCTTTTCCTAATTTGTCTATTCAGGTAGAGAATCTGTGCAGTTTGCCATTAAAACGGCACCTTTTCTAATTGGCACAAAAATCTTAAATGCTAGCAGTAATAAAAAAATAGTTAATAATAGGTAAACTTATAGATACATAAATGCTTTTATAAACACAAATGGTTGTTATAAATTGAACATGTCCCTCTAAAATTCATATGTTGAAGTCCCAATACCCAATGTGATGGTGTTTGGAGATGAGGCCTTTGGGAAATAATTAAATTTAGATGAGGTCATGAGGGTAGACCCTCATGAAGGGATTAGTGTCCTTGTGAGATAAGACATCAGAGAGCTACCGTCTCTCTCTCCACCTACGGACACAAAGCAAGAAAACAGTTGTCTAAAAGCCAGAAAGAATTCTCCCCCAGAAAATCACCATGCTGGCATGTTGATCATGGACTTTTAGTCTTTTTCTCTTTTTGTGAGAAAATAAATTTCTGTTGTTTAAGCCACCAGTCTATAGTATTTTGTTATGTCAGCTGGAGTTAATACAATAGTATTATATTATAAAATGTATTGGGTTTTTTTTTGTTTTTGTTTTTAAACTCATTTTTTATATAGGTACACATAGTATGTATGCACATGTATCAGTAAATAACTGATAACAGAAAGGACTTCAAGAGAAGACATTATATGACAGTAGTGATCAAAGGGCACTTTAGCTTGAACCTCGTGTTTTATTTTTAATAAAATGTCTCGTTATTACATGTTTTATCTAAAATGTTAAAATGCTTAAATATTTTGAGAAAAAAATTATTAGGAAGTCTCTTATGTTTTAAAATTTCAATTGATAGTAATCACTTATAGTTAATGTGTGCTACATTCAGTACTTCTTTAATCCTTGCAACACCCCTATAAAGTAGACACTAGATATGCCTTTATTGTACAGATAAAGAAATTTAAGCACAGGGAAGTTGAACAACTTACCCCAAAGTCATATAGTTATAAAGTATGGAGCCAGGATTCTAATGTCGACAACCTGATTAAAGAACCTTCCCTCTTAACTTCTCTGACATGTTCAGAAAGAGAATAGAGCTTAGGAAATCAGGAGGTTAGTGGAAACTTTGGCAAAGACAATTTCAATAAAATAAAATAATTCTTAACTATGGGAAACAGAGGGTTGCTGGAGGGGAACTGGGTGGGAGGATGGGGTAACTGGGTGATGGACATTAAGGAGGGCACATGATGTGATGAGCACTGGGTGTTATGTGGAAGTGCCGAATCACTAAACCTTACCTCTGAAACTAATAATACACTATATATTAAATTTAATTAAAAACATTTTTAAATGAGGGTGAAACCCAGATTATAACTGAGAAGGAAGACATAATAAATAAAATGAATCACTATATCTTTTTATGCTGAACCACATGAAACTGCCAATGCTTAACCATTTCTGACCTGCAGAAATGGAATTTTCTTACAGTTTGACCTAATATATTTGGTAATTTATGGATATTGTTTTCAAGAAACTTAGAATTAAAAACTAGAAAAAGAAAATGAACAACAGAAGTTTTTAAACCCTCAAGGCCATGGGTGTGTGTTTTTCACAGATCTAGAAACTGTTTCAAGCTTTTATTCTGATGCAAAAACATGTGCCTCCAGTTAAAAAATTAAATATGAGATTTGTGAACTGTATTTAGTAGTAGAGAAAAAAAATACCTAGCCAGATTTCTTAGTGTCAGGGTGGTTATAAAAGAACAGAACTTCTGGTTCTTGCCAGAAGCAAAAGTTACCAGTAGTTTTTACATATTGAACTCCATCTCCCTAAGTCACAGAATGAGGACAATGCTTTCATCTACAACATTATCCAACATTTTCGGGAAACAATTTTTTGATACATTATATTATCCTGATGTTTTAATGAACTTCTCCACTGATTTCCCACTGGCATGCAAATATTAGGCTCATAACTATCCAAATCTACATTTCACATGAGTTGAACCTGCAGATCATAGACCCCTAAGAGTTGATAGCTCATTTAACCCTCAGAAACGCTCCAGTTCAATTTTACAAAAAAACAAGGTAGAACTTCATAGAAGTTAAACAAATGGCTTTGGCCAAGTCATACACTATTCAATGAACATTTAAGACTAAAACCCTGGTCCCCTGATTCCTAGTACTTAGTACTCTTTTTGCTATGCGTGACATGCCTATTTTTTCCTGTTATGTAATGCAGATTAATCTGATTTTCCTTTTCTTCTTTTCAACTGGAGTTCTGAGTCAGCTAATCTTGATAATTATTGGAACAGGAAGCAAAAGACTGAAATGGCTCTGTAATCAAAGAAACTCCCTGGCTCTGAGGGGGAGATTCTATTAGAAGCATGCCTGCTAGATGCTGGGACCTCACATCTGTTCTGTTATTCCCACCCCCTTTAATTCCTATGGCTCTCTCTTGTTTTTCCAGCATAGCTTCAGACTACCTAACCAGCCTTTGGCCTCCACCATTGTCTTGTTCTTTAGTGGGATTTTTTGTCTCTGACCCATGGCATGACCTATTTGCTGGTATCCACCTTATCTCAGTTTGTGCTTGTTTGGCTGGTTTCTCATTGGCTGTTTTACCTCTTAGCCTTGAGCCTTGGCTTTTCTGTATTCTTAGTTTTCTCCATAACGATTAAACTGAACTCTAAAATTCTGAGATATCTCAAAAATGATGTAAATTTCATCCAGAAAATCTTTAGGAATTGTCTGGCATCTACATGGAACTTCAGATTTACTCTGCAAACTTGGTGACTGGAGTTTGAGATAACTGTCCTATGGGTCACAAAGGAAGCTTCCTAGATGTAAGTGAACCTCGTTGTATAAAATGGTTATATTTTCCAATATAAGTCTAAGGGGTAATTTTCATTATTTATTTTTTAAAAAGATTTATTTATGTATTTGAGAGAGAGAGTGGGGAAGGGGCAGAGGAAGAGAGAATATCCAAGCAGATCCCAAAAAGGGACTCAATCTCATGAACCATGAGATCAAGACCTGAGTTGAAACCAAGAGTCAGAAGCCCAACTGACTGAGCCACCCAAGCACCCCTATGAGGTAATTTTTAAATAGACTTTATTTTTAGAGCAGTTTTAGGTTCACAGCAAAATTTAGCAGAAACTACAGAGTTCCAGGCAAGTTTTTTACACTAACAGTAAAGTTACTGTGACCCCCTTTGTGAAACAAAAGAGCTATTCTTAATTTATCTCTTGTTAAAATCTACTCAGAAGCCAGTTATCAATTTATTATCTCATAACTCCAAACCTACCCTTCATTGCCTACTCTAAGAAAGTAGAGCTACACCCTGTGACTATTTCTCCCTTTCAGCTGGCACAATGTTATGTCAGAAAGGGGTTCTGGAAAGATGGTGATGGAAGAAGTGGCCTTCTTTCCTGTTTCCGGTGTTTACTCCTTCTTGCTTCTACCATATGGCTGCCTGCTGCATGTGTGGGGTACACCCAGTGGCACCTGTGCCCATGGAGCTCCAATGGCACTCAATGATCAGCTTCCCATCAAATTTCAGAGGCACTCCCATGGTCAGATTCCCACTAAGTTTTGCAGGCCTCCCAGTGGTTGACTTCTAGCTTTGGCCTCCTATTCTCAGGCAGGGTGTTTCCTGCTTGCCCAGTGACTATGAACATATGCTGGTTGAGCCCATCTAAGAACTTCACTATGCAGGGAACCCCAACCATGTCTTCTACAATGAGGTTTGAATCCCAACCATGGAGTGTGTGTGGGGGGGTGGGGACCCTTCCACATTTGTTTCTGCTATGGGAACCTTCATTCAGTCCTGGGATTTTCTTTAAAGTTCTCTTTATCTCTTTATATAACAGAAGTTTTCTATTAGAATTAGTAATTCTTTATCTTAAATTTTCCTTATTCAAATTACTATGTTGTCTCTGTCTCCTCACTGACCCTGATTGATACAGTAAACTTGGAAAAGTAATTTTAATTTCTCAGGGTACTCATTCATAAAATGAGGACACTGGGTTAGTTGATCTCAAATGTCCTTTTCAGCTCTAAAATTATACCATTCCAAGAAATCCTCTGTGTTTTTCTATATAGGGTGCATTCTAAGTATACTAGAATGAATTACATACAGGTATAATTGTGTACTGCCTTCCCCAGCCATCCTCACAGTAAATGGGTCTCCCTTCTTAACTGAATAATGGTTTCCTCCTTCTAGGTCAACATATTCAGTCACAGCAGCAGCCAGTATCATTTCATGCACACAGTGGGCAATCAAACACTATAAAATTGTCTCTGAGGGTTTTAACTAGGAAGCTATCTAAGGAACTAAATGGCAAGCTAGAGATTTGTGTATGAATATAAGACTGAAATGCATTATAAGTATCATTTTATCTATTTGTGAATATAAATATTGTAAGAACACATTAAGTATAGAAAAATCCTCCCTCTGCTACTGGTTACCCTACCACCTCCATCACTATGCAATTTAAGATTTTTCTTTTACCTTTCTCGGTCTTTCACTGATTGTTCAGCCATTAATTTCTTCAGTTCTTCCAGGCGCTGAAGATCTCTCATTTCCATTTCTTGCCACTTCTGCTCTTTTTTAGCCCAGTATTTTCTTATCTATTGTATAAATGATACACAGAATTTAAATTAACAACTGATAAGTCAAGATGAGGTGAAAAGTAATGAGAAAATATTCACTGGTTCATATAGCCAATATTGAATTTAAATGGCACTTTATCTTTTTCATTTCTTAGATCTGGCCACAGTATATTGACAACAGAAAAAAAATAAATGAAAACGTGAAGGTACATGTCCTGAGAAACTGCATGGTTTAACAATTTCTGAGGTGGAAACATAACTTATGCTGAGATCTAAAGTTTAAATCTAGGGCTAAAATAATTGACTTTCAGGGAACCACAATAGAAGCATGTTATTGTCTCTAAAGTATATGATCTACCTGTTACTCAAGAATATTTTTATCCCCTTATGGTAATGCAGTCTTTAACAAATATAGCTTTAAACCTATTTTTACTTTAAAAGCATGAGTTTATTTATGCTAATGGACAGCAGGATGTTGAAAGCTTTATGCTTCTGGGGAAGTGGCAGGAGATAGGTGGGAGGAAGGAGGAGAAGAAAAATTAGCAGAGTTGTGATATATAGTAGTTCTGACTTATGTGGTAAAATAAAGGACAAACTTATCCAGCTCAAAAAGGGTGAGAGCATTGTTCTTACTGGCCCTGATTTACTTCTGTTCTCTGGAAATGGAGGCAGACTGAGGAAACTAAAAGTACACATAGGGATTTTCAAGGGGATGAAACCATTATTCAAGGTCCCCTAGTGACGGGGCAGTTGAACTCAACCACTCTGGCTTGCCATTTTGTGTGTGACTCAAGAGACTGGATCTTGCTGGTAAAGAGCAGAGCACCTCCATGGTAAATGATAGTGAGTAACTGCCAGCAGAAGCTCTGTGTGTGGGACAGGTTAGCTTCACCCACAATGTGACATTGTCTCTTTTAAGAAGTAAATATGAGGGTGCCTGGGTGGCTCGGTCGACTAAGCATCTGCCTTCAGCTCAGGTCATGATCCCAGGGACCTGTGATCGAGTCCCGCAATGGGCTCCATGCCCAGTGGGGAGCCTGCTTCTTTCTCTGCTTCTACTTCTCTCTCTCTCTATCTCTCACGAATAAATAAATAAAAATTTTTTAAAAAGTGAATATGAAAAGCTAAGTGGTTTCAGACTTTCCCTAGCAAACATGGTCTCTGACCCCTGGGAGAACTAAAAGAAGCATCCCAAGCAACATGGCCACAGGCGTCGCAAGTCCAACACCAGCAACCACAATGGAGACATCCACTCAGTGCTTAGTGAATAGATGAATAGACGCACAGTAATTTCACTCCAGACATCATTGAGATGTGAATTTGGGAAGAATGGTGACGAAGCTAGAAAGGTAGCAGAACCAAAGATGGGAAGTGAAAGAAGAGGGTAGGAGAGACAGACAAAGGAAACACTGACGAGGTATGTTTCGGAGCCCTAACAGATAAATGCCACAGCGTTCCATCAGTGCCAGACGTGGAAATGTTAACATGGTTATATCTTCTTCCTCAGGGGTTTAAGTGGTCTTTTTTATGCTTTATGCTTTTCAGTGTTACTTTATTGTTTTACAATGTATGTGTATTTCTTTTGTAATCAGAGAAAACCTACTTCAAAACTAAATGTTTTTTAAAAAAAAAGCAGATATTAAAGAGCATTTTCCTCTGGGCTCCAACAGACCAACAATGCTCATTTACACTTGGTGTTGGCGTTGGAGGGAAGTCAGTGGTCCTTTTGTCAACATCCTTTGACTACAAGCAGACCAACCCCAGGTTGCTGGTGTCTTCAGATTGCAGACATCATTTGGCCCGCTATCCTCTGCAGGCTCTAGAAGTAAGTCATACCTGAGGCATTTGTCATCTTAGGATCAATCATTTCCATTCCCAACTCTCTGCCATCTTCAGACATTGCTAGAACATGAGCCTCTCTCTCTCCATCTTTCTCTCTCTTTCTCCCTCTGACTCTTCCTCTCCCCCTCTTCTCTCTCTCCCTTTCTTTCTCACCTCCTCCCCCATCTCTCTCCCTCCCTCCTTCTCTTATGTGAGCACAATTTATTCTCTCTCAGTGCTTTCTACTGGGCTCTCTGAAACTCCTGTATCATTGCACATTTTGACCGTTTTGACTGCAATTCTCTTGAGTAAAGGATGATTATCTTCTGATTCCCCATGTGCCAGGAGGCTGGGGAATGGTTTGGGCATTTTCCTCTTTGTTCACTGCTGCTTTACACCCCAATGATGTTCCTCTCATGTACAAAGCTTTCTTCCTTCTGTGTTAACTGTATCTGGCTATATCACTTTCTACCTGTCCTTATCACTGGCATGTGTGGACTTCCAGGTCATTCACAGATATTCATCAAGAATTCAGATATGCGGGTCACAGCCACATAGGACTCGTTGTCTAAAACAACTCTTTCCACTTTTCTACACAACTTCAGCATCTGCCTGAATACCCTCCAATCTATTAATCTCACAGTTTCATGATTTCCTCCATTCCAGGGAGCCACCTCTTCCTCTAGGATCCTATTGTCATCAAGCACATTTCAGTTCCAATTCTGAAATTTTCAATTATAACCATCGATTCTATGACCCGAAACTACCCACTCCTTTTCTATCATCCTCTGTGTTCTGGTTGCATAATTTTATTCCTCTAGTAGAGCCCTCATCACAAGGCTTTGCTAATTAAAATGCTTGTTTCTCTCTCCCACCAGACTTCAGAAAGTGTGATGTATTTATCTGGCATTTCCAACATCAACTAAAGGGTCTAGGCCATAGTATATACCTAATAAACATTTGATTGATGAATGAATCACACAATTGTAGAAACTGGCACCAAACTTATGGTTTCAACTGAATCTTCATTGATAATCAGCATTTTTTTTTTTTTAGCATTTCTTTTATGAACTCCTGGTTAATGCCTCTTAATTTCTCATGTCTGTATTCTAAAACCTGTTTACTATGTTAAGTTCCATATTTGCCTCTCCTTCTTCACTTTTATCAGGGGAAATGGAATCTCTAAATGATATTTTCCAGGATGCCCTGCCCCTCAGAAGAAGAGATGCCTTTCTTTTGTTAAAGACTTATCCCTTTTGGGCTCTAGATCCTACTCCCCAATTCCATCTTCTCCATAACCTTTCTCCATCGTCTACCTCTCTCTCTCCCTTGTACCTTCAAACTCTTGGTCTGTACTGCTTCCTTTTCCTCACATGGAAATATATACAGGTCTCACACATTTACAAAATTTAAAAAACTTTCTTTAGATCCCCAAGACTATACTTTTATTGTTCCCTTTTCAGTCAAGCATCTTAGAATACTTTTCTTCAACTTCACATCTCCCATTTTACTCCTCACCCATGACATTCCTACCACTGCCTTCCCTCCAAATTTTTGATCCTCTCACCTCTCACTGGTACTCTCACCAGTGATGTCCAAATGAGCAAACTAAATGATCCTTTTCAATCCTTATTTTACATAATGTCTTTGTGTATTTAATTCTGTCAACCTTTATCTATAGTCTTACGATATTACTGACTTTGGCATTCATTTGTTCAACAAATATTTATTGAACACAAGCTTTAAGCCAGATACTGTGCTATGTACTTGGAGTATGATGCATAAAGAGAAATAAGGCCTCTATTTCAGAGCTGTGACTCTCTAGAAAGAACAAATAAACATGTAAATGAAAATGAACAGAATATTACATCTCAAGTTCTAAGAAGGAAATAATTATAGAAATTATTTAGAAAAATTGGGGTAGAATTTTCATTAAGAAGGCATATTTTTGTAATGACACTTGAATTAAAACTTGAAAGATGATTGTGAGACAACTACAGGAAGAGATGGAGGGTGATCACCACAGGAAGTGGGAGCTCTAGGTCCAATAGCATTGAGTGGGAAAGACCTTGTGCATTTTCAAGACAGAGAAGAAGCCAGTACAGCTAGAGCATGTGGTATGAGTTAAGAATGAAGGTGAGATTGAGAAGCTAGCTGGGAGCTAAGTGGTAGGTGAGGATTTAGGTGTAGAAACAAGGAAAAGCTATTAGAGAGCTTAAAGCAGGGAGTGACATGATCTGACTTACATTTTTTTTAAAGGTAGCTCTGGATATTGAGTGAAGAATGGATAGTAGAGGAACAAAGGAGAAATAAGGGGACCAGATAGAAGAATAAGGTAAAAATGATCACTTGGATCAGGAAATGAAGGGAAGTGTTCAGACCTGAGAAGGTTTTTGAGTGGAATCAAATTGCTCACTGAGGAATTAGATATGAAGATTGAAGAAAAAGGGAATCAAGGATGTTCCTAGCTTTTTGCTAGAGCAGTTGGTTGAATGATCGTACCAATAACTGGGATGGAAGATTGGGAGAATAACAGGTTTGGGAAAGAAAGACAACCAGGAGCTCAGTATTGAATATTAAACAGTTGACGTGATTGCAAGACCTTGAAGTGGAGATTCCAAATAAGCATACATCCGTACACCTGGGTGGCTGAGGGTCAGTTCAGGGCTGGAGATCTAAATTAAGGAAACATCTATTTACAATGGTATTTGATGCCACAGGATTAGATGAGATGTCCAGGGTGAGAACATAAATAGAAGAAAAAGGTGAAAAAAAAAAAAAAAGAAAAAGGTGGCCATGTACTTTCATTCCTATCTGCCTTTTGCAAAGCTTCTTAACTAGATCGATTGCCTTTCCCTCTTTACCTGTCAGTTTTACTCTATCCTTATCATCAGGATAAATACTATCTCCTCCTTGACTCATCCTCTGAACCCTCTAGGAAAAAATCTTAGCTCTATCCTTGGCACACCGATGACCCTTGGTGAAGATCTATTATTCTCCCTTCTTTGTCCTGCCTTGAGTTCCTGGATTTTTTTTCACAAGGCTCTGCCGCTGCATTATTACTGATATATTTCGTCTTTACTACACAACTGGCATGGTCTGCCCTGCCTGTAGCTTGCTGAATCGCTCCTGTCCATCCTTTAAGACGCAATTGTAGCATTACTCTCTCAGCCTTTCTCTTTCTCCCTCTCTTCCAGACATAGGCGTACCTTCTAAGGCACTATTTAGGTATCCTTAGTGTAGCACTTTCCATATTGGTCTGCATTATTCATCTTGGTATTATGGTACCTTGTATCATGTCTGACACAGGGCTTAATTGATTAGGTGAGTGGAAGCTTCTTCTGGTCTCTCATCCGAGAATAACAAAGTTGTGGATGGGAACAGGGCCAGCAGTTTTATTTGCAGGATGGTAAAGTCTGAACTAAGCACTTCCCTGAGGACAGTTCCATTCACTTTTTGTCAATTAATAGGAGCAGGAACTATGTGTCAAGAATTATTGGCTTTGAATGCCTCAAGCTAAAGTTAAGGCTAAGGATATTTAGCTAGCCCTTTGGGACATTTGTTGAGACACAGATTTCAAACACCCTGCTTTTCACTTTTTGAGTGATCCTTGTAATATTCCAATGATAGGGAAATCAGGCCCTAATTATGCCCCTATCTCTTCTTCTTATCTATGATTCATATTGGATGTTCCCCTTCCATAGTCCTACATTTTGCTCATTTTGATGAAGTTAAGCCAGTAAAAGTGTAAATAAACCAAATAATTTTTCTGCAACATAATGCTATGCTAACTTTTCAAAGAGCTTGAGATCATTTTTATATCCTACTTTACCTTTCTAATCTTCCAAACAATATTTCTCCTATTAAAAACTCCACTAGGAAACAATGTTTACAGCATTAGAGTACCTCAGAGTTTAATTCTAAAAAACTTGGACTGATAGTACATATCCATTAAATTATATTTTTCACTCCTTCAGTCTAAGAATTATTATAATTCAGCATGAAATAAGAATTTTTTTACACATAGAAAGCAAAAAGTTAGGACTAAAACATTATGGAAGGAAGATAGTTTGGTTTCTGACTTGAAGCAATCTGTGTGATGTTGAATCCTTGAACAAATAAGCTTCTATACCTTGCTTCCAGGTCATTATTTCAAAGGTTTTAGTGACCCATGCAGAAGGAGGTCATAATTCTTAACTAGATACATTCCCTGCAATCAATTTGACAAGCATCTATATTTCATCATATAATTCTTTCATACATTTGTGTGAATTTCTGAAAGGTAAAGAACATTCCTTACAGTATAGTATTTATTTGTATCTAGTATTGCCTCTTGCAAATGAGAAATACATGATAAACCTCTGCTAAATGAATCCAGAGAGAAATGATATGGAAAAGCAACATTGCACACAATACTTCTCTTATTTCAACTTATATAAATCCAAAACTATTAATAAAGCATCCAATTAGACAATAACAATAGACAATAAACAATCAGCAGTCCACCCCCTAAGTCATGTAGGGGTGGAAGTGCATTTAATTTCAAAAGAGCCTGGGGCGCTTGGTATTTCTCTAAGTCAGATTGTCTATGAAAGTCAGATTAAAGATCTTTTTTTTCTTCCAAAGATGGGCACTTTGTCACCTCTATCCTCAAAACCTTTCAGCCAACATTATCTCTTCTATACTCTGTGGTACAGACAGCTCTGTGGGCTTCAACTCAGGAAGCTTCTGATAAAACTGTGGCTCCAAAAGAATTACTTTGCATGGCATTCTTTATGCAAATATTTTGAACTCTCTATATGGGCAAGAAATCAAAATAGAAAGTCAAATTTGCAACCATCCTGCCTAGTTATTTGAATAGATCTCCTTTCAGTTCACAAGTCAGACTATTTGTATTACAGCCCCGTATCAGTGCCCTAAACTTGAATATTTTTGCCACCAATCTCCAACTTGATGAACAAGTACATCCACCATTGGTAAGAGGGTAGGTTGTCATACACTTTCTGAAGAATAAATAAGAAAACCACTCACAAAAGCCTTAAGGATTAAGAAACAAAGTTTAAGAGGGCCTGGGTGGCTCAGTTGTTGAGCATCTGCTTTTGACTCAGGTCGTGATCTGGGGGTATTTGGATCAAGTCCCGCATCAGGCTCCCTGCAGGGAGCCTGCTTCTCCTCTGCCTATATCTCTGCCTCTCTCTGTGTCTCTCATGAATACATAAATAAAATCCTAAAAAAGAAAAAAAAGAAAAGAAACAAAGTTTAAGAATTGAAAAGTAGGGACATATGCAAAGATTTGGGTATCGGTATGTTTATTACAGCCTTAAAATGGCAAAAAGTTGAAAATAATTTAACATTCCAAAATAAGAAATTGATTAAATGCAACATTTCCCATAATGAAATACTATATAAACTCTAAAAATTATGTGGTAGGAAAACAGAAGAAAATATACAATTTATTGATAAATTTTAAAAAATAGGTTAAAAATATTATATGCAGTATGATTCCAGCTAAGTTAAACGTGTATATATATATATATATATATATATATATATATATATATCCCCATGTATATAGAAAAAGGAATATAAGGACACTGTTAATAATTTTCTTTTGGTGCTGGTTTAGGAATTGGGGTGTATCGTATTATATTTTGAGTGCTTGTTTGTATCAACAATGGACATAAATACTTTACAATTAAAGTATGTTTTTTAAGTCTGGCCAAGAAAAATCAATAGTTAGAAGGAATATCTAAGGGACATGACTATTATTCATTCCTGAAGTTTCCAAATTCTATTTCTTTTTTTTTTCTTTTCAAATTCTATTTCTATACCAAGTCAGATGACAAGAATATTGCATATCCTTGTACAATAACATTTTCACTTTTTATCACTTTGCATGCAGCATCATTTTCACTTTCTAGAGAAAGTTTCATAGGACTATGGTTTAATTTTATATCATAGGCCTTATAAAGGTTGATGCAATATCATATGAGGATTGATTTAGATTCTTCTGTAAAGCAGTTCTACTAAAAATGCTATCCACTGCATGGTTTGCCTCCCTCCCCCAGTACATGCTGTCAGCTCCTGATGTGCTGGGATGTTGTCTATTATTAGCAAATAAGAGCTAAATGCTTCCTTTTAACTTTAACCATGTTCAATTACAGCACCCCTTTTTAGTCTTGGTTTGCTGACATAACTATATTCCCATCCTCTTAATTTTTTGTCTTACATTCTCTTACTAATTTTCTATTTTAATGATTCTTAATAGGAAACAGATGGCACACTCAAAATTAGAATAAATCAAGAATATAATAAGGGGACAATTGACAAAGGAGGGTTGGAATTCAGGGCAATCATAAGACATCATGCAATAGCTGGGCTGCTTTATCACCCATTGACCAGAGTCAGAGAAAGCTGTGTGAGGAGGGCCACCTGACAGGAGCTGAGAACTCTGGTGGAGGACGCAGCTGGTTATCACAACTCTGCAGGGCTAGGAGCTGGGGAAACAACTCTCCCAACCTCAGTCTCCTTTCTCATCCCCACCTCCAGTGTACCATTTTGGCTGAATCTAACCAGAACCCAGAGGGCAAGGGAGCTATACAAGACAACTCCCTGGGCAACAGGAAAGAATAGAGAGTAGGTATGACCCAAGGAGGAGATGTCCAGCACAATAGTACTAATGCCTCTTATTATAATTTGCTTGGAAGTAGGTGATGTCTATATGCATAAATAAGTAACATGAATCTCTTTTAGGTGGTGTTCACTTTGTTCACTTACGAGAGCATTTTTCCATAGCAGAGCTGTCTACTTGAATTGGCAATAGCTGTTTTCTGCTGTGATGTAGTCTTATGTCCTTAGAACAATGATGAGCAAAGAAAGTATTCTGGGGTAAACACATTAGTTATCTCCCTCCTAATTGAAATGCCAGGTGGATTAAAAAATAACTGTCATGTCTTCTTTAGAAGTAAGGTCTATTTTCACTCTGAGCATTGAAATATTACATAATGATCGTGTCATATGTTGATATTGCTAAAATGAATTTGTCTGTAATCTTGTTTAATTTCTCTCTTTTCACTATTCATTAGGAAGGGAGTATATATACCGAGGATGTTGTATTTCACAGCCTGAGGTGTCACAGAGAGTAAAAAGTGAAAAGTAATCAAACCTCAGAGTCATTCAATCATAACTTCTTAGAGCTAAGGTGATTTTAGCGATCATTTAATCCAAACACCTCATTTTACATTTGAGGACGCAAACCCCTCAGAAGCTGCATAACTTGCCCAAGGTCATCCACCTTGTTAGGGCCTCCTAGCTTGGCATATTCTCCTCTATATCTCAGATTTAAAGTACAGTTGTATACTGCTTGTTCATTATATTCGTTCATTCAACTAATATTTGTTGAGTGCCTTGTGCCAGGCACTGGAGATAAAACAATAAAAATAGACAAACCCCTCTTTTGTTATGGGCCTTACATTCTAGAAGAGAAAGAGAAAACAGCCAATAAATAAACAGATGGGTGGCAGGTGGAATGATAAATGCTAAGAAAAAAATACAGTAGGGTAAATGGACAGAGTGACAGGGAAGGAGGATGCTATTTGAAGTTTGGTCATTGAAGTTGAACTTTCTCTCTGATAACATGATACTGCAGTGGGATCCTGAATGAAGTGAGAGGGTGAGTTATACAGACCTCTGGTAGGACAGTATTCCAGGCGGTGGGAATAGCCAAAGCAGAAGCCTACAGGGACCTGTACCAGGGTCTTGGAAGAGGAAGAAGTAGGCTGGTATGGCTTGCGCAGAATGAGTGAGGGCAAAAGTGGCAGGATATAAGATGTAACAGACACAGATTATAGGAACTGACATAATCTGACATGAATTTTAAAAACACTTCTCTGACTGCTGTGTGGAAAATAGCCAGGAGAAGGAGAATGGGAATGGAAAAGGTGGAGGAAGAGAAATTTAAGGGATGAAGATGTTATTATAATAGCCCTGACTTAAAAGGTAGAACCTTTTATTTATGACGATAGGTGAGGGTATTGGTAGGAGATGTGCAGGGGAAAAGTAAGAGTCAAAGATAATACCAAGGCTTTTGGCTAGATCATTGGGATAATAGGTTTCCATTTTTTGAGAAAAAAAAAAACTGGAGAAGGAGTAGGTCTGCAGGGAAAAAGAAGAATACATTTTGGGCATACTAGATTTGAGGCAGTGGGGTGTGTGAATTTGGAGTTCAGGAGAGAGGCCTAGACCAGGATGTTAATTGTATTTGTCAGCCTATAAATGACATCTAAATAATACCACATTGATTGAGATCACCTAGGAAGTGTATATGCTTAGAGGATGGAGCCCCCAGGGTACTCCCAGGCCAAGAAATTAGACTGATGAGGAGGGTCCATCCAAATTTATTGGAAGGAGAAACCAGTCAGGTCAAAAACAAAGGGAGATAAAAGCAGAGAGAGAGAATGGCTTCCTGGGAGCCAAGTGTCAAGTTTTCCAAGGAGGAGGTGGTGATCACTTCCATCTTAATAGTTCAAGTAAAGTGAGGACTGAGATCTCCTGGAATGAACAAGATGAAGATCAATGATGACCTTGGTAAGCACAGCTTTGCTGACTGGAGGGACAAAATTGCCCATGAGAGAATGAGTGGAAAGAAGTTGGAGATAATGTGTAGGTCATAGAATGGTACATTTTCTACAGGAGGGTGCCTGGGGTCAAGGGAGAGTATTTTTAAAACAAAAGTCATAATGGGATGATTTGTAGGTTAATAGAAAAGATCTAGAAGAGAAGAGACAAGTGGTGGTGGGAGAGAGATTGAGATGACCTTGAATAGGAGAGAGGGGATGGGATGCAGCACTTAAATGAAGGGGCTGGCCTAAGGAGTACAGATACTTTATGCATTGTAAAAGGGAAGGTGGGTAATGGGTACAAATTCTAATTGGTTGGTAGATGTGATATTGGAAGCCTGTGGAGATTCTATTCTTGTTAAATGAGATATTGATAGATAAAAAAAATCACATCAAAATCATTATTTTCTTCAGTCTACTCACCAAGAGAACAATGAAGGTGGCGTTTCTTAATCCATTCATAACACATCTTACACTTGACACTTTAACTATGATCAAACTATAATGGTATATGTAAGTGATGAATCACCAAATTCTACACCTGGAACTAATATTGTACTGTGTGCTAGCTAGCTGGAATTTAAATAAAAATTTGGGTAACAAAATCTATAATTGTGTGGTTTCTTATAAATTTCTCTCCCAAGGAGAGAAATCCTCAGGGAATATTAAGAAGAGTAAAGCGACAGACACAGTGAAACTGTTTGCACCTATAGAACAACAAATACTCCCTAGTAGGCAAACTACTAAAGAGTTTTAAAATTATCAGTTTCCAAAAAAAAAAATTATTAGTTTCCTGTCTATTTAACAATTTTGAACTAAACTAGGATGGGACCAAAGCCATGAAAATGACCCTAAATAGTTTAAAACTGAGCTTTCTCAAAATTGGTTAATCACAAAATTAACAGCAAACCGCAATCACAATGGTGCACAGCATAGCATAGTGTTTAGAATCATGGACTGTGGAGTTAGGCTTCTTGGGTTCAAATTCTGAATCTCTTTATGGCAGTATGACTTTGGGGAAATTCTGTATCTTCTATGTGTCTCAATTTTTTCCTTGATAAAATGAAGATCATATTAGTACCTAACCCTTAGGGTTGTTGAGAAGATTAAATGAACACAGAACAGTGCCTTGCATGAAGCAAGCACTCTATAGATGTCTGTTAATTAAATCAAATCACTATGAATAATCCAAAGGTAGGAAGAAAATATAGCCAAAAATTAATACCTGGAATTAATTTTTAAAAATTTTTTGAAAACTGCCTATTGGAAAATCTCTTACAAGGAAACATGTATCTGATTCTTGATGACCCAGGCTGCTTTTTTTCCCTCTCCATCTGACTTTTTCTTAAAACTGCGCCCGACAAAGAGTAGGAAGATTCTCTCACCAACTTTTGTTGTTACTTTTTAAAGAGAAGCCCTAGTAGAAAACTCCACTATTTACCTAAGTTTTATTGAGAAATAATTGGCATACATCCTTGTATAAGCTTAAGGCATACCGTATGATGGTTTGTTTTGTATGATGTAGTGTAGGATGATTACCAAAATAGGTCCAACTAACATCCAATTTCTCATATAGATACAATAAAAAGAAACAGAAAGAAGAAAAGAATAAGGGAAAAAAATTTTCTCCTTGTGATGAGGATCCTTAAGATTTACTCTCGTAACTTTCTATACAGCAGTGTTAGCTATGGTCACCATATTGTGCAAGTAATACCTGTTATGCATTTATCTAATAACTGGAAGTTTGTACCATTGGACAATCTTACTCTACTTTTCCCTCCTGTCACCCTCTCTCTTGTGATCATAGTCCAATCTTTTTTTCAAAGTTGTTATTTTTTTTTAAGATCGCACACATAAGTGAGATCACATAGTATTTGCCTTTCTCTGATTTCACTTAGCATAATTACTTTCTCTGACTACACTTAGCATAATGATTTCACTTTCTCTTATTTTTTTTTAGCATAATGCACTCAAGGTCCATCCATGTTGTTGCAAATGGTATATTTCCTCAGTTTTAGTGGCTGAATAATATTCCATTATATATATATATGTACATAAACCATGACTTCTTCATTCACCCATTGATGGATACTTAGGTTGTTCCCATGTCTTGACTACTGTAAATAATGCTGCTTTGAATATGGGGGTGGCAGATATCTTTTTGAGTTAGTGTTTTTGCTACCTTTGGATATAGTCCCAAAAGTGGAATTGCTGGATTATATGATAGTTCTATTTTAATTTTTGATGATCCTCCCTACTGTTTCCCATATGGCTATACCAATTCATAATTTTACCAATAGTGCACAAAGGTTCCCTTTTTCCCACATCCATGCCAGTGTTTGCTACCTCTTGTCTTTTTGTTGATGGCCATTATAAAGATCATTAGGTGATAACTCATTGTGGTTTTAATTTGTATTTCCCTAATGACTAGTGATGTTGAGCATCTTTTCATGTACCTGTGGCATTTTATATGCCTTCTTCATAGAAATGTCTATTCAGATCCTTTAAAAATGCCTAATTTTTAAATTGGGTTGTTTTTGTTTTTACTGTTAAGTTTTATGAATTCCTTATGTATTTTGGTTATTAACCCCTTCTCAGATATATGTTTTGCAAATACTTTTTCCTATTGCATACATTGTCTTCTCATTTTATTGGTGGTTTCTTTTGATTGCAGAAGCTTTTTTATTTTTTTTTAATTTTTATTTATTTATGATAGTCACAGAGAGAGAGAGAGAGAGAGGCAGAGATACAGGCAGAGGGAGAAGCAGGCTCCATGCACCGGGAGCCTGACGTGGGATTCGATCCCGGGTCTCCAGGATCACGCCCTGGGCCAAAGGCAGGCACCAAACCGCTGCGCCACCCAGGGATCCCGCAGAAGCTTTTTAGTTTGATGTAGTCACACTTGTTTATTTTTATGTTGCTGTGTTTCAGGTATCATTCCTAAAATCCATGTCAAGGAGCTTTGCTCCTATGCTTCCTTGTAGGAGTTTTACAGTTTCGGGTCCTATTTTTAATTCTTCAACCCATTTTGAGTTAATTTTTGTGAGTGGTATAATATATGGTTCCAGTTTCATTCTTTACATGTGAATATCCAATTATCCCAGCTACATTGATTGAAGAGACTCTGTTTTCTTCAGTGAGTATTCATGGCTCTCTTATCAAGTATTAACTGACCATAAAGAGTTGGGTTTATTTCTGGGCTTTCTATTTTGTTCCATTAGTCTATTTGTCTATTTTTTAATGCCAGTACTATACTGTTTTGATGACTATAGTTATAATATAGCTTGAAATTAAGAAGTATTATACCTCCTGCTTTGCTCTTTCTTAGGATTTCCTTGGCTCTTCAGAGTCTTCCGTGGTTCCATATACATTTCAGAAGAGTTTTTTCTACTTCTGTAAAAAATGCCATTGGATTTTTGATAGTGATTGCACCGAATTTATAGATGATTTTCAGTAGCATTGACATATCAACAATATTGCTTCTTCTAACCCATGAACATGGGATACCTTTCCATTTAATTGAGTCTTCTTCAATTTCTTTCATTAGTGTCTTGTAGTTTTTAGCATGAAGATATTTCACTTCCTTATTTAAATTTGTTGAGTATTTTATTGTTTTTGATGCTTTTGATGCTACTGTAATGGGATTGATTTCTTTATTTTAAAAAATTTTTATTTTTTACTGATCAGAAATGCTATTGATTTTTGTATGTTAATTTTTTATCCTGCAACTTTACTAAATTTACTGATTAAACAGTTTTTGGTTGAGTCTCTAGGATTTTCTATATATAAAATGTCATCTGCAAATAGAGACAGTTTTACTTCTACCCTTCTAATCCTGATACCCCTTCCTTCCTTCCTTCCTTCCTTCCTTCCTTCCTTCCTTCCTTCCTTCCTTCCTTCCTTCCTTCTCTTTCATTGCCTGATTGCTCTAGCTAGGATGTCCAGTACTATGTTGAATACAAGTGTAAGAATGGGAATCCTGTGCTGTTCCTGATGTTAGAAAAGCTTTCATCCTTTCACCCACTAAGTATGATGCCAGCAATGAGCTTGGCTTATATGGCCTTTATTGTGTTGGGATATGTTCTCTCTATGCCTGATTAAGAGTTTTTATTAGGGGTGTCTGGATGGCTCATTGATTAGCATCTGCCTTCGGTTCAGGTCATGATCCTGTGATCAAGTCCCAGTATCAGGCTCCCTGCTCAGCAGGGAGTCTGCTTCTCCCTGCCCCTTACTTGTTCTTTCTTTCTCTGTCAAATAAATAAGTAAAATCTTTAAAAAGAGAGTTTTTATCATGAATGAATGAATGGATTTTGCTGAGTGCTTTTCATGCATCCTTTGAGGTGATCATATAATCCTTTTCTTTCATTCTATTAATGTGATGTATCACATTGGTTAATTTGCATATGCTAAACATCTTTGCATCCCAGAAATAAACCCCACTTGATCATGGTGAATGATACTTTTAACATGTTGCTAAATTTAGTTTACTGGTATTTTATTGAGAATTTTGTCATCTATATTCATCAGGGATATTGACCTACAGTTTTCTTTTCTAGTAGTGTCCTTTTCTGATTTAGGAATCAGGCCTTGAAAAATGAATTTTGAATGTTCCCTCCTCTTCAATTTTTTGGGAAAAGTTTGAGAAGGTTTGGTATTAATTGTTCTTTAAATGTTTACTGAAATTCAACAGTGAAACCACCTAGTTCTGAGCTTTTCTTTATTGGGAAATATTTTATTCCTGATTTAAAATCTTACTAGTAATTAGTCTATCCAGATTTACTATTTCTTTCTGATTCAATATAGGTCGTTCGTATATTTCTAAGAATTTTCTCATTTCTCCTAAGTTGTCCAGTTTTTTGGCATGTAAATGTTCGTAGTAGCCTCTGAAGGTCCTTTTCTCATCTGTGGTTTCAGTTGTAATATCGCTTTACTCGTTTATAATTTTGTTGATTTGGGTCTTTTCTCTTTTTTTTTTAGTTAGTCTACTTAAGGGGTTTGTCAGTTTTGTTTATCTTTTCAAAGAACTATTAGTTTGTTAATTTTTCTATTCTCTATTACATTTATTATGCTCTAATTTTTATTATTTCCTTTCTTCTGCTAATTTGGGCTCATTTTGTTTTTCTTTTTCTAGTTGCTTGAGGTGTAGAGTTAGGTCGTTTTCTTGGGCTATTTCTTCTTAATGTAGGCACTTATTTCTATGAACTTCCCTCTAAAAACAGCTTTTGCTATGTCCCATAAGTTCTGGCTTGATAAGTTTCCATTTTCATTTGTTCCAAGAAACATTATTTCCTCTTTAATTTCTTCTTTGAGCCATTAGTTATTCAAGAGAGTATTGTTTAATATCCATGTGTTTATGAATTTTCCAGTTTTCCCCTTGTTATTGATTTCTAATTTCATGCCATTGTGGTCAGAGAAGACACTTGGTACAATTTTAGCCTTGTTATATTTGCTAAGACTTGTTTTGTGGCCTAATATAAGGTAAATCTTAGAAAATGTTCCATGTGCATTTAAGAATGTGTATTCTGTTGTTGGCTAGAACGTTTGTATGTCTGTTAGTTCCATTTGGTCTACAGTATTGTTCAGATCCACTGTTTCCTTATTGATTCTCCATTTGGAAATCTATCCATTGTTTAGACTATTAAAGTGCCCAACTATTATTGTATTACTGTTTATTTCCCCTTTTAGCTCTGTTAGTTTTTACTTTACATATTTAGGTACTCCAATGTTGGGTACATAAATCTTTACAGTTATATCATCTTCATGTCTTAAAACTTTTATCATTAAATAATGATCTTCTTTATATATTTTTACTATTTTTAGTTTAAAGTCTATTTTATCTGATGTAAACATAGCTACTTTTGGAATTTTGCTTTGTTTAGTTTTTTGTTGTTGATTGTTTGGTTGGCTTTGGTTACCATTTGTTTGAAACATCTCTATCCATCCCTTGATTTTCAGTCTATGTCTGTCTTTAAGACTAAAGAGAGTGTCTTTGCAAGCAGCATATTGTTGGGTCTGGGGTTTTGGTTTTTTTATTAAGTCCATTCAGCCATTGTATGTTTTTTGATTGTGGAATTTAATCTGTTTACATTTAAAGTAATTTTTGATAGGTAAGAACTTATTATTGCCATTTTGTTAATTGTTTTCTGTTTATTTTGTAGCTCCATTTTTCCTTGTTTCTTATCTGTCATTTATTTTAAGTTTTGATATCTTTCGGTATTGATATACTTTGACTTCTTTATCATATTTTTTGGTAATTACTACAAGATCTTCCTTTGTGGTTACCATAAGGTTTACCAAAAAATATATTAAAGTATATAACAACTTAACTTCAATAGAATATACTTTACACATTTACTTCTTTTCCCCTTTCATATTTTAGGTTATTGCTGTTACAATTGACACGTGTTTCTTTGCATTGTGTAATAAAAGATCATTGTATTGATTATTTTTTCCATGTTCTTTTTTTAACTCATAAACTAGAATTGTGAGTTATGTACCACTATTACCATATTGCAGAATCTAACAATGACTATATATTTACCATTACCAGTGAAATTTATGCTATTTTGTGTTTTTATGATGTTAATTAGCATTATTTTACTCCCACTCAAGAACTCTCTTTAGTATTTCTTGTAAGACAAGTGTTGTAGTAATGAATTTCCTCAGCTTTTGTTGTTTGGGAGTCTTTATTCTTCCTTCATTTCTGAAGGACAGTACCACTGAGTATAAAATTCTTGATTGACAGTTATTTTCTTTCAATTTTTTTCTTTTCTTTTTTTTAATTGGAGTTCAATTTGCCAACATATAAAATAACACCCAGGGCTCATCCTGCCAAGTATCTCCCTCAGTGCCCATCACCCAGTCACCCCAACCCCCTGCCCACCTCCCTTTCTACTACCCCTTGTTTGTTTCCCAGAGTTAGGTGTCTCCCATGTTTTGTCACCCTCACTGATATTTTCACTCCTTTCCTCTTTATTCCCCCTCATTAATTTTTATATTCCCCAAATGAATGAGACCATATAATGTTTGTCCTTCTCCGATTGACTTATTTCACTCAGCATAATGCTCCGCATCACTGGCCATCAGGAAAACACAAATCAAAACCACAATGAGATACCAACTCACACCAGTGAGAATGTTGAAAATTAACAAGACAGGAAATAACAAATGTTGGAGAGGATGTGGAGAAAGGGGAACCCTCTTGCACTGTTGCTGGGAATATGAACTGGTGCAGCCTCTCTGGAAAACTGTGTGGAGGTTCCTCAAAGAGTTAAAAATAGAACTGCCCTACCACCCATCAATTGCACTGCTGGGGATTTACCCCAAAGATACAGATGCAGTGAAATGCCGGAACACCTGCACCCTGATGTTTATAGCAGCAATGTCCACAATAGCCAAACTGTGGAAGGAGTCTTGGTGTCTATTGAAAGATGAATGGATAAAGAAGCTGTGGTCTATGTATACAATAGAATATTTCTTAGCCATTACAAACGACAAATACCCACCATTTTCCATTTTCTTTCAATTTTTTAAATGTTATTCAATTGTCTCCTGGCCTAAAATGTTTGTGCTGAAAAATCCACTGATGCTCTTATAGGGGTTTCCTTATATGTAACTTTTTTTTTTTTTTTTTACACTGCTCTTAAAATTCATCTTAATGTATCCCTATTTGGTTCAATCTTTTTGAGGTCTTTTGGTACTCATGGATCTGGATGTTCATTTCTCTCCCAAGATTTGAGAAGTTTTTAGCCATTATTGCTTTAAATATATTTTCTGTCCTTTTTCTATTTTCATTCTGAAATTCCTATGTGAATTATTATATTATTATAAATTATAATTATTATAAATGTAATTATTCTTCCTCTTTTTTCTTTTTCTCCTCTAAGTTTTCTAATGTCTTATCCTCTCAGTTGCTGAATCTTTCTTCTGCATGGTTGAGTCTAATTCTGAAACTCTGTTGAATTTTTCAGTTCAGTTAAGTTCAACTTAAAGATTTCTTTTTGTTTGGTTTGGGTTTTTTGTTTTTGTTCTTGTTTTTTTTGATGGTTGCCATATCCTTGTTGAACTTCTCATTTTGTTTATGTACTGTTTTCCTAATTTTGTTTAGTTGTCTGCATTTTCTTGCACTTCACTAAACTTCCTTAAAAGGATTATTCTGAATTTCTTTCTTTTTTTAAGATTTTATTTATTTATCCATGAGACACACCCAGAGAGAGAGAGGCAGAGACACAGGCCAAGGGAGAAGCAGGCTCCAAGCAGGGAGCCTGACATGGGACTCGATCCCAGGTCCCCAAGATCACACCCAGGGCCGAATGTGGCGCTAAACCACTGAGCCACCGGGGCTGCCCATATTCTGAATTTCTTTGAGAGTTCATAGATCTCACTATCTTTCATAGTTCATAGATCTCACTATTCTGAAATTCTTTCAGAATTTCACTATCTTTAGGGTAAGTTATAAGAATTTTATTAGTTCCTTTTGGTGGTATCATATTTATCTGATTCCTTATGTTGGTTTCTGTGCATTTTAGTCATGGAGCTCCTCTTACAGACTTTACAGCTTTGCTTTGGCAGGAACAGTTCTTCACCAGTAGGCTCAGTTTGGGTTTCTGGGTGTGTCTGCTGATAATGTCTTTGGGTAGGTGGGGCTTACTGTTATGGCCTATTTTGGGGTGAGGGAAATATTCAAGCTCTGAGGACAGGGATGGGGATATGCCATTGACTGAGAACATTTAAATAGGATTGCTAGCTTGGTTTTCTATACAAGTGAAGCTGTAGGATGGGCTCCACAGTTGTTTGAATTCTCTGGTCAGGCTTACTAGATGGTTGGGACTGGATATGATATTCAGTAATAGATGGAGCTATGAGTTAGCTTCCCTGCACTGTCAGAACAGCAGGACATGGCCCAAGGTCTGTTCTACTTACTGTCTGGGAAACCAAATCAGGCCTGACTGTGCACTGAATTCCCTGGTCAGGTGAGGCCACCAGTTTGTTCTGCAGATGAGGGAAGCCATAGGCTGTGCTCTCTGTTCAAGTGCCACTATGTGAAGAGCTGTTGAATCATCTATGCAACTTCTCAGGTGCTCTGGTTAAGTTCCCTAGCTGGACAGGCTAAAGGTTATATTCACCAATAAGCAGGGTAATGAATTAAATCCCCTGCTGGCAGAATGGAAGAGCAGCTCTAAAACTGCTTTTGTGTGTTGTCTTAATGAAGACAACCTCCCCCCAAATTCCCTGACTACTGCCTTTGCTCTGTAAACTATCAGCTCTGCTGCCCTTCTCTCAACTTGAGTACCACTGGACCACACAGCTTTCAGGGTTTTTTACCTCTGGTCAGATGAAGCTGGACGACACTCTCCTCAGTAGGTAGGCCTGTGTCTCAGCTCCCTTGCCTGAATATGAAGGAAGGGATGCTCCTGGCTACACTCAAAAGCCCAAACAGGATCTCTACTGGAGAAGGTCTGGGACCTATCCTCAGACTTGTCAATGAATTATTCCCCCTACCTATGCATAGCATAGGAAGCTTCCATGCCCTGTGGCTCTGCTCTGGGGGCTATCAGTTTTGTCCTCTCACCTTTTAATTTAAGTGTCACTGGACCACACAGCTCCAAGAAACTGTTACAACCCCTTCTGGTTAAAGGGGACTGGATGGCACTTTCCACAGTGGGTGAGGCTATGACTCAGCACCATGACTGGACATGGGCAAACTAGGCTCCAGGGTGGGCAAAACTCCTATCTGAGGATCCAAATTAGGCAGATCTGCATCCACAACTTGATGCCGCAGATGAGCAAAACTACTCTTGTGATTGCTATTTGGACACTGTGGGTACAAACTCAGTTTGCCAACATCTGTGTGCTGGTTGTTGCAAGCCCCACCTTCAGCCTTATCCATTACAGATCCCTAATAGCTGGGCCCCTGCAGATTGCCCTGCAATCCCTGTTGTATGAGAGAAGAGGAGGGGCTCCCACAAAGTGATTCAAAATGCTAGGGGAAGCTGGTCATCGTCCCTGGCCTTTTTCCACTGGAGGAACTGGAGGCTTAAGGGAGACCTCTTTGTGTGATGCTACACTGTTCTGGGTGGAGGATTAATGCAGTGTCAATGTGTAGCCCCTTTTCTTACTCTTCCCATGCAGTATGTGGTGTCTGGTACAGGGGCCAGCTTCAGCCTCACCCTCATGTTCTAGAATTCTCCCAGTGCTGTCTTGAAGAGATGTTAGTTCTTTATCTGAGTGGGAATGAAATCAAGAATGACTTATGTCACCATACTGGTGACATCACCTAGAGATGTTAATTTTTAAAAGACAGTTGAAACTAGAAAAGTGAGCTGCTTGGACTACCATCCCTACCTTCATGTCACCTGTTGATTGATAATTGTGCATTTGAATGTACATTCAGTCTCATATTGAAATGTTAGAATCAGTTAATTAATAAGCTTAAGTTAATGTCCATTTCTAAACTTTAATAACAAAATCAGGAACATTATGAATATTTTAAAATTATATGATCTTTGATTTCTTTTGGATAATTAAACCTCCCATATTACATTAATTTCTTTACTTAAATAATATTATTCAGAGGGCTAGTATTAAAAATTCAGAAAATAATAAACTGAACCCAATTTATTTGGAGTCATTTTTACAAAAAATATACATTCACTATCTTCTTCTTCTAACTCCTATTATAATATCCTGATAGTTACTTTACTCATTAGGTTTTATAGCTCCCTCATTTGTGGTATTTCATCAGACTCCCAAACAAAAAGACCAATAATTAAAAGACAATCACCCCTTTTCACAAGAGTGCAACTTTACACTTCTGGGAGTTAGTAATTGAGAGAACTGGGAGGTAGTTCAACAGACTGGGCCTTAGCCAGATGGTGATACTTTGGCTTTAGTGGCAGGTGGTTCCTTTAAAGAGAGGATGTTTGCAAGTGAGAAATTTAAGTGGGAGTATGTTAAAGCAGAGCTCAAACTGGAGTTCAGAGAGTTTCAAAGACATATTTTTAAGGTCCAAGGCATCAATCAGAATTTTTATATTCTATATTCTCCATTTTATGAAAATGTAAAAAAGTGCTCTAAGCTCATTTTAGATCACCTGAATGTCATTGCATTACTATGCTGCTGAGTGCTGCCATGTTTTTTGTAAGTTCACAGTTCAGTTGGTCCCTAGTGATACATTAAATACATTTACAATATTTATATCTTAAGTCATTTTAGCCTCAATGGGATCCAGTTAGATCACTATCTCTCTTTTACACACACATACACACACACACACACGCGCGCGCATGTGCGCTGTTCTTTTAACCAGGGGATGTTTTCCAGGTAGTGTTCTTATCTTAAAGGCTCTTTATCCCACTACCTAAATCCTCTAATCTATATCACCTTCCCTCTGCAATAGCAGAGAATTCACTGGAAATGAAAGGCAAGCAGTCACAGGCATTTGAAAGAAATTGCATAGGACAGTTCTATGTCCTGCAGTTCAGGGCACAAATGCATACAGTAGCAATTAAAAGCCTAAACAAAAAAAAAATTAATAGAGAGTTGGTGAACCTTATTGGAGTCAGGCAGGGCAAAATGTTCATACACTAAGGCCTGAACTTTGATCAATTATAGCAAAACTAATAACTTATTGGCATAAGAGGATTCACACTAGGAAGCAATCAGGCTAGCATGGGCCATCATGAGGATAGATACCCAAAGTATGGTTTGCTGATACAGGACCAGGAAATAAGAGAAGAGGAGATCCCGACATGAATGAAGGCAAAGGCGCTATCCTAAACTCCTTAGGCTATCAGTACCACTGAGAGAACTGGGAAAGTCACATTGTAATTATGTGTGTGCATATGTACATACACAAGTATATCCATTTGTAAATACTGTGTATATATGCATAAATACTTAATTTACTTATGTAGTCATGATTTAATTGTAAACTCCATATAGTCCATTTTGTATTTTTAATTTTTCTCTATTTAATTTTTCTTTTTGGTCTACTCATAAAATTTATTTATTTATTTATTTATTTATTTATTTATTTATAAAATTTAAAGCTAAAAGAAACCCTTTTGTATTATTAGTAAGAGCTTCTACTAACCTAACCAAGAATTACATATTATCTTCGTGGTGGAGCAGGTAAACACAGCCCTTTAAAAAGATACCAGAGTGGTGCCTGGGTGACTCAGTTGGTTAAGTGTCCAACTTTTCATCTCAGCTCAGGTCTTGATCCCTAAGGGTCATGAGTTTAGGCTTGACACTGGACTCCATGCTGAGTGTGGAGCCTACATAGATAGATAGATAGATAGATAGATAGATAGATAGATAGATACCAGAAAAGGGGAAATTTCTGTTTGAGTAGGGTGACCTCTTAGAATTGCATGAAGGATTGTGTATAATGTGTCTCACATTGAAGACACTTGGTACACACTTATTGAATAAATGAATAAACACATGGATAAACGATCATCCTATTTGGACCTTTAGTGACCCCCTTGGGTTTATACACAGTTTTACTGTCAATATATCCTATTGGGAGCTGATACAACTATTCTATGTATAATAAGGTGGTGAGAAGTGAGAAGTAACTTTACCTGAGCCTAGATGGGTGGGTTTGGTCTAGTGGTGGAAGTATTAGAAATGCCAAGTCTCTGAGTAGTTTTATCAGCCTGTTTCCTGCCATGAGAATTTTGGGAGGTCCATGAGCTTCCTTTCATTTCATATTCACTCTGTCCTTTTCAGTCCAAGCTGGCAGTGTTTCTGATAAAATTTTCTCAAGAACCAAGTGAGCCTTTGCAGATTTTATGGGGATTTCATTCCATTAGACAAAAGCCACACAACCACAGGTCTTTTTGAGATAATCCTTTCTCTCTCTCTCTCTCTCTTGGTTTTCTATTGAAGTGGCTGAGAGAAATCACTCTTAAACTTCCAGAGTCTCTCTAATTTGAAATCTATGAGAAACACTCTTAATCTCTTGGAAGGGTCTTTTATATGACTGAATACTCTGACCCTGTGATCTTTGCAAGGCTATAACAAAGGGTTGCATATTCACACTTTCAGCCTTTTCTGTATGGCATGATGATGGCAATAATCTCTTAACTCTGGAGCTGTTTGCCACTTAGATAGGCTGAGAATTTCCCAGAGCATCAAATCTCTTCTTTTTACTATAAGTAGCAATAAACCCTAGTGGCATCTTCAACACTTCGGAAATCTTATAGCTCATCACATATGAAGTTCATTACTCAGGAATGTTCTCCACCTAACTGCAGCACAGAATTAATTCCTTAGGCTCCTTGTCACCACCTAGCAGTGACCCTCCTTTCCCCAGTTTTCAAGAGTATGTTCATCACTTCCTTCTGAGACTCAGCAGCCACATCTTTAACATCCATATTTTTACTAAATTAGTTCAAGGCATTCTAGTCCTTTTCCTATCATGTTCCTAAAATTCTTCCTGCTTCTTCTCACTTCCCAATTCCAAAGCTACTTCCACATTTTCAGGTATTTGTTATGGCAACAATTCACTTCTAGATACCAAAAACTGTACTAGTTTTTTAATTGCTCTGTAAGAAATTACCACAAATTTAGCAGTTTAAAACCACTCACTTATAAGTGAGCTCAGACTCCTATAACTCAGAAGTCCGACATGGTATACCTGGCTCTCTGCCCATGACATCACAAGAATGAAATCAAGGTGCTGACAAAACTGAGTTCTAATATGGAAGCTTTAGAGGAAATTATGCTTCCAAGCTTATTCTTGTTTTTGGCAGAATTCAGTTCCTTACAGTTGCAGAACCATAGGTTACAGGTTCCCATTTCCCTTCTGGCTATCGGCCAGGGCCACTCTCAGCCACTAGAGTCTACACATATTCCTTGCCATGTGACTTCCTTATCTTCAAGCCAAAATATTGAGTCATGGCTTTTTAATGCTTTAAATCTCTGATGACCCCTCTTGTGGGTCATCAGCCAAAGAAAACTCCATACTTTTAAAAGGCCCATGTGATTAGGCCAAGCTCTTACAGGTAATCTCCCTTTCTCGAGGTTATCTGTGCCATATAATATAACCTAACCCACAGAAGTTATAGTCCTGGTGATTATATAGGATATGTATCCCAGGAGGGCAGGAAATTTTGGGGCTCATCTTAGAAGCCTGCCTATCACAGGTGTTATTCATTAGCCCCCTTTAAGTCCCAACAATCCTGAAGAAGTAGAGTTTATAGTCTGGGAATTCATTTTTTTATCATTCTCTATGTCTACCTCCCCACCCCCACCATTCTTAGCTCTTTAGATCAGTACATTATTAGATTAAGAAACACTGGGTTAAAAAAAAAAAAAGAAGAAGAAGAAGAAGAAGAAAGAAAAAGAAACCTGGGTAAGGGATTTCATGATAAATTGTTCTCATAGGAACCCACAGATTCCCACACTGAGAGAATAGCTTTGATCTGAATTGAAAAGATACTCTGTATTCCCTCCTAAACACAGAGCTTCTTGAATCTTCTGGAAAGCAGTACTGTTCTAGCCTTCTAGCCTGCATTCTGTTTATGATAGCCTACCTTCTTTTATTTTAGACTGTTTCTGCTCTCCTCTGGTTATCTGTGGAAGAATATAATTCTGAGTATTTGCCATATCACTTGAGGACAAGGGGGACCACCTAAATGCCAAGGTTCTACTGAAGTCTGGGTCTATTGATATTTACTGATATGATGTTACTTGAGGTTAAGAGATCACAAAATGATAGATTTCTCCCCAGAAACATCTCTGAGGTAAGACTGAAGGTCACATGGCTGATGGGCCATGGCTGGTGAAGTTATTCTGACTTTCCTGATAATGCTTCCCATCTCTTAGCTGTACAACGTGGAGGCTTCAATGCTGGATTAAGAACTAGTAAAACTGGGAGAAAATTTGTAACATGCTAGAGCAAGGAAGGAATAGGTCTCCTTTTAATGTAAGCTTTGCTTGAAGTCTCTATTTTGGGAGTGAGGCTGTAACTATCTTTGCTTTGACCTCATAGAACTCCAGCCATCAAGCAGCAAAAAACCTCCTAAAACTCTGTGATGCAGAATAGTTTTTATGTTGTTCAAGCCATCCAAAATCTACATCTAGTGGAAGGGTGGTACTGGGACCAATATTACATATCAGGCATTTTAAGGTTCACCTAGCACAGTAGTTTTGTTTCTTACAATAGCTTCCAGGGTTGGTTTATGGGAAGACATTATCTTTTGCTTTTATCATGACAATAATTTCAAAAGTGGAGAGATGCTTCTGAAATATTGCCATTATCACCAAACAGCCTATGAATCAAAACTTACCTTGAGTCTTGAGATAAAACTATGAAAACTGTGAATGCTATATTCAACTCAAGTTTTAAAGCACAGAAGAAAAAATGATCTAATAATTTAAAGGTCAATTTGAAAAGAGTTGGGCATCTACCAGGGTAAACCTTGGCACTAGATACAAATTAAAATGTTATTCCAGCAAAAAGACAGTGTCATTCCCTAAAAGATAAACTGCTGAGAAGAAGAATTAGGACAAAGATGATTTGTTTTTCAGAAATCCTTAGGTGGGGTTTTATACATGGAATAGTTTCTCTATCTCTACACCTGCTAACTTTGAGAAGAGAAGTCCAGGCAGGTGAAACAGTAGATGAGGAAAAACAGAGCACCAGCTGACAAAGCAATCAGTCTCAAGTCAGGGGGAGCTTCTGACTTGAGAAACTATAAGTGTGTTTCTGTCAAACTGCTGTTAAACACCAAAGAACTAAAATTGTTTCTAGCATAGAAAATAGAACAAAGAGAGTCTGGATTAGAGGTACATATAAAGGTAGCCAGAACTTTGGTCAGTTTGTCTGAGTTGACATAGAAATTTTGGATAAACTATAACACAACAGCACATAAACACACAGAGTCCTGAAGATAAAGATGGAACTCAAAGAGCAGTAAGGAGCCAAAACCAAAGGACCCTGAGCAGAACTGGGCCAGATACAGACCTGAGGAGCTGGTGGTTGGGTCTTTAATATTAGCTGTGAGATTTGTGTACATGAGAGCTGAAATCGTGCCACCTAAAAAGAGTAAAAAGTCCTGTAAGACTTGTCCGTATACAAAATGGGAACAAGACACACCAGGACCACTCCCCAGAAAAGTGACATGGGAGCTAACTTTCTGCTTGGGACCAGAGGGAAAAAGGGATCATGAGCAGATCCCAGGCTGGTGCTGTGCATGAGTGCTAGATGAGCACCCTCTGAAAGGTCCCAGAATAGGTTCCCAATCTCACAGGTAACACACGTGGTCCTGGGCCAGTAAAATGTATAGGGCCCTAAGCAGAAGTGAACAAAACTCTCCATAAAGATGCTCTTACTGGGACGCCTGGGTGGCTCAGTGGTTGAGCGTCTGCCTTAGGCTCAGAGCATGATCCTGGAATGCCAGGATCAAGTCTCACATGGGCTCCTGGCATGGAGCCTGCTTCTCCCTCTGCCTGTGTCTCTGCCTCTCTCTCTGTGTCTCCCATGAATAAATAAATAAAGTCTTAAAAAAAAAAAAAGATGCTCTCACTATCAGGTAACGGTTCATAAAGGAAAACACAATTCAAAAAAGGAAAAAAGTTTAATAACTTTGATTATTTGATCATTTTAAATTTCCGTGAAACTACAGACACTATAGACCAAATTTAAAGGCAGAGGACCAATGAAAGAAAATATACAGAACCTATATAACTGACAACAAGAAAGAGTATCCAGAATTTATAAAGAACTTCTACAGATTAATAAAGAAGAGACAAACAAAAAGTACTAATTGGCAATGCACAAAGGAAGAAAATGCCCAATGAACACGAGGGGATTTTTAATCTCACAAGTGATCAGATGAATCCAATTTAAAATACTAAGAGGGGGAGGAATGCCTGGGTGGCTCAGCGGTTTAACGCCTGCCTTCGACTCGGATGTGATCCTGGAGTCCCGGGATCGAGTCCCACATTGGGCTCCCTGCACAGAACCTGCTTCTCCCTCTGCCTGTGTCTCTGTCTCTCATGAAGAAATAAACAAAATCTTGAAAAAAATAAAACACTAGGATACTGTTCACATACATCAGATTGGCAAAAGTCAAAAAGAAGATAATATTTTTATAATATTCTTATAAACTAAAAAAAACTCTTATAAAATTGAAAGCATACAAATCATATCACATGGTAATTCTCTTCCTCAGTGTACCGTAGAGAAAGCCAGGCACACATGCCCAGTCCACATGAACAAGGCAGCTGCTACAGCACGAACAAGAAAAAAAACTTTAGAAATGTAGTGTCAATCACTAAGAGAAGTGACCAATGGCAGCCTACTTCTCTAATGAACCAGTCTATAGCAGGGAAGGCTATAGCAGAGAAGGGCTGAACTATGTCTCCTGCTTATTCACATAGCTCTATCTCAAAAATATAAGGTTGAATGAAGAAGTACATGCCTCAGAGTGATATGAGTGTAATCATGAAAAAAATTCAAAAGTCACAAACCATACCTTAAAAGATGTCAAAAGCAATAGATGGCCAGAAAAGATAGGAATAAAATTTATAATAGAGTCTGACTTTGAGGAGGTAAGAAGTGGTACAGAGTAAATCCTCAAGAGAGGACTTCAACTTTATGTGTAAAGTAAGTCTGATAAAGAATTAAAAACATTAACAATTTCAGTGCTAGGTGATGAGTACTAATGTGTTCATTTTATCCATTTTTGTGGTGTAACAAACACAAGTAACTAAATAAATATCCCAGATATATTTTTAAAATCTTGCCTCAAATTCACTTTTTTTCCACAGAGTTTCAGCAATCATTAAAGCTGTTTATAAGTGTTGTGACTAATATTTTGAAAAGTGGGAAGCAAACATTTGCTCAAAAGTAGAGTGATGCATTTGTATCAGCAAATGAAAAACAAACACTCTAACAAGTCAAGAAGTAAATTCTTGAAGAGGCCTTTTGGTATTCCATGAATTGCTCTGACTCTGGTACAATGTATTTTATCAGCAAAGACATCTCTTGACAGTCAGTTGCTCCACTGCAGTCAACCAAAATGCTATCCCAGTATCCTCTTATCTTTGCATGTCCCTACTTAGTACAAGACTTGACAAGTCATAAATCCCATCCTTTCTTTACCTACCGCATTTCTTCTAATTACAAGTACCTGTGATCCTGCAGGTCAGTAAAGTGGATTCTCCTCCATGTCCACAAATCTTTGAAGCTTAAATGAACTGAAGCAAGACTCCACTAGAACCTTATGAATCTTTCTAAGAACTGCCTCTGATGATTCCATGCCAAACACCAAGATCAGTCAAAGCTGAATCAGACAACTAAGCATTCGTTCACACATTCAGAGCAACAGATTTCATACTTTCTTTTTCTTCTCTGCTCTTTGTAACAATTCTTTCTCCTTCCATAGCTTCTCTTTCTCCTCCTCCTTTTCTCTTCTTCTGGCAGAAATTTCCATTTCCAGTCTTGCTACCTCTTCCTGGTGGGCTCTCCATTGAAGAACCTGAAATAAATGGAAATTCATTCCAATAACTATACCCACTCAAGTGATTTTGCAGACATAATAAGACTACATACTATATCAAGCAAAGGTTTTCCAAATACACATTAAAATTCTGTGTGCATATGACTGATATGTGCATGATGTATATGCAAGATGTGTGTATTAGTGATAAAATGAGAAAGCAACTTTAAAATCATCTCATTCAGGGATTTTTCATTTAGATTCATGGCCTGAGACCCTAAAGAGTCTGTGAATTGACTTAAAAAAATCTATGAATTCTCATAAACAGTATGTAAAAATTTTGTTTTTGCATAGGTGTTTTTCTGTAACAACAGTTCTAGTTTCTGGTCAACAGTTTTCAAAAATTCTCAAATGATACTAAGATCCTAAATAATTTAAGAACCACTGTTATATTTTCATCCTTCCTATATCATAAGTGAGGGAAATGAGCCTGAATAAAGGTGAAGAAAAATTTTAAGACATTTAAAAGAACTTTCTGGGTACTGACAGGTATTACTGGTAGAAGCATAATTGGTTCTGTACTTCTAAATGACACCAGGCAATATGTAAATAAATATATATCACAATATAAAATGTGCATAGCCTTTGACTCACAACCACATTTTGGGGACGTTATTCAAAGATGATCAATTAGATAAGTGCACAAAAGTATATCCACAGGAATGTTCACTATAGTGCTTAAATAGAAAAATTAGAAAGAGCCTCAGTGTCTGGCAACAGGAGGTGGCTTAAATTAATTATGGTACCCTCATGTAATGACTTCCATTGAAAAAGAATAGTCTATAACTATATTCACTGACATTAAAAATGTCTACAACATATTATTAGATGAAAAAAAGCACATGCTTTTACAAGTAGCATGCATACATTAGTAGTATGATCTCCTTAATATAAAATATCATCTCTGTATCTATACATAGGAAAAGACTTGGAAGGAAGTTTACCAAAATAATAATACTGATTATCTCTTTATCTCTGAATAACATCATTTCATGAAAGTTTTCATTTTTCAAAGTTTGTTTTCTAAAAATATACTTTCCCCTATTTATCAAAATAATCAAGAGGGGTGCCTGGGTGGCTCAAGCCCAACTCTTGATTACAGCTCAAGTCATGATCTCAGGGTCGTGAGATGGAACCTTGAGAGGGGCTCCATGGTCAGTGAGGAGTCTGCTTTTCTCCCCCTTCCTCTCCCCATCCCTCTGCTCACATGTACTCTCTTTCCCTAAAATAAATAAATCTTCAAAAAAAAAAAAAAAAGATAATTAAGGGGGCAGCCCAGGTAGCTCAGCGGTTTAGCGCCACCTTCAGCTCAGGGTGTGATCCTGGAGACCTGGGGATCAAGTCCAGCATCGGGCTCCCTGCATTGAGCCTGCTTTTCCCTCTGCCTGTGTGTCTTCCTCTCTCTCTGTTTCTGGAATAAATAAATAAAATATTTTAAAAAAATAAACAAGGAAATTCGGACTCTTGGTTTTCAGACACACCTAGGTTTCTCCATCTGCTGCATATCCTGGCCATTATATTCACCTTCTTCTTTGGAAGCCCATTCCTAGAATAAGATCACATGCTTTCCATCCTGATCTCCCACTCCCAAACCATTCCTTCCTATAAACCATCTTCCATCTGTAACGTACTGTATTAAAATCAAGTGTTCAAAATAAATAAATAAATAAATAAATAAATAAATAAATAAATAAATAAAATAAAATAAAATCAAGTGTTCTATCAAGTACTGCTAGTGAGGCTGCTACATCATGTTAGCCTGTTGACCATCTTTTCCCAATTAAAGCTCTTTACTTCCTGCCCCACAACATTGTTCTCTCTGCTTCTCCATCGATGGACAGCACTCTCTTCTTTTCCTGTTCTCTGTGTCCACTCTCCATCCTCAACTCTACTGCTATCCTTTTTTTGCAAGAGAGAGATAGCATGAGCGGGGTGTGAGAGAGCAGAGGGAGAGAAAGGGAAACAATCTTAAGCAGACTCCATGCTGGGCACGGAGCCCAACATGGGGCTCAATCTCCTGACCCTGAGACCCTGAGCTGAATTCATGAGTCTGATGGTCGACTGACTGAGCCACCCAGCTGCCCCTATTGCTATACTTTTTCTTTGACCTCAGCCTCTCTATACTTATTATGTGTGTCTCCTATGAGTTAACCTATCCTTCTCTGTGTTTGACTAAAATGTACAGTATCAGCTTTGTCTTTTTGCCTACAATCCTATCCTAAAAAATGCTTAAAGCCTTTACTATTTGCATGTGCACCCAAAATGCAGTATTTTTAAAAATTAAATTCAACATCTTTAATTCCACCACAGCTTCACAATCCCTGTGCACCTGCTTCTTCTTTCAAATATCCTGGGTTGTCCTATGGAACCACAAGTAGTTTGTATTTTTTTTATTACTGTATATACCTATCAAAATAACTAATTCTTTACATTTTATATCTGACTTGGGCTACCTTATATTTCTTAAGATTAGATGAGTTTTACTTATGACAAATCAATTTCTAAAGTATTGAATTTCCCTAGGCCACTTCACAGTAGGTTCCTAGATCACCCAAAGTCTATCTGCCAAATATATTGAGAAAAATACCAGAGTTCATGATGTGATGCCAATTTATCCCAATAGGACCTAAGTAATTTAGTTTTCTTACTCACAATCCGTGTCCTATTTTAACTTAACTAAGTGTAATCTCGCATTATGTGAATATGTGGCTATTTTTGTTCTTAGCCTCATGGTATGGTCCAAACTATTGTCCTACCTGGAACACCCTCAGTTTCCCCCTATTTCATAGAATGCTCCTTGGCTCAGTACATGTCCCACATCTCCCATAAAACATTCTTCAACCCATGATCATTTTTCCTATTTCACTTACTAAACCATAGCTTCTCTCTAATCATTTTGAGCATAATGTTTAATTTTTATTTACAGGAGGGTCCATGATACACATGTATTTTGTCTCTCTCATACCATCTAGCAGAGTACTAACACATCATAGATGCTCAATAATTACCTTCTATTTAATTTACCAAAACAGACCTTTTTAAACAAAACCTAATAAATGAAGAAGAAATCAAGGCATTAGAATATACCATTTTGTAACATCTAATTAAACAAGGATCATAAATCCTTGTTTATGATCATCAATAGCTACTAAACACTTCACGTTAATAGCAGATGGGAAACTTTGTACTGGAAAAATCAGGCTGGTAACAACTGAACACACTGAACAAGCAGATATTTTAGCTTCCTGATGGAAATATACAACCTTCCTTGAAGTATTCCTACCAAAAACTAAAAATGAATATCATCAAATCTCTAGACCTATCTATCAGGTTACAGGAAATTCAGCTAATGGAGAAATATATTAAACAATAGTATGGGGATACAATCAGCAAAACTAAAATTTGAAAAACTTTTTTTAAAAAATATTTTATTTATTTTTTCATGAGAGAGAGAGAGTGAGAGAGAGAGAGGCAAACACACAGGCAGAGGGAGAAGCAGGTTCCATGCAGGGAGCCTAATGGTGGGACTCGATCCTGGGACTCCAGGATCATGCCCTGGGCTGAAGGCAGGTGCTAAACCACTGAGCCACCAGGGGATCCCCTAAAATTTGAAAAACTTTAAAGGAATTTAACAATTACAAGAAAAAAGGAAGGAGGGCTTCGGAATGAAAGGAGGGAAGGCAGACAGCTGGCAGAGAGAGAGGTTGGCTACCATGGAATCACCAGAAGAACCTGGAGCATCCATGGATGAGAACTACTTTGTGAACTACACTTTCAAAGACAGGTCACACTCGGGCCGCGTGGCTCAGGGCATCATGAAACTGTGTCTGGAGGAAGAGCTCTTTGCTGATGTCACCATTTCAGTGGAAGGCCGGGAGTTTCAGCTCCACCGGCTGGTCCTCTCAGCTCAGAGCTGCTTTTTCCGGTCCATGTTCACTTCCAACCTGAAGGAGGCTCACAACCGAGTAATTGTACTGCAGGATGTCAGCGAGTCTGTTTTCCAGCTCCTGGTTGATTATATCTACCATGGGACTGTGAAACTTCGAGCTGAAGAGCTGCAGGAAATTTATGAGGTGTCAGACATGTATCAGCTGACATCTCTCTTTGAGGAATGTTCTCGGTTTTTGGCCCGCACAGTGCAGGTGGGGAACTGCCTTCAGGTGATGTGGCTGGCAGATAGGCACAGTGATCCTGAGCTCTACACTGCTGCCAAACATTGTGCCAAGGCCCACCTGGCCCAGCTGCAGAGCACAGAGGAGTTTCTCCACCTGCCCCACCATCTACTCACTGATATCATCTCGGATGGAGTTCCATGTTCCCAGAACCCAACAGAGGCAATAGAAGCCTGGATCAATTTCAATAAAGAAGAAAGAGAGGCTTTTGCAGAGTCACTCAGAACGAGCTTGAAGGAGATCGGGGAGAATGTGCACATTTACCTGATCGGGAAAGAATCATCTCGTACCCACTCGTTGGCTGTGTCCTTACACTGTGCAGAAGATGATTCCATCAGTGTAAGTGGCCAAAACAGCTTGTGCCACCAGATCACTGCAGCCTGTAAGCATGGCAGAGACTTGTATGTGGTGGGAGGGTCCATCCCACGGCGCATGTGGAAGTGCAACAATGCCACCGTGGACTGGGAATGGTGTGCGCCTTTGCCCCGAGACTGGCTCCAGCACACCCTGGTGTCTGTGCCTGGGAAAGATGCTATATATTCACTGGGTGGCAAGACACTGCAGGACACGCTCTCAAATGCAGTTATCTATTACCGGGTAGGTGATAACGTCTGGACAGAGACAACTCAGCTAGAGGTGGCTGTGTCAGGGGCCGCTGGTGCCAACCTTAACGGGATCATCTACTTACTGGGGGGGGAGGAGAATGACCTGGACTTCTTTACCAAACCATCCCGACTCATCCAGTGCTTTGACACAGAGACAGACAAATGCCACGTGAAGCCCTATGTTCTGCCCTTCGCAGGTCGCATGCACGCAGCTGTGCATAAGGATCTGGTGTTCATCGTGGCTGAAGGGGACTCCCTGGTGTGCTACAATCCCCTGCTAGACAGCTTTACCCGGCTTTGCCTTCCTGAGGTGTGGAGCTCTGCCCCATCCCTCTGGAAGATCGCCAGCTGTAACGGGAGCATCTATGTTTTTCGGGACCGATATAAAAAGGGGGATGCCAACACCTACAAGCTTGACCCTGCCACTTCAGCTGTAACTGTTACCAGAGGCATTAAGGTGCTACTTACTAATTTGCAGTTTGTGTTGGCCTAAGGCTGTGGGGGGGAAGAGCAGCTGACTTCTGCCCTCCCCTTTTCCAGCACCTATCCATCCAAATTTGAAGTCCCTGGGGCCCCAATCAGAGTGCTACGTTATTTTTTTGGCACATGTTATAAAGGGCAGCACCTCAGTCCTTGCCGAACCCATCGGGGTGCTCCATTTGGGGCTTTTTAGACTGCTGCTGTTCAGCTGGCTGCTCAGAGTAGGGCCAGCCTATCCTCTGCTATTCCCTGGTATCTTGTGCCTCACTGCAGATGGCTCGAGCAAGCCATTTCTCAGACAGTAGGCACAGCCTCCCCTCATTCCCTGATCAGTGTTAAGTAGAAGCACCTCTGATCCCAGGACAGAAGGAAAGATGCCCCATCTTCCTTTTTTTCTATAACCTGCAAAGTGGCTAGTTGGTAATTTTCCCACAAAGAATTAGGTGTTAGAGTTTTCATTTGGGCTTTGGTTGGGAGAATGGTCTAAGCTGAAGGTGTCCTTCACCAGCAAGCGCCAACTCTAGAATTCAGGATGTTGCGTCTTGTGTTTTCTCACCTGTCAGGAAACGTACACTTTGGTTTTATTTTTGGTATACTCCAAGGAGTAAGCCAGAAAGAAGTAGGAAGGATTATTTCTGATTAATAGCAGAAACTTTTTTCAAACTTAAATATATAAGGTCTCTACTCTTTTAAAAGCTCTAAGGTAAGCCAAGAGCTAGGAGCTGTTCATACAAATAAAAGTTTTTGAAGGGGAAAAAAAAAAAAAAAAGAAAAAAGGAAGGAGAACTATGGATTAAGAGATTTAAGAAACATATCAATCAGATGCAATATGTAGATTATATTTGGCTTTTATTTGAGTAAAATAAATGAAAAAATAAATTACAAAACAAAAATATTTTAATATTGATTAGTTAGTTGATACTATTAAGAAAATATTGTTGAAATTTTTAGGTATGATTTTAATATAGTTATGCTTTTTTATTTTTATTATTTACTTTTTAAAAGATCTATCCATTTATTTATCTTAGAGAAAGAGGAGAGGGGCAAACACGCTGAGTGTGGAGTCCAACCAGGGGCCTGGCCCCACAACCCCAAGATCATGATCTGAACTGAAATTAAGAGTCAGAAGCTCAACTGACTGAGCCACCCAAGCACCCCTAGTTATGCTTCTTTAAAGAGTCTTTTTGATTTTAAGATATATATCAAAATATTAATAGATCAAATTGTATGATGTCTGGGGATTTGCTCACTCTTACCCAATGGTCATAGGTAATTGTACAGATGAGACAAATTTGACTAATGAATTGATAACTGTTGACATTGAGTGATAATAGACTTGTTTATGTTTAAATTTTTCCACACTAAAAACTTTGTAAAAATAAATAAACCATAAAATATAATGTATGTCCAAAGAGTTTTATGTAATAAAATATTGTAGTCTCAAGGTTCTCACACAGTTGAAAGGGAGATTTGAGACACACTCACCTAATGAAAAGAAAAGTAGCATACATTTAGCCTTTCTGAGTACTAAGGCTATTTTTATAAATTTCAATAGAAAGAAGCTTGGATTTTAGAACTACTCTTCTTAAGACTAACTTATGGGAATTATCATTGAATAGCCATTACATATGTGATATAATATTTAATGAAGCCTGCACATAAGCAAATATCTATAACTGGAAAAGATTCCTATTTCTAAAGACAAGTATAGCAAAATAATAATAATAATAATAATAATAATAATACCAATAAAACTAAGGCAACCCATTTTACCCATCAATTTAGCCAATTTACCCTTCCTTGTCATTTGCGAATCTAAATGATGTTTCTTATGTTCTCCAGAAAAAATATTATGGTAGTTTTTTAAGTTTTTTAACTGGTTAAGTTCATATTAAATCTACATAAGTAAAAACTGTGCCATAAGAGGCTATGGTAGATTTTTAAAAATATTTATTTATTTATGATAGAAAGAGAGAGGCAGAGACACAGACAGAGGGAGAAGCAGGCTCCATGCAGGGAGCCCGACACGGGACTCTATCCCGGGACCCCAGGATCGCCCCCTGGGCCAAAGGCAGGCGCTAAACCGCTGTTCCACGCAGGGACTCCCATATGGTAGATTTTTAAATGTGACAAACACTCTGAAGAATTGTAAAATAAAAGGAAGTTCAGTAACCAAAAGCCAATGGGTTAAGATGTCAAGCAACAGATGTATGTATGAAATTCTGGGGAAAAGACTCTTGAGCAAGTCAGCATCAACCTTTAGAAACTAAATTACTGGGGCAGCCCAGGTAGCTCAGTGGTTTAGTGTCTGCCTTCAGTAAAAAAAAAAAAAAAAAAAAAGATTTTATTTACTTGTGAGAGACCCAGAGAGAGGCAGAGACACAACCAGAGGGAGAAGCAGACTCCATGTAGGGAGCCCGACGTGGGACTCTATCCGGGGTCTCCACGATCACACCCTGGGCTGAAGGCGGCGCTAAACCGCTGAGCCACCCGGGCTGCCCAATAAAATCGTGTGTTCTTTTTAAAGAAAAGAAACTAAATTGCTCCACTTAATGGAATACAAAAATGGTCAGGGACACTTAGAGTTTGCTTGAAATCAATAACTCACAATATCATCTGTAATTATAACCATACTCAAAAATAAAAGGTAAAGAGTAAAAGAAGAGAAGGTTATTGGAGTAGCATTATATCCTATGCAGCTAGAGTTGTGAGATCTTGACAAGAAACCGGCTCTGCAGCAATCAGTTTCCAGGCAGTAAGGTAAACAGGGCTTTTCAGAATGCACAATGGACATGGTGAAGAATCTGGTAGGAAAAGGGTGTCATTGAAAAAAAATCCTTATCCCATGGATCCCCAGAGGCAGTCATGGGATTTTGATGGCTCCCATGTGGAGAGAATGATACCCAATTATTGTATTTTTGAGATGCCCAAGAATAAGAAAGCTGGCAGGTGGGCAAAGGAATCAATATTATCACAATAGGCTGAAGTATAGAAGACTTTTGAGCAAACAGTGAGTAAAAGGAAGAATAGTCCAGAAGAACATTTTAGTGGTTTTATTTTAAAGGGTTTGTTAATTATATAGCTTTAAATAGAGCATGTGAGCATAACTGTTCAGCAACTGTGCAGCAATAATAACCATGCAAGAACATTACCACAGTGGCAGTCAGGAGCATGTTGTAAGGAGAGCATTATTTAGATTATTAACTACAGGAAATTTTTCCAGGTCTTTAGTTAATACTTTAATGTTCCTGCCAAAGGTACAGTCTGAATGAAACCTTAACCTAACAAAGAACAAATGGAGCTTAAAATGTTCATCTATTGCAAATAATAAAGCATTTAAGATGAAAATGGTTAGTAGCATTACATGTATTCTTTGCTTGAAATTAATAAACACATATATTCTCAGAGTAAATAAAGTACTAGAAAAACAAAAAACAAAGCCCATCAAAACTTCAAAGGTAATAATGGAAATTAACATCAAGGTAACAATATTAACACAATTTTACAACAAAGGCGAGTACATGAAAAATTCTATGATAAGTGGCAATGTGGTTTAAAGGAAATGAATACTGAACTGTTGGTCAGAACACCTGCTTTTTTTTTTTGTCTTATCTCTGCCAATAACCAATAATATTGTTACTTTGAACAAATGGCTAACCGTTTTCTTTCATGTGAAAGGGGAGGACTGGATCAGATGACTTCTACGATTTCTGCAAGTTATATTATCCTGATTCGATGTTATATTTTCCTTATATGGAGAGATCACAGTATATGATATGCTCTACAACTTTCTTCTACAAGCAAAAACGAATCACAATGAGAAAATCAGTATTTTATAGGCTGGTTAAATAATAGACAATTGAATTTTAATATAGAATTCTATCATTCATGTTTATGGAAACATTGTGTCATGTGTGTTGCCTTATACAGGAAAAGTTCTGTCTGGCCAATACCTATAACCAGCAACAATAACATTTTAAAAACTGCCATTTATGAGGACTTCTTGTGTGCCAGGCCCCTGCTACACAAAGGCAGTGAACACATGGTATGATGTAATCTTGGAAACAAGCAAGTTCTCTTTTTCACACTTCGCGTGGCTGACTTCTACTTACACTTTTTCATGTCTAAGCTTAGAGATCATTTGCTCCAGGAAGCTTTCCCCAACTCACTATGTCCATGTTAGGTGCCTTCTCTAATTCCTAGCACACTGTCCCTCTCTTTTATTACAACATTCATTAAACCATTTACCTGTACTTCCCACTTGGCTATGAACTCCTTAAGGGCAAGGACCAAATTTGTCTTATCCATAACTTTTCTACCGAGCCTATCATGGTATCTGGTACTTAATAAAGTTTCAAGAAATACTTGGGATATGCACAGAGAAGGCTCTGAGATTTTCTTGGCAGTTAGGTTGACATTTCCTGTTCCCTGACACACTGGACTGGTCTTTAGAAAGAAAAGGCACCCCCGACCCCCGCCTTACACCACACATGCTACCATATTCTAACTCCTCTACAGGAGACTTCTGATTCTTGATTTCCCCAGTCCTAGTTGTTTCCATGCCCCCTAAGCTCCATCTCTGCTTGCCTGACAGGGAAAAAAATCCAGAAAACGTTGTCAGGATTTTCAATAACTAATTCACATTGCTAGCAATATTAGAGGACATGTGCAAAGAAGTGGCAAGCTCTCTGTCTTCTCCTTCAATATTCCTATAAGTTTCTAGGTTCAGTTGAGTTGAGTAAACTTCAAGTTTTCATTTTATTAAGTCTTAAACAGTCTGATAATTCCATTAAATTCTTTCCAATTCTTCCACTATTTATCAATATTACTTAAGCTTTTTAATCTCCTGTGTTCCATTCATGTTTAAACTTCACTCACGTCATTACACTACCTGTGGTATTGCCTATCTTACTTAAAGCTTTCTATTCTCTCCTTGGCATTTTTACTTAGCAGAAAAATTTGGTTTTTTCTTTTGGTTTCACAACTATCCCTTGGTTTCTTGGTTGACTCCGTAAGTGCATGTTTTATCACCTCACTTTGATAACCACTTTCCATTTTCTGTGGCTTTTTATTCGTCTTTCTCAGAATCTCAAAGATTATTCACTATTATCTTGACTGTTTCATGTCCTTTACTTTTTAAATAAAGTCTGGCAAAGTTTCATTTAATTGGGTCCTATAGGGTCTTAACTTTAGTGTGAAATAAAACTTATGGAGAAAGAAGCAAACTAAATGTCAGTAAGCAGAAAACTACCAAAAGATATTTTTTTTCCATAAGAGGTGAAATCTACAAACCTATCACTCAGTTTTATATATGAAGCTGACAAAACCAAATTGTATAATATTGTCAGAAAATGGGGCTAACAGTCAGGAAATCACTTGCCTGCTGGCTATGATATCCAGGGGAATCCTTTCCTTTGTAGGCCTCACATCCTCATTGAAAAAATGAAGAGGACTAGTTCAGCTTTTCAAATCAGGGCCACAACTCATTAGTAGATAATGAAATTGATTTTGTGGATGGGAACTAGTGTTTTCTTATGAAAGAAAACAGAACGGAAAATATCAGAGTGCATTTCATGTACTCTGAATATAATGCCATTACTAGAAATTTTTGTTTCCGTTTATGTGTGTGTATGTGTGTGTGATCTAAAATACATTTCTCATTGTAGGCCATGGTCAAAGAAGCTCGAAAAATACAGCAGGAAGTTCTCTATAATCCCTTCCAATGCTAAAATTCTATGACTGTAATATAAAGAGCAAAGCTATTGTGTTGCCGTCATTAATCCACAGTCCCTATTCCTTCTGTAACCAACCCAGAAGCATGGTATAGATGAGAGAACCCAGGTTTTGAAATCATAAGCCAGAGCTTGAATACTTACCCCTGTAACTTATTAATGGCATTCTGTGGGGTACACTGCTTAACCACCTAGAACTACAGACTAACAAAAAAGGGAGTAAGAGTGATGCATGCCTTACGACTGCTGTACAAACACCATCAGTTTATACAAGCCGGAAACTCATTCTGCTTGTCCCTGACACTCCATTTATAATCAATTGCTAAGTCCTGCTGACTGTACCTCTGACTCTCAGACCCATTCACTTCTCTCCATCTTCACAGCCCCCATCCTAATCTACAAGGATGCATCTGGCACCCACTCTTAGTTCATTCCATGCCCACATCCCCATCTCACCGCCTACACTTGCAATGGTTTCCGTTTTTTCCAACTATGGACCCTAAGGCCTCCAGGATTTGGCCCTGCCTATATCTGCACCCCCAACTCATTACCTCGTACCAATAATAGACTCATCCTCTGGGGTCCAGGTGCACCTGGCCATCCTACAAATCTCTGAACAGGCCACATTGCCTCCAGCTATGTAGATATTGTACATGCTATTCCCTTTGCTTGGAATGTTCTTCCCTTCCTCCTTGCCTCCCCCACACCTTTTCCAAATCAATCCTTACACAGTTCCAATGCTGTCAGTGAAGCCTTATCCACCTGCCCTATAGGAGGTAAAGCCCCCCAGCTGCATCCTCCCATAACAGTTTACTTTGCCTTCAAGATATTTCTCATAGTTTAAAAGGAGGTATCCAGTGCTGGGATTACATGACCACCATCTGCTTCCCCACCAGACTATGATCTCCACAAGAATAGGGACCATATCCGATTGGCTCCTCATTATATCTTCAGTGCCTTACATACCACCTGACACCTAATAGATGCTCAATAAATAAGGTTGAATTGATGAATAATGGGATAAGAAAGCAGCTACACAAATGTTAACTATGTTCTTAGATTGCTGCAATTGCTTTCCAGTTGACTTTCCTGACTTCAGTGTCACTTTGATTTAACCTATTTTGTACACATTTGTCTATTGGATGACTTCTTACATATCTTTGCTTCCCTGCTCTGCTCAAGATTTGAATAGTAGGGTCTTTGCATTGGCTATCATTTCAAGTGGTTTTATGACTATTTGGACACCGCCTTATTCATTTGAATAATTCCTTATTAAAAAGGAGGACTCAATCCTTAAAGGTAAATTTGGACTTGAACCTATATGGCCTAATTTCCTATTACTCCCCAGAGCAGACAGGCCAGACCTTTCTCCTTCTCCTCTGCCCCTTTCTCTCCCCCCTACTTACACACTCATGCTTATCTCTGTCGCAGGCCTTTGCCTAGAAAGCCCTTACTCCTGTTCACCTATCCTTCAGGGTCATTCAGGGCCTCTTCATAACAATTTCACCCAATATTTGCTATCCCCCCTCTGATCTGTATTCATGAATAGTTGTCTAAAATAGATACTATCCAGTCACTCTCTAACTTGTCTTGATTTATTTTCATTTCACTTATCACTGGATAAAGATATATTATCCTAAGAGTTTTCAACCCAAGGAGAAAATTTTTTCCTTTCTTTTTATTGTTAGATACATTTAGATACATTGTAGATCATGAGATGGTGGATATTAATTAAACCTATTGTGGCTATCATTTCACAATATATGTAAATCAAATCATCAAGTTGTATGCCTTAAACTTATATGGTGATATACCAATTATTTCTTAATAAAATCGAAAAAACAATTATTAATCAATTTATTTTCTTGTCTGTGTTTCTCACTAAACTTTAAGCTCCATGGTAACAGGGACTTGCACTATCCCCTGCTCTATCCCCATTCTTGGAACAGTGACTTACCCAGGGTTAGGTGCTCTATGATTATTTCTTGGGTGGATGAATTAGTGTCCAAAACTCAGATTATAAATTTTATGCTTGATTAGGCCGTAAAGCTCAGATCCAGATAAGTACCATCCAGCATGTCACTTCCGCGAGTCCATACTTAAGGTAGGAAAACTCAGGCTGACCAATTCCTTCTATGCGGCATAATTCCTTCCACGTATCCCCGGTCTCCCTCTGCTCTCTGCCCTTTTATTAACAAGATACGCTGAAGTCATTAAGATCTCACACTGCTGGTGGGACCTGAACTCGGCTTTGAACTTTCACAAGAAAGAAGGAGGATTAGGCTGTAAAACAACGGAAGACTTGAGAATACATTAAGACTAGTTTAGGGTAGGGAGGAGCCAAAGTGGCGGAGGAGCAGGAGACCTTCGTGTCCTTTGGTCCCGGGAATTCAGCTGGGGAGCTATCAAATAGGGCACCCGGGTGGCCCAGCGGTTTAGCGCCGCCTGCGGCCCGAGGCATGACCTGGGGTCCCAGGATCGCGTCCCCCGTCGGGCTCCCTGCATGGAGCCTGCTTCTCCCTCTGCCTGTGTCTCTGCCTCTCGCTCTGTGTCTCTCATGAATAAATAAATAAACAAATCTTAAAAAAAAAAAAAAAAAATCATGCTGAACACCCAGGAATTCAACCAGCGACCTAAGGAGAGAATAGCTGCGAGTCCACGGAGAGAAGCGACCGCTCTCCGCAAGGTGGGAGGCACAGGAGGGTGGATGCAAAGGGACACCTGGGGGAGGGAGCCCTGGGGGAGGGAGCCCTGGGGGAGGGAACCCTGGTGGAGGGAACCCTGGGGGAGGGACACCTGGGGGAGGGATACCTGGGAGAGGGACACCTGGAGAAGGGGGCCCTGGGGGAGGGATACCTGGGGGAGGGACACCTGGGGAGGGGCTCTGGGGGAGGGATGGTGCAGGTGATAGGTGCTGGGGCCGGGGTGGGAGTGGCCCAGGAGGACCCGCGAGGGCGCCGTCTGCGGTCAGCGCGCCCCACGGGGCCCTGGGTGGGGACTGCGGGGCAGGACCGGGGGTCCTGGGCCGGGTCTCCGCAGAACCCGCGAGAACCCCCTCCTCCCCGGCGGGCGTGGCCTGGTGCGGGCCGCGGGGGTCTGCAGGGCTCGGGCTCGGTGGGGTGGGCGGGGCGGGGGGGACACGGCCACCGGGGGGCGCGGGAGCCCGAGGCATCCCAGCGCCCTGCGCCGCGCGGCCCGCGGCAGGTGGACGGCCCCCCGCAAGCCCGCGCCGAGCAGCAGGTGGGCTCCCCGCGACCACCAAACCCCAGCGCCAGGGGAGGAGACCCAACTCCTGGGGCTCCCCACGATCCTATAGTCCCGCCATTCAGGAATTCAACAAATGTCTTATTTTATCAACTTTTTAAAATCCTTTTTTAAAAATATTTTACTTATTTATTCATGAGAGACACACAGGCAGAGAGAGAGACAGAGACACAGGCAGAGGGAGAAGCAGGCTCCACGCAGGGAGCCCGACGTGGGACTCGATCCAGGGTCTCCAAGATCACGCGCCCTGGGCTGAAGGCGGCGCTAAACCGCTGAGCCACTCCGGCTGCCCTAAAAATCCTTTTTAATTTTCATTTTTATAGTTAGTTACATTATATCCTTTTCATTGTATTTGATTTTATTTTTGAATGTATATATATGTCTCTCTTTACAATATTGAAATGTAGTTTCTTCTAACATATTGACCAAAATATACTCAGGATATATTGTATTCTTCTGTTCACCTGTTTTTATTACTTTTTCCCTTGTTTTTAAATTTTCATCTTTATAGTTACATTCTATCACTTTAATGTATTTAATTTCATTTTTGTACATATGCAAGTTTTTCTTTCTTTAAAATTTTGGGATCTGATTTTCTAACGAACAGACCAAAATACACCCAGAATGGTGTATGATGGATCTGACCTCCTCGCCTGTTTGATTATATTCTCTTTAAAAAAAGAAAAAGAAAAAGAAAAAAAAATCGGTTTTGGGTCTCTTCTGATTTGTTTAGTGAATATTTCTCTGGGGTCGTTGTCGTCATTTCAGTATTTTGTTCTCTTGTTCATCTATTATTCTCTGAACAGAATGACAAGACAGAAAAATTTACCTCAAAAAAGAGGACTAGAGGGGCACCTGGGTGGCTCAGTAGGTTAAGCATCTGCCTTCAGCTCAGGCCATGATCCCTGGGTCCTGGGATCAAGTCCTGAATCAGGCTCTTTGTTCAGCTGGGAGTCTGCTTCTCTGTACCCCCCCTCCCCACCCCACTCATGCTGTCTCTTACTCTCTCTCTCTCTCTCCCTTCCTCTCCCTCCCTCTCTCAAATAAATGGATAAACTCTTAAAAAACAGAGTGAGAACAAGAGGCAGTATTGACTGCCAGGGCCCTAATTACTATGAACATAAGTAGTATGTCATAATTAGAGTTCAGAATAATGATAAAGTTACTAGCTGGATCTGAAAAAAGCATAGAAGACACTAGAGAATCCCTTTCTAGAGAAATAAAAGAACTAAAATCTACTCAGGTTGAAATAAAAAAGACTATTAATGAGATGCAATAAAAAATGGAGGCTCCAACTGCTAGGATAAATGAGGCAGAAGAGAGCATTAGTGACCTAGAAGACAAAATGATGGAGAATAAAGAAGCTGAGAAACAGAGATAAATAACTATTAGATCACAATGGGAGAACTCAAGAGATAAGTGATACTTTAAAGCAAAACGATATTAAAATAATTGGGATTCCAGAAGAAGAAGAGAAAGGGGGGGCAGAAGGTATATAGTAGCAAATTATAGTGGAGAACTTCTCTAATCTGTGGAACGAAATAGGCATCCAAGTCCAAAAGTCACAAAGAACTCCCCCCCTTAAAATCATAAAAATAGGTCAATACCCTGACATATAATAGTGAAACTTGCAAATCTTAGACAAAGAGAAAATCCTGAAAGCTGCTCAGGACAAGGGGTCCATAACCTATAAGGGTAGAAACATTAGAATGGCAGCAAACCAATTCACAGAGACCTGGCAAGCCAGAAAGGACTGGCATCATATATTCAGGGTGCTAAATGAGAAAAATATGTAGCCAAGAATACTTCATCCAGCTAGGATATCATTCAAAATAGAGAAATAAAAAGTCTCCTGGACAAACAGAAACTAAAAGAATTTGTGATCATTAAACCAGTCCTTCAAGAATTATCAGAAGGGATCCTTTAAGAGAAAGCCCAAAAGTAACATAGACCAGAAAGGAAGAGACAATATACAGAAACAGTGACTTTACAGTTAACACAATTGCACTAAATTCATATCTTTCCATAATTACTCTGAATGTAAATGGGCTAAATGCCCCAATCAAAGGACACAGGATATCATATTGGATAAAAAAAAAGCAAGACCCATTGCCGTGCTATCTGCAAGAGACTCGTTTTAGACCCAAAGACACCTCCAGGTTGAAAGTGAGGGGGTGGAAAACCATTTATCATGCTAATGGACATCAAAAGAAAGCTGGGGTGGCAATCATACAAATTAGATTTTAAACCAAAGACTGTAATAAGAGATGAGGAAGGACACTATATCATAATTAAAGGGTCTATCCAACAAAAAGATCCAATAATTGTAAATATTTATGCCCCTAACATGGGAGCCGCCAATTATATAAATCAATTAATAACAAAATTTTAAAAACATATTGATAATAATACAATAATAGTAGACTTTAACACCTCACTCACAGCAATGGACAGATTATCTAATCAATAAGGAAACAAAGGCTTTGAATGACACAATGGACCAGATGGACTTCACAGATATATTCAGAGCAACAGAATACACATCCTAAAGCAACAGAATACATATTTTTCTGGAATGCACATGGAGATTCTCCAGAATAGATCACATACTGGGTCACAAATCAGATCTCAACCAGTACCAAAAGATTGAGATGATTCCCTGCATATTTTCAGACCATATTGCTTTAAAACTGGAACTCAATCACAAGAGAAAATTTGGAAAGAACTCAAGTACAAGGAGACTAAAGAGTATCCTACTAAAGAATGAATAGGTCAACCAGAAAATTAAAGAAGAATTTTAAAAATTCATAGAAACAAATGAAAATGAAAACACAACTGTTTAAAACCTTTGGGATGCAGCAAAGGTGGTCCTAAGAGAGAAGTAGATATACTTAATATTTTTTGATATACTATATCGAAAAGAAAAGAGAAAGGTACCAAATAAATAAAATGAATGAAAGAGGAGATCACAATAAACACTGAAGAAATATAATTATAACAACATATTATGAGCAACTATATGCCAACAAATTAGGCAATCTGGAAGAAATGAATGCATTCTTAGATGTACATGAACTATCAAAACTGAAACAGGAAGATATTGAAAACCGGAACAGATCCATAACCAGCAAGGAAATTGAAGCAGTAATCAAAAGTCTCCCAACAAACGAGCCCAGGGGATGGATGGCTTCCTAAGGGAATTTTACCAAGCATTTAAAGAAGAATTTCTCCCTCTGCCTATGTCTCTGCCTCTCTCTTTCTGTGTCTCTCATGAATAAATAAAATCTTTAAAAAAAAAATTGGATGCCTAGGTGGCTCAGCAGTTGAGCCTCTGCCTTCGGCTTGGGGCCTGATCCTGGAGTTCCAGGATCGAGTCCCACAATGGGCTTCCTGCATGGAGCTTGCTTCCTTATTGGCCTATGTCTCTGCCTCTCTCTCTCTGTGTCTCTCATAAATAAATAAATAACATGTTTTAAAAAATAAAGAAAGAAGAATCAATACCTGTTCCTCTAAAGCTGTTTCAAAAAATAGAAATGGAAGGAAAACTTCCAAACTCATTCTATGAGGCCAGCATTAACTTGATCCCAAAACCAAAGACCCCATCAAAAAGGAGAATTACAGACTAAAATAGCTGATGAACATGGATGCCAAAATTCTTACCAAGTTACTAGCCAATAGGATCCAACAGTACACTCAAAGGATTATTTACCATCACCAAGTGGGATTTATTCCTGGGCTGCTAAGGTGGTTTGACATGCACAAATCAATGTGATACACTACCTTAATAAAAGAAAGGGCAAGAACCATTTGATCCAATCAATAAATGCCAAAAACATTTGACGAAGTACAGCATCCTCTCTTGATCAAAACTCTGTGCAGTACAGGGATAGAGAGAACATATCTCAATACTGCAAAAGCCATCTATGAATAGCCCACAGCAAATATCATTCTCAATGTGGAAAAACTCAGTTTTTCCCCTAAAGTCAGGAATGTGGCAGGGATGTCCACTATCACCACCGTTGTTCAACATAGTACTAGAAGTCCTAGCTTCAGCAATAAGACAATGAAAAGAAATAAAAAGCATTCAAATTGGCAAAGAAGTCAAACTCTCATTGTTTGCAGATGATGTGATACTCCGTGGAAAACCCAAAAAACTCCACTCCAAAATTGCAAGAAATTATACAGGAATTCAGCAAAAGTGGCAGGATATAAAATCAATGTACAGAAGTCATTTGCATTTCTATACACTAACAATGAGACAGAAGAAAGAGAATTTAAGGAGTTGATCCCATTTACAATTGCGCCCAAAACCATTTAAGAGACCTAGGAATAAACCTAACTGAAGAATCAAGGGATCTGTACTCAGAAAACTATAGAACATGCACTAAAGGAATTGAGAATGACACAAAGAAATGGAAAAACATTCCAGGCTCATGGATTGGAAGAACAAATATTGTTAAAATGTCTACACTACCTAAAGCAATCTATATATTTGGCGACATCTCTATCAAAATAGCATCAACGTTTTTGACAAGGCTGGAACAAATAATCCCCAAATTTCTGTGGAAGCAGAAAAGACCCTAAATAGTGAAAGGAATATTGAAAAAGAAAACCAAAGCTTGTAGCATCACAATTCTGGACTTCAAACTATATTACAAAGCTGTAATCATCAAGACAGTGTGGCTGGCACAAAAACAGACACATAGATCAATGGAACAGAATAGAGAACCCAGAAATGCACCCTCAACTCTACGGTCAACTAATCTTTGACAAAGAAGGAAAGAATGTCCAATGGAAAAAAGACAGTCCCTTCAACAAATGGCATTAGGAAAATTGGACAATCACATGCAGAAGAATGAAACTACCATTTCTTCACACCACACACAGAAATAAACTCAAAATGGATGAAAGACCTAAATGTGAGACAGGGCTCCATCAAGATCCAAGAGAACACAGACAGCAACCTCCTCGACTTTGGCCGCAGCAACTTCTTGCTAGACACATCTCCAAAGGCAAGGGAAACAAAGGCAAAAATGAACTATTGGGTGAACTATCTTCACCAAGATAAGAAGCTTTCGTACAGCAAAAGAAACAGCTGACAAAACCAAAAGACAACTGACAGAATGGGAGAAGATATTTGCAAATGACATATCAGATAAAGGGCTAGTATGCAAGATCTATAAAGATTGTTGTTTTCATCTACTGATTGGTATGACCAATTGCTCTAAGCTTTTCTTTTTTTTAATTTTTTAAAAAATTAAATTAAATTTTTTTCTTTTTTTTTAATTTTTTAAAAAATTAAATTAAATTAAATTTTTTTCTTTTTTTTTAATTTTTTAAAAAATTATTCATGAGAGACACACACAGAGAGAGAGGCACAGACACAGGCAGAGAGAGAAGCAGGTTTCATGCAGGGAGCCGACATAGGACTTGATCCCAGGTCTCCAAGATCACAAGGCGATGCCAAACCACCAAGCCACCCAGGTTGCCCACTCTGGGCTTTTCTTATGTGACTTGAAATGATTATGATTTTTACACATTTACATATGTGGCACATAATATGTTGAATGTATGAAGGCAATTAGGCAAATAAATGCTGATCTGCGTGGGTAGCCTCTTAAATTTCAGATCATCATAAATAATTCCTAAAAGCCAACAAGTCATTCCTGCCTCTGCTGCCTATCCAAAATCACAGGACTAGCAGGTCTGTGTCATGGATGTCACAGTTAAGTCTGCCATTTAGCATCCATGGTTCCTGATTGATCAAAGGAACTAGATACCTGATTTGCTCTCCAGTGTTTCAACTTCTCTTACTTCTCTTTCAACTCCTCAAATGATTACAGATCTTACAAAGGAATACCCACTGATTAGACAGGCTTAACAAGAGTGTGTATTCAACTTATTTTTAATTTTTTATATTATCAACTCTAATGTTCTGTTATTTACCTATACTTTAGAAAATTTGATTGAATGTTTGCCATGACTTTTAAAATTTATCATTTATCTTGTCTTTCTTGGTCTATAATGAATATTGCCTTCTGTTTTAGGCACTATGCTAGTTGTTATGGATACAAAGGCAATTAAGCCATGGCCAATGTACTCAGGAAATGTAGTCTAACACAAACAGCACATGGAAACAAATAACCGTAGTACAAATAAGTATATCTGTGTTTATGCCTATTAGTTAAAATGCTTACTTGAATATCTCTGCTTGTTCAGTGGAAGGCAAGTAACATTTCCCAAACTAAATTCTATTAGAAAAAAGCTTCTATTATCAGATAATTTGGGGGAAATTAGCACACTAGTCTTCTTTCTGAAAATTCATAATGCATGTATCGCCGTATTCTAATAAGTATTCTGAGAGATCCTCCTATAAAGGAACCTATTCACTTTGTTTATCTTTATGAAGCTTCCTTGACTACCCAGCACATTATCCATGGCACACATGTTAACATCCTGTGGGATATTAACATTCCATGGGCCATCAATTTGGGAAATGAACTGATTATCACTTGGAACAGAGTGGTACATGCCCTCCTGTTCCAGAGTCTGTACAGATAAGTAAGTATTCCCTTATACATAGATGATATGTTTATTGGTCAGGACTCCTCAGAAGCGACTGAGAGAAAACTAACTCAAACTAGCTTAAGGAGAATAGATTGAGTCACCCGAATGGGAATCTAGGAGTGGGTCTTGCCTCAGGGACTCAAGTGACATCTGTAGGTTCCTCTCACTCCCTTCCTACTTTTTTACTCCTATCTATTTGTGCATTGATATGGACTTCCTCATATGTCTGGGCTGGGGAGACTGGGGGGAAAAGAGACATGGCTTGAACAGCTCCAGGTTTAATTACATTATTTTAGCTTAGTGACATCAGGGAGAAAAGAAAGCTTTTCTTCTTCAATAGCCACTTATAAATCCCCAGGAGAGATTCTGATTGGCTCAGCTGAAGCTCACTGAGGGCCAGTCACTGTGGCCATATTTGTAACTGCTATTATTAACCATATCTGGTCACCAGGAAAGGCAGGGGGAGGATTCTCTGATTAAAGGCTTCAACAGACCTAGAAGGAATGAGGAAAGGCAGTTTGAAAGGGTTTGATGTTACTAGGTCGATGCTAGAAGATTAAAAAAAAAAAAGACAGATGTCTACCACAATGTGGTCTAATTATTAAAACCTAGATTTGGCCATAATAGGCAGTTAGCCCTAGTATCCGATTACTGCCAAAAAGCAGGAATAAAATTAAAACAACAACTCTTCTAATAAAATTATTATATTTGGAAGACCTCTCCAGATTTATAAAATGATTAGTAGCTAATAATCCCAAATGTTGTGACCTCAGACAGTTAATGATATAAAAGATTTTCTTGGCTCCAAGGAGTCATATTGTTCAAAGTTACATTCTGTGATGTTTAAGTAGTTGAAATTAACCCTGCTATAAGTATTTCAGGTTAAAATTGTTGCAGCTGTGTTATAAGGTATCAAGCAATGGGAACTTAATCTCTGCCTTTGAATTAGAACAAACCTAAAGTAACAGACGAGATGGAATATTGGCCCTCTCCATGGTACCAGGGTGGCTCGTGTCTACAAGGATGTGGGGAGACATTCCGGAATTCTCATAGGCATGTGTCATTAGGTTTGTTCCCAAGATGATTTTTTTTGTGAAAAAATTATGCCGCCAACCTCAGATGCCCAGTAAAGCGGATGATCTGTGTATTTAACTATCAGTATGATGTAGTTACACTTGAGAGATTTATCTGAAACCAATTTTGAATTTACATAAAGAAAAAATAAAAGATCAGAGTATTTGGGGGTTTGAAGGAGGCGGAGGCTACAGACACTGATGCCTTGATTGTAACTGGAGTCAGATTTCCCAAAAGATGTTTGTAAGTTAAGAAGAGGATTCATGTTGGGACCCTGAAGAGGTCCCATGTTTGGACCCACAGGTGGACAGGTGAAGAGGAGCCATTAAAAGAGAGAGAGGAAAGGCAGAGAGGTAGCATGTGCATTTCAAGGAGGTGGTCACTAGTCCCGGGCAATGCAGACAGGTTAAGTAGAGAGAAGCTCTAAAAGAATCTAGGTGTGGAACAATCTGGAGTCCCTGGTGGCACTGGGGAGAGTAGTTTCCAGAGAGTGCAGGAGGCTGAAGCCAGACTGCATGGGTTTTGGATTAAAAGAGAAGTGAAGAACTAATGTCAGAAAGTATGTCTTTTTCATTTAAAATTTTTTGCAGTGAAGGGAAAATGAAGAAGAGGATGGCAGCTGAAAAGAGATTCAGATAAGAGGCACATTTTTTTCCCCTTTGAAGAAGTTTGCAAGTAGAGGAAAAAGAACCATAAAGGAAAAGGACCATGAGAAAGAGACTGAAGAAATACAGGAAGAAATTCATTTCTGGAGCAAGAGCCTAGAACCAAGTAGGCTGATGGCACAAAAGCCCAGATTTAAGAAGCAAAGGATAGGGACGTCTGGGTGGCTCAGGGTTGAGCATCTGTCTCCATCTCGGGGTATGATCCCAGGGTCATGGGATCGAGTCCCACATCGGGATCCCCAAGAGGAGCCTGCTTCTCCTTCTGCCTATGTCTGCCTCTCTGTGTCTCTCATGAATACATACTTTTTTAAAAAAGCAAAGGATAAATATGAATGAGTCTTGACAAAATTGGATGTGGGCAAAGCACATTGGGGAAATGAATGCCATGGTCTTTCCAGTAAAGTAGGAGATGAGGTTCTCTGCTAAGGGGGAGAATCTTAAGCAGCTGGTGTAAATAAAATTAATCTGGAGGAGTGCTGAATGACCAGGTAAAGTTCAACTTTATAAATACATAATAAATTCAGCAAAGGATCAGGGCTGGGGATTGCAGGGCATATGTGGAAAGAAAAAAAGACAATGAGAGGATACTAGTGATAACACCCTCACAAACACAGACCCGGGGATCCACAGCTGGAGAGGGAATGAGGTAAAGAGAGTCTGACTGTGCCTCACAGCCTGGCGGGGAGGGGAGAAGAGAAGTAGGACAGCAAACTTCACGAGGGAAGATCTAGCTCCGTGTCTGGCACACAGAACACAGTTTAAATAGATCACAGAAAAATGGAGAGCCTGATGAGCTAAAGTAGCAGGCTGAGTAAGGATAAGTGATGAGAACATAAAAAGTACAGGCAGTTAGCAGGCAATCCATGCGTGGAGTTCTATAGTCTTCATCAGTGTATGTGGTGGCCTTAGACATCGGAGTCAGAACAGAATTCTTCAGTTTAAAATGTTGGCAGGAAGTGGTTCTAGATGATGCTGAGCTCCAAGCTTGGTCACAGAAATGAGCTGTTTACTCTTGCTAGTGCATGATCTTAAAAAAGACGTTTATTATTCCTAATCCTTTATTAATGGTGCACCTCTGGAAATGCTATTAGAAAGCAGTATTCTAGGCAAATTTTAAGGGTATTAAAGGATAACTGAAATCTGGAAGGAAAGAGTTAGATAAAATTTAACAAGAAGAAGGGGGACAAATTGTGGTAGAAATGTCTTTCTGCACTAATGTGGGGCAGGAGCTTATAGGATATTTGCAACATTCTTTCAGTGGCCCTCTCCCCACATGTGATCCTGTTCAACTCTACATTGTCAGGTTTAAGTCCTTGTTTCGCAGCTATTTATGTGTCTAACTCAAGGGAAGTCAGACGCTAGGTTGAAATTGGTCGCCACAAACAGGAAAATGTACTTCACTCTCATTTGTGGGTTTTCACTTGCAGTATGAAAAATATCCACCCCCTTGGAGCTACAAGAATTATTCCCAAAGGAAATGTCTCATACTTCTTTTTAAAGGCTGAAATATTTTCAAGTTATTTCTTCCTTCTTTGATTTTTCTGAGTATACCCTTTAAATATGTCCAGTAGCCTGCAGTCTTCAACTGTCATCAGGATACACCCGCACTTCGTCCATTGGGGAGAAAGAAATTGGTTTAGTAGCAGCCATTCTTGCAACTGCTCGTCGCTGACACTGACCCGAGCCTGAGAGGCCTCTGTTTTTGGGGGAACCCGTCATTTGTGTGTGGTAGGGTCATGGAGGGGGAGGTGAGGTTGCAGGATGATGCCCTTGAAAGTCAGTATCACCAAAGCAGGAATTTCTAGTTTGGGTCAGTCCGGAGGCATATAACTGTGCTATTTGGCCCCTGCAAACAGAAATAAGCCCTGTCTGGGTAGTAATTTGTTCCTGGTTTTGTCTTGGTGACAATAGTCAGGCAGAGGCCTTCTAACCTGAATATTTATCTATACTCTACTTCTCAAGGTGTAGGCCTCGCACCAGCAGAATCAGCATCATCTGGAAATGTCTTATAAACGGAAATTTTCAGGCCCCACTTCATTACTATTGAGAATCAAAAACCCTGGAGGTGGGCGAGTGACCTGAGCTTTAACAAGCCCTCCATGTGGTTTTTATCTTAGCTCAACTTAGGGAACCGGTGGGCCAAGCATGTTGGCTCTCAGTCCAGGCTGCACAGTAGAATCATCTGGGGGACCTTTTTACAAAACACCAGTGCTTGAGCCCCAACAGCACAACCCCAGATTCTGACGTAATTAGTTTGGCTTGGGACCTTGGTTGGCATCAGAACTTTTATATAGTACTAAACCATCAAAAAATGAAATATTGCCACTTGTACTGATGTGGATGGAACTAGATGGTATTACACTAAGTGAAATAAGTCAATCAGAGAAAGACAATTATCATATGTTCTCACTCGGAGGTAGAATTTAAGAAGCAAAACAGAGGTTCATAGCAGAAGAGAGGGAAAAATAAAACAAGACAATCAGAGAGAGCAACAACCCAAAAGAGACTCTTAATCATATGGAAACAAACTGAGGGCTGCTAGAGGGGGAGAGCGGGAGGGAATGGAGTAACTGGGTGATGGACATTAAGGGGAGCACATGATGTAATGAACACTGGGTATTGTATAAGATTGATGAATCACTGACCTTTACTTCTGAAACTAATAATATATATAAATTCATTGAATTTAAATTAAAAATAAGAAGAAAGTAAAATGGAGCTAGAGGAATTGTTTAACTTCTTCATGAGTGAAGATATAAAATCCAGTGCTCTTCACATATTACATAAAACAGTACTGCTACTTTGGAAAATAGTCAGCGCCTCTTCAAAAGTTTAAATATAGATACAATGTGACATAGCAACTCTACCGCTACTCATATATCCAAGAGAAATACAAATATGGTCACAGAAAAACTTGTACCTGAATGTTCATGGCAACACTATTAGTAATAGCCAGAAAGCAGCAACATCTCAAGTGTCCATCAACTGATAAATGGATAAACAAAATGTGATATATTCCAATGGCATGGAATATTACTAGTCAATAAAAAGGAAAGAAGTAATGGTTCATGCTACATGGATGAACCTTGAAAATATTATGCTAATCGAAAGAAGCCAATCACAGAAAGCCATATACTCTATGATTCCATTTATACAAAATGCGCAATATAGGCAAATCCATAAGAGACAGAAAGGTTACTGGTGGCTGGGGTAGACAGGAATGATGAGTGACTGCTAACTGTATGGGGAGACTGAGTCCAATCACAGAGCTGTGATTAAAGCAGTAATATCTATGTAATAATGAAACCTTGATAAAAACTCTGAAGAGGTTCAGAGAGCTTCCTGGTTGGTGAATTTATGAATGTACTGAGAAGGTGGCACAAGCTCCAGACTTTCCCATTTCAGACCTGGCTTTATGTGTCTCTTCTATTTGGCTGATCCTGAGTTGCATCCCTTATAATGAAACAGTAGTTAAAAGTTAAAAAAAAAAAAAAAAAGGCTACTTTAGGGTTTATATGATGAAGGTCTTGAGAAAGATTAGGCATATATATGAGCTTAGCTATCTTCTCCCAGTGGATAAAGAATACTGACTTATTCTCCTTTTAATCTCCCCCAGAAATTATCTCTGCCTGAACACAGTAAATGTTTATTAAGTGTATGTTAAACATAATTTAGCACTTTATTATCTTACATAAAAAGGTTTTGTTTATATAACCACAAAACTGTCAGAAGAAAACATAGGGGATAAGCTCCTTCATATCTGCTTTGGAAATGATTTTTTTGACACAAAAGCAAAGGCAACAAAACAAAAACAAAAACAAACAAGTGAGACTATGTCAAACTAAAAAGCTTCTGCATAGCAAAGGAAACCATCAACAAAACAATCTACCAAATGGGAGAAAATATTTGTAAATTATATATCTGATAAGAGATTAATATCCAGAGTACATAAAGAACTCCTACAACTCAATAGAAAAAAACAATTAAAAGTGGGCAGAGGATCTGAATAGATATTTTTCCAAAGAAGACATACAAATGGCAAATAGGTACATGATAAAATGCTTAACACCACTAATCATCAGGGAAATGCAAATCAAAACCACAATGAGATCTCACCTCACACCTATTTAAAAAGCTATCATCAAAAAGACAAGAAATAACAAGCGTTGGCAAGGATGCAGAGAGAAGGGGAATCCTTGTGTACTATTGTTGGGAATGTAAATTGGCACAGCCACTATGAAAACAGTATAAAATATTAAAAATAGAAATACCATATGACCCAGCAATTCTGTGTCTGGGTACTTATTTAAAGGAAATGAAATCACTATTTTGAAAAGATATCTGTAATCCCATGTTCATTGTAGCATTATTTATAATAGCCAAGACTTGTGAAAAATCTATCAATGGATGAATGGATAAAGAAAAGGTGTCTTATACACATATATGTAAATATGCATATATATCGTATATACATATGTATCATATATATACATATTTTTAAATATATAAATATTATTCAGCCATAAAAAGAAGAGAGGACCTGAGGGTATTATGCTAAGTAAAATAAGTCAGAGAAAGACATACTGTATGATCTCACTTACATGTGGAATCTAAAACAAACGAACTCATAGATGCAAAGAAAAGATTTGTGGTTGCTAGAGGTGGAGAGGTTGAGGTGAAATAAGTGAAGAGAGTCAAAAAGTACAAAGTTTCAGTGATAAATAAGTCCTGGGTATGTAGGTATGCAGAATGGTGAGTATGGTTAACAACACTGTATTTTATATTTGAAAGTTGCCGAGAAAGTAAATCTTAAAAGTTCTTACCACAAGAAAAAATAAATAACAAATATGTGTGGTGATGGATGGTATCTAAATTTCTTGTGTTAATCATTTAATGCAATGTATATGTATTTTAAATCATTATGTTGCACGTCTAAAACCAATACAATGTTATATGTCAATTATATTTCAGTTTTTTAGAGGAAAAAAGGTTTTGTTTATTAACCATTTCAAATGCATATCTCACTTTCAAACTAAATTATATACCACTTATATTCTGAGATCAAGGTTTATGCAGTTTTTGTAATCCATAAAATCCACTACAGTACAAACTCATAGAAGGTACTCTATGAAATACATTATAAAGATATCTGTGACCTTTTAAAAAAATATTTATTTATTCATTTTAGAGAGAGTGCTCGCATGTGTGAATGGGGAGAGGGACAGGGGGAGAGAATCTTCAAGTAGACTCCCTGCTAAGCACGGAGCCTGACAAAGCTGCATTTGAGAACCCATGAGATCATAACCTGAGTTAAAGCCAAGAGTTGGATGCTTAACCCACTGAGCCCCCCAGGTGGTCCAAAGATATCTGTGATGTTACATATATCCTATAAGAAGGTTGAGACAACTTTCTGCTGAGTAATAATTGTAGTTTTTAATCAGGGATTTTCCATAACGCCACCAACCCCAGAATGATTTCACTTTTTATTCTGCAATTCTGAGCTTTCTTAACTTGGGCTCTGGTTAAAAATAAAATACAAATAAAATTTGCCTAATAAGGCATTTGCTTAATTAATGAAAGTGAAAGGGACTTCTGAAAAGAGGAGTTATTTAGAATCCTCTCCTGTATTCAGGATGCTATAACGTCTAGAGGGAGAAAGTGGAAGATGTGTATTATAAAATGTAAGTAAGCATTATTAAACTATTCTTAAATGCACAAGTTTACACTAGCATAGTCATATACCTCACAGCTCTGATATTTCCCTCAGAGTTATTATTTTAATGAACAGAACCTCAAGAGAAATGCTCATAGATCATTAATCACTGGAACAGGGTTTTTTTTATGAGAATAAGATAATTTTGGAGTTACGATATGGAGCCCACTGCTGAGAACAAAAATTAAGGAAAATGATTATAGAGTGTGATAAAAGTGATTACAGTTTATGGATTTCCTAACTCTTAGGACCTGAACAGGAAGCCTACAATGAGAACATTGTTTTCCCCCATCAGCTCAGTTCTTTTTAGATATAGCACAGAATCAACAATAGATAATTCACAGAACTTGGCAGTACTTTTAATCTCTTCACACAAACTCATTATATCTTACCTATATGGGGGCCAAGAAGAGAAGTCAAGCAGAGATCACAGAAAGATTAACTGGGAAAAATCATAAAAGAAAGTGACTTCCATTATCATCAGCAGAATCCCCTTCACTTGGGATGTTATTTGGCAATAAATATTTCAAACTAGATAGTGGATGTTGATATATGCATATTGCCTGAATGCCTTCCTGCAGAAAGTACAGTCAGAACATATCAGGGGGAAAAAAAAGCAGTATCTTCTTATGAGTAAAAAAAGCAGAAGGAAAACAGGAGGATTGAGGCAGACTAAATTTAAAATACAAAATTAAGGTGCCATTATACCTATGCTCAGGAACCTCACCCAGATTATCCTCCAAAATGCTAATTCAAGTTACACACAATAATTCCTCGAATAGTCACAAGATGATAAATCCTGTTGTCTTGAACTTTTTCCAAATAGATACTAAGGAAGAAACAGGATGCTATACTGATACTACAATATGTTCATGGAAATGGGAAATCTTATTCCATTCCATAAAGTCTTAGTAAACCTCTAAAATGAATGTTCTGAGCAGATAAACACTAGAACAATGTACATTATTTTGAATTCATTTATTTTATGTTCAAGATTTAACCAGTTTTACTTCTAAACGACAACTACACTGAAGCCCATTTACATATTCCTCTACCTTCCCCAAACTTCTAATTACTTATTCTGCATATGTTTCTCAGAGGAATAGCTATGACCTCTTACATAAAATTCTATACTACTCAGCCAAGGAGACAAGTCTGTCCTAATCCATAAAAACATATTAAATAGAACATATAAAGCATGATGGTGTGAATCTAATTGGCACTTAAACTAAAAAATTCAGAAATTTGAATTTGGTCTTTCAAGTCTACATTCTATCACAAGTTACCTGCTTATAGGTAATTGCTCCCAGTTAGGAAAAAAGAGATCCTATCTGTCACAACAGAGCTAATGCTACTTACTGATAATTCTGTTCATCATTATTTGCAAATGTCTTGGGGATTTTTTACATTTAAAACAAATTTGCCTTTTCATAAGAGTCAGATGAGTTATGGCAATCCAGATTTCTCATATGTGTGATTCCTCTATGTCATGCACATTCCATGAATCACATAGAAAGAGGCTCTAATCCTTGAATAATATTATAATTAGCATTTAAATTGATGTATTCCATGACATTAACAAGAAAACATCTCTAACTTATAATTGAATAAAAGCACATTTTAAAGAGTAACATGTCAGAACTAATAATGCCGATTGTCCATCTTCACTGGCTGGCTGGACCCACCCCCTGAATGTTCCCTCTGTGTTCCCAGGGTCTCCTTTTGGTTCTTTCCTTTTGACTCAACCCAGTGGAACTCCGGTACCATGAACATGCTCACAGCTCCCAAACTCATGGCTCCAGATCCATATACACAACTACCTGAAGGGTAACCCACAGCCCTCTAAAAGTAATGCATTCAAAAAAAGAATTACTATTCTTCTCTCAGAACCTATATTCCCTATTTAGGTTGATGGCATCATAGATAACCCAGTTGTCCAAGTCACTCCAGACTCCTTTCTTTCCTTCTTACCCCTCACATCCTGTCGCCAAATCCCCCTTAACATGTCGAAGATTCTTTTATCTCATCTCCAGGACCAAAGATACTATGTTCAGTCAAACTTTCATCATATTTTTCCTATATCATGAGAATTATTTCCTAGGTGGGATTCCCACTTTTGATTTAGCCCATGTCGATCCATCCTCCACATCATGTCTGAGTAATCCTTTTATAATGAAAAATCTGATCGTATTACTCCACTGCCTCAAGGCTTTCAATGGTTCGCCACTATCTCTAGCAGAGGCACAAGTTTAAACATCTATTGGGGCCAGGCAAGTATTGAGTTAGTAAAGAGGGGGTGGGGATAAGATACCAGGTGGTGGCTAGGGCTGTACCCGGATGTATAGGCACATGCCTATCCAAAAGGGACTGAAAGGAGGCAGTTGCTTTTGACCAGCTAGTTGTTGTCACATAGAAATGTAGGTCCTGGGACACCAGACATTCCAATTTTTCAAGAGATGCTGGAAGTCTGGAGTTTAATGGCCGTTTGCCTAAATTATAATGTTGAAAATACACCTACTTTCTTAAAAACAAACATATGAAGACCTAATTTAAAATTTAGGCTATCAGTTTCAATCTCTCATCTACTAGATAAAATTCAACTCTTAGCATGACATACCAAATACCTCACTATCTGTCAGAGAATATTCCTTTCTTCACCCTCCATGCTCCATTCAAACAAACTACATGCCATACTTCTTTAGCATCCCATGGCTTTAAACAGCCTTTCTACTTCTGAAACACCCTGCTACCCCTACTCACTTCTTATTTTAAAAGAAAATTGTTATTTATGCTTCCAGACTGAGCTCAAGCACTCTTTCTCTGTAGAGCCTTCCCAGACCTAGCTACAGTAAGACAATCACTTTGTCCTTGGTGTCACTACCATTCTAAAACATACACTTAGGGCCCCTGGGGGGAAGGGGAGTTCAGTTGGTTAAGCGTCTGCCTTCAGCTCAGGCCATAATCCTGGAGTTCTGGAACAAGTCCTGAGTCCAGCTCCCTGCAGAGCATAGAGCCTGCTTCTCTCTCTCTCCCTCTGCTCCTCCATCCCACTTGTTCTCTCTCTCTCTCTCTCTCTCTCTCTGAAGTAAATAAATAAAATATTTTAAAATATACACTTATTACAAAATTAATCACAGTTTGAAATTAGTTATTTTAAAGTTGTTTCTCCTATCAGATAATGGAGCTCTTTTAAGGCAAGGACTTGTTCAGCTTTTTACATCTATTCACAGCCTACAGCCTGTTATTGAATATATAATACTATTGGAAAGAAATAAGACTTCAGTGACCATGCCATTTTTCCAAGTCATAATAAAGTATTAACAGTAGGAAAACAGAGACCTTCACTCCTGTCTGAAGGAATTTAACTCTGCTTTCATATAAATATAACAACTTTAGCTTTAATTGAAAAATGCTGACAATCTGTTTCTTCTCTCAGGCTGGTCAGTCCTTCACACATGTGCAGTAGCTTCAGTCCTGTTTTCTGAGTCTATAATTCTGCCTTTTCCAGAATGTTGTACAAAAGGAATTACACAGCATGTAGTCTATTGGGTTTGGCTTCTTCACTTATCATAATGCATTTGAAATTCAACCATGTGGTTGCACGTTTCAGAAGCCGATTCCTTTGTATTACTGAGTATTCCATTGTATGGATGCACCACAGATGTTTATCCACTCACTAGTTGTAGGACATTTGGATTGCTTCCAGTTTTTTGGTGGTTATAATTAAGCTGCTATAAACATTTGCTGCAGGTTTTTGTATAAACATAAGTTTCATTTCATTTGAAAAAACACCCAGTAGGATCAGTGAGTCATATGGTAAGTGTATGTTTAACTTTATCAGAAATTGCCAAACTGTTTTTCCAAACTGGCTGTACCCATCTGCATTTCTATCAGCACTATAAAAGAGTTCCAGTTGCTTCACAACCTCTTTAGGTCTTGATGTTGTCAGATTTAGGGATGGTGAACTTTTTGAGGGGAGGAATGATTAGAACCATTCTATCTGAAGCGTAGTGGTATCTCGTTGTTTCAATTCACCTGCCCTCTCATAAATCATTTTATCTTTACTCTCCCATATTAGCTAATACATCAGACATCTCTATGTCCCACCTCACATCTTCTTAGCCAACTTTTTAACTGTAGCTGTTGTTGTGGAAACCAGCTGCTCACAGGTATGACATGAAAGCAACTCAATTCCACCTCATTTGCACCATGGATCTTTCACTTTCTGCCCCACAGCTTCTCTGTCCCCACCCCTCATCTGAAATACATGCAAAAACCTTCTCGTTCTGATGCATGCATAAACATAGAAATGTAAGAAAATGTATACTCCATTGGGCAACTTTTGACCAAATGTGGATGGAAGCTGGTGAATACATACTCCTTCCTTTGGAAGAATGGTTCCATCTCGATAGCACCTCAAAGGATGCCGAGTGAGAATGCACAGACTGAACATTGTGCCGCCCACAGCGGTGGTCAGCAAAATAATGTATCTTAGCAATGGCTTTCCCTCTTTCCTTGTTTGACTCTTTCGAAGCCCCTACTTTTCTTCCTTGAGGTTATTTTCCAAAATAACTCTCTGTAAGAAACACAAGAACAACATTTTTTTTTCTCTTTGGTGGCTACTATTTTTAGGCATGTCTTCAAGCCTAAATCAAGCACAAGATCACTAAGTTATATGATTAAATGGTTGGGCTTTTAATACTTAAATATGTCTCTTTGATTAGAATTTCCAGGAGATATGTGAAGATAGTATTTCAGATTTATTGAAAACAATAAAACATTAATGTCAACTTGCTAAACATTAATATTTAACTTTTATTCTTTTTAATTTGTAAATTTACATTGTTTTATTTCATTTATTTGCACGTTTTGTGACAGAGCCTCATGGAAATAATGAAAAACAACTGAGGCAGCTTATTTAGAAGTGGTTTCTTATGGAAGGGTGATGTTACTGGGTACAAGAGTTCACATCAGGTCTGGAAAGAGGACATGAGTGACAGTGACCCTTGTGTCATTTAAGACAGAAGCAAATAGCACAGGAAGGTTTTACTTTATTTTGTATTAGTACACAGTCTTTGATCCTGATAACTCTGGCCACTAAAAGCACAGTCAAGTGGCTCAGATAAATCTTATGCTTAGAAGTGTTCACATGGGAAATAATTTATAGGTAAACTTGAGATCTTACCAAGGTTTGTATTATTATCATTGCCTTTGACAACAGATAACTATTTTTCTGGTTGCCCATACAAAAGTAGCTTTTGTTAGCAAGCAAAAGAAAGCTAGTCTATTCATAATGTTAGATCTCTAAATTTTCTTGATGACAATACAAGTATAACTCAAAGCTTTTTTGGCTTAGATCTTTCTGGCACACATATAGTGTGTGTGTGTGTGTGTGTGTGTGTGTTGATTATATCTACAAGCACTCTTTGCGTGGGAGTTTTTTTTCCAATTGTAGAAAGTATTCTAAGTATCCTCATAAGAGGTAGAAGCTACATACTGGTAGACAGAAGCCACATATGTGTACTCTATTAGAAGATAGCCCATGAGTTTCATTCACAGTGTTTAGGCTTCATAGATGAATTCTGAAGGAAAAGCTCCCAGGGAAAAATGAGCAATTTGGGTGTTATGTGATTCCAGATTAAAAAATGCATAAGAGAAAATTATACAAATAACTGCCTAGGATTTACAGTAATCAAGCATTGTAAATATTTACAACATACTCTTTGTGAAACTGACCTATCCTGTCTCACCATAATCATCACCACCTTCTTTTTCACCAACTAATGGAATTAATGATGCAGATTTTTACAGTTAATAAGCTATTTTGAGGGTTTTATATGTACTCTTTTAAACTTTTCAGATAATAATTCACCAGTATATGAGTGGCTTGCAACATATCTATTTTATTAGAAAATGTTGACTGCAAAAAAAAAAAGAAAAAAGAAAAAAGAAAAAAAAAGAAAATGTTGACTGCTGATTATATTTATTTAGGAGTACAACTATGGTTTAAACAACATACGTTATAACCGAACTTAGTGATTTTGTCATGAAAGTAAATTGCTCTTCTCTTTTCTCTGTTATTCTAAGACACTTCAGATTGGAAATTTCAGGCCTCTTACCTCCTCTTTGTCTCCCTATAGTAAATTAAGTTATACTAATTCATCCTTTGTGTTATGGGAGTCTTTTTTTCTGTTCCCTCTCCTCCTATTCAAGCCCAAAAGACTAGGCTGATGCTCGGTCAGGATCTATCAGGACCAATTATAAGTGAGTTCTAAGAAGACAAAAAAATTACCTGACAAGCTTAAATACAGCACTCCAAGAGGTTTTCATAAGAAGATTTATAGTGGGAATTTCTATAGTGGGAAAGCACAAAGAGCTCTAGCTCAGCTTCAGACTTATGAATGATCATGGAACAAGTCCCAGGGACAAGTAGAGCATATGCTAGAGGTGGAGACAAACATACGGGTCCTAAATCCAAGTTAGTCTCCTTTAGAGGAGGAGGCTCCTTTTTTTTTTTTTTTAAGATTGTATTTATTTATTCATGAGAGACACACAGAGAGAGGCAGAGATGTACGTAGAGGGACGAGCAGGCTCCCTGCAGGGAGCCCGATGGAGGACTCAATCCCAGGACCCCCAGGATCACACCCTGATCCAAAGGCAGATGCTCAAGCACTGAGCCACCCAGTGCCTCACAAGAAGACATTCATAACTCCTTCTGCATCTCTGGTTTATGGAAGGTAAAGTACAGTTCTTGGACGAACAGATAAAGCATCCTTGAACAAAAGTCAAGAAGAAAAAGAATGCAACTACTTCAATGCTTTGGCAATTCTTATCTTTCACACAGAGAAGAAAAAGAGGAAACTATAATGCCTTACCTCTCCATCAACTATGAAACCCTCCCCAAGTAGAGTAGATTCAGACCTTCCAATGTCACTGCAGAAGCCTGATCCAGAGTATAGAATGCTAGTACTGCACAGGCATGGAGGCGTGAGGCTTACTGCAGAGGACAGGACACTGAATGCAAGTCCGACGTGGGGAATCAATCTTCCTGGGGTACTGAGTCAAGGTTCAAGAAAAGCTTGCCTAGAATCAAACATACCAACCCCTACATCTCTGCTTATTCACTGGGGGGAAAATGAATTTATGAAACCCAGCACATATCTGTCTGGGGCCTGAAAACCTTGTCTCCCAAATTGAAGCCTTGGAGACAAATGAGGTAGATTAATTTTTCTTCTAATTGGAGATTATGTTTTTGGAAGGGGCCAGAGAATGTGAGAAGTAAATAGCTGGCTCTGAACAAAGAACCAAGGAAAGATTTGCTTTCTCCACCACAAAGTAGGATTCTGGATCAGCAAACCACTACGTGAGCATTTCATAAAGATAAGGAAGAAAATATAGGTGGGAGTCATACAGACCTGACATGGAAGATGTCGAACTGAGAGGAGATGAAGATGGGTAAGAAGTGTACATCATGGCGACGACAGGCATGATATACAGAGAGCAGCAGTAAGGAGGTATTTGATGATTATCAATAGCAAATGACAGTGTATCCAGTCCCAGTAGTAAATAACAATGTCCTCAGACTTCTTCAACCTGTGACTACAAATAATGTCACATTAGCATTCGTGTACGAATTCTACTGCCTCCTTATGCTCACCTCCTCCATGGGACTTCAGCCCACTGTAAAGTGCTCCCAAGTACTTCTAGAAATCAACAGAGGGTATATTAACAAGCAAATGTCTGCTGGACATTTGCCTCTTTCTTAGACGTCAGGAAGGATCAGCCATCTCTCCTCTCATCCACTAAGTCTGCAGCTCTTACAAGGGATTCCCTTGCAAGTCATCTCCTGGTGCCGTCAAAGCCACCAAATCCTAGGGAAGTGCTAACGAGCCCTGCATTCCCTAGTCTCTCTGTACCGCAGGGGTCTAGGCTCCTCACAGAAATGCATCATGTTCATTACTCCCTGCTTCAAGGGACTCAGATGCCGTGCCGTTCCCTAACATCATCTCTCATCCGTTTGTCTCAGGCACCGAATACCTGAATAGAGATACATGGCATGAGATTATATAATGGTTAAGTTTGGAAGGATCTATCTTGTTCCTCTGTATTCCCAGCAAAATACTACACTCCCTTGGAGAGGACTCCAGCCTTAACCACTGACTTTCTCACAGAAGGGGAGAGTGTTTTCTCTGCAGTTTCCTCGCCCTTGCTTTGGGCTCAGAGCTTAAGTTTGCTGAGCTTGATGGCTATGTTCCAGGATAGCGGTTACTCCAATATAGAGATGACCCCCAATTCATAAAGTCTTGCGTGGGACTTCAACATTTTACTGGAATATCCGTAGATGTTATGAGCCTCTGCATACAAATGAAGTCCCCCTGGTCTAGGCTCTGGCTATTCAACACGTGGTCCATGGACTTGCAGCATAGGCATCACCTGGAGGGGCTCATTAGAAAAGCATAATTTCCAACTCCATCCTAGAATGTGCAGTTTGAGGAGACCTCCAGGTGATTTATGTTTACATTCAAGTATGAAAAGATAGTGTTACAGACTATATCATTAAATATTACCATTTTAGAAAATTACATCACTGATAGCAACACTGTTCATGAATTTGAGTCATGAATACATACATCTGTATCCACCTACATCTGCAGCCTTCACAGTCACTGTGATTCTACATATAGGTGCAAGTATCTGACGATTGTATCTTCTTTTTTTTTTTTAAGATTTTATTTATTTATTCATGAGAGACAGAGAGAGAGGCAGAGACACAGGCAGAGGGAGGAGCAGGCTCCATGCAGGGAGCCCGATGCAGGACTAGATCCAGGATCACGCCCTGAGCCAAAGGCAGATGCCCAACCACTGAGCCACCCAGGTTCCCTGACCATTGTGTCTTTTGGTGATGTCACACCCACACATTTACACACTGAAATACATATTATTTTATACAAAATTATTTTATTTTACTTCCTTTTCGCATTATTGTTTGGGCATTTTATTTATTTCATTTTCAAGTTATGTATGTAGGCTGACTGTATTTTCTGTGTATTTCATTTTAGGAGATTGAGATTTCATAGAACAGTTTTTGCAAATAGAGGGCATTGACGACCACTGCCCAGGTCCATGGGAAGACATTCACAAGTTTTAAGCAGGGAAGTAACATGGCTAGACATTTTGCTCCAAGTAAATTATTCTGGTGGTTGTTTGGAGGATATATTCAGGTCCATAAGGCTGGTGTTGGAGGAATCAATGTGGGAGACTATTACTGCAGTCCAAGAGAGTCGGGAGTGGCCATAGACCAGAAGAAAAACTTGGACAAGGAGGATTCTCAGAAGCGAGGATGGGAGAATTCCAAGAAGAAAGAGGCAAGTCAATAGAGTCAAATGGAGTTATATGAATTTATTTAAATTGGTAGCTAGGTGGCCACAAAATATTCATAAGGCCAGGAAAAACAAGGCCAACTCACTTTGCCATGGCATGAATATTTAGGAAAACTGACATAGAAAAGGACAAAGAGGAAGGAAGACTTCCTTGCTTTTCTCAGAGCAGCATTTTCCCATTTATTCCTATCTCCCTGCAAGTGACCCTGTAGTCTTTAGGAAATGGCAGTAGTAAGACTGCAGAATTAATTCTAGTCCCAAATCAAATGCCACATATGTCACTTCTGACAGACCCATTTTTTTTGACTCAATGTCCTTATCTGGGGCTTAGGGGTAATAATTTGTCTTCTCTCTTAAGATAACTTTGATGGCAGAAATATACATGTCAAAGTATTTTGAAAAATTAAGGAAGATAACTAAATCGTGATTGCTATATTGTTCAGATTTCGACAATATAATAGGTTTCCATTCAGAGCATCAGTATGCATGAGTGGGAGCCATGCCACTCACTTCTAGGTAGTAATTAGGTTTTTCCTTTCTCAAAAAAGAAAGAAAGAACTTTCTGATATTAATACTTCTCTATGGCTTCATACTAGGGAATTTATGTGAACAAAGGGGCCTAACAGTTCTGTGGCTTTTTGGAGTCTCTATCTTTTTTAAAAAAATTCCTGTCAGTCTAGTTTTATAATCAAAGCACATTCTTTGGAGACCTTTGGTGACAGCTGGAAGTCAGAGTTGCAGTTCGTTATATTTATTCAAGTATTTTGTAAAAGATTCTTGATGGGGAAATTTTAAATTGAAAAAGTCTCTGGAGAAATTATTATTACTTTGAAAAAGCATAAGTAGTCATGATGACTTTGAAAAGGTACATATTAGCGTGAGCGTTTTTCCTGCAATGTAAGTTCCAGACAGAATCACCCATGTACATCATCAGCAGTCCTTGTTAGTATCCAAAGAAGTTTATGGCTTGAGCATATATTCACTTTAAAATCAAAGTATTACTATTATACCTATAAATTCCTGACAAGCTTTCTTTTTCTAGAGAAAAAGAAAGATGCCTAATGTCTCCAAAAAAATTATTTAGTTAAAAGGATTACTTGTAAAATGGCGATATTTAGTTGTAAATTATTTATATAACTTGAATTTTTTCAAGAATCTTATCAGACAGAGTGAGGCATTTCCTGGGTTTGTGTTCAAAATTACTTAATTGTACCTTGAGCCAACTTTAAGATTGAGTATGAAGGATTACATTAAGTGAGATGCAACTCCATTCACACACACAAAATGGCATTTCCATTATCATTGAGAGGAGTTTTTTCAGCCATATGAAACACTGTGAACTAAGCAGGCATCCAATATGGTCATTTATACATGGATAATCATGGTTCTGGATCAGACTTTGAAAAGGTCTCTTGCACCTAACTCTGGGAAATGAACAAGGGGTAGTGGAAAGGGAAGTGGGCAGGGGGTTGGGATGACTGGGTGACGGGCACTGAGGGGAGCACTTGGCGGGATGAGCACTGGGTGTTATGCTATATGTTAGCAAATTGAACTCCAATTTAAAAAAAAAGAAAAAAAATGAAAAGGTCTCTTGGATCAGATTAAACCCCATTATTTTAAATTTGTTCATAGATGCTCTGTTAATATGACAAATGGGAAAAGTATGATGCTTCATACTAATTATCAGCCTATAAACAGAAATTCGAACCTATGCATCTAATACTAGAAATTCACTCAAAGATGCAAATTCACAGCAGAGATATTAAAATTGCATATTAAACGCAAATCCTAGAATTTTAAAACTGGAGATAATTTAGTACAACTTTTGTCTTTGAGAGACAAAGAAATTGAAGCCTGAGAATATTAGGTCATATCTTTTCTAGATTACTTATGACCTTGTTAAACTTAAACAAGTTTACTTAACCCCTCTAAGCTTCTGTTTCCTTGTTCATAAAATAGAGAAAATTAAAGATCTAACTTACTGTGTTATAGTAAGTATTAAATGAGGTCATGCATGTAAATCATGTGGCATAGTCTCTAAATTGTAGTAAATGTTTCATAAATGTTAGTTTTTATTTTCCTTGTTTGTGAGTCAGAGAAAAAAATTATAACATCAGCTTAATTTGGAACATTTGGTAGGTGTGAATTGTTAAGTATCAAGAATGACCATCATCACCTCAAAGAAGTGTAGGGCATGTTAGAGTGGCTCTCCAACTCCTCAAAAAGACTTTTTGCATGAAATAGTCAATCCTGTTGTGATGAGTCATTTAGGTTGCGCACTACCCAATTTTAATTATTGCGCATGTCACCGCCCCTTGAGTTGTGCTCCATATTTACTTTGCACAACTAACATGTAGTAGCCCTGGGAATAGTTTTCAATAATGACATAGTCTTAACACATTCACAATACTCAATTGTGATCTATAATCGGACTTAAGGTATCTGTTGTAATTAGTCCTAACATTTTTTTTTAATTTTAAAAAGATTTTATTTATTTATTTATTTATTTATTTATTTATTTATTTATGAGAGAGAGAGAGAGAGAGACACCACAGAGGCAAAGGAGACAGAGAAGCAGATTTGCTGCTGAGCAGAGAGCCGGATGCGGGACTCAATACCAGGACCCTGAGATCATAATTCGAGCCAAAGGCAGATGCTTAACCAACTGAGCCACCCAGGTGTCCTATAATTTTTTATTTTTAAGAGAATTTTTTTGGGTTCTAGTTTCTGCCCTGGAGATAGATAAAAATGTTTATACAAAATACAAAAGCATTAACCATGAAAGAAGTTGATAAATTTATTATTACTTAAAAATTAAAAACTGTTTTATGTAGTAAGTTACTACTCAGACAATGAAAATGAGAGTTACAGAGTGGGAAAATATATCTGAAGCACATGTAACCCACAAAGAGTTTATACCCAAAATATTTAGTGAACAAGTATAAACCAATAAGAAAACGACAGACTGCCCAATAGAAAAAAGATGAGCAAAAGATTTGAACAGGCAATTCTACAAGAAGAAATAAAAAGTGTAGTAGTACCTTACAAAGTTGTAAATACACATATTCTATGACCCAGCAATCCACTCTTTAGTATTCTTCACAGAAATGTAGTACCAGGGAACATGTGTAAAAATGTTCATAGCAACATGGTTCCAAAAAGCTCTAAATGTGTAAATGGCTCAAATGTCATCATTAGCAAAATGGATTGATAAAGTGTGGTATACCACAGCCGCACACAACAACAAAATATAGAGGAAAAGATGCTATGCACAATACAAGAACATACTATTTGATTCTATTCACAAAAGTTGAAACACAGGCAAAACTAGTTTGTGTTGTTCGGGGATGCATATCCAGTGGTGAAAGCAGAGAAATGATTCTCACAAAAATTTGCTTATACTATTCAGAGGCTGAGGGCTGATGTTAGGGTAGAGCCTGAGGGGGAATGTATGGGTCGAGGCTCAAGGAAATGGACTAAGAGAAGCACACAGCCAGGGACTGGGGTAAGGCAGAAATCTTGGAGAGGAAGGGGGAAGAATTACATGGTGTGTGATAGACCTGGAGGGACAAATAAGATGCAGATATGGAAGATGAGGTGAGTCACAGAGGAAAGGGAGCTGAAGCACAGCAGCAGGCCAAGGAGGGGATAAACTGGGGTCACCACAACAAGCTAGGGAAGAAGGAGGCTACCAGCTGGCAAGAACTGGGCACAGGGCATATACGGTTGTTGTTATATATTAACATTTCATACTATCATCTCAAGCCTGGCTGACTGCAAAAGCCTCCAAATGGGTCAGCCATCTTCTTCCCTTGCCCCTCTAGCCTATTCCCAAACCAACAGCCAGGGGGATCCTGTTAAACTGTTTATGTCAGATCATGTCACTCCTTGTTCACTATAGCCAAGTATTCTCACTTCTGTTCCTCAACTATAGTAGGCAGTCTTGGCACTTGCTACTCCCTTTGACAGATTTGTCTGTTACCTTTCCTCTAGATAAATAGCTTTCTCTCTCAACTCTTTCAGGTTTTTACTCAACTGTTTTCTTCTCTCTAAGGCCTTTCAATGACAATCTATCTAAATATTCAGCAGCACACACACCCCAGTTTGTATCACTCTCTCACTAATACTTACTACTCTCTTGCACTATATATTCTACTTATTTACCTTGGTAGGCATTGTGACTTTTATTAGAATGTAAGTACTGACATATATACAAGGGTTGATATTTATGAATCTTTTTCATGTTTGACTCCCTAGTACTTAGAAGCATGCCAGTATATACTCAGCTTAATATTTGTAAAATGAATGAACAAAGAATAAATAAACAAATCCATCCATCCAGTAATGAAAGCTAGAAACCTGGGCACCTTTTGTTCTTTCATTTCCATCATTCAGTCTTGTCCATTTAATTTTCTAAATATCCCTCTACCCCTTCCTTTCCATCTCTATTTCCATCGCTCTAGTTCAAACCACTGTCATCTTTCACCCAGACTATGACAATACATACCTGACTTCCCTCCACTCCTCTAGTCTATGTCCCATAAAGTCCATCCTCCCCAAAACTGTCAGATTGATCTTAAAATATGTCGATATCCTGCTAAAACCCTTCGATGGCTCCTCATCACATACAGTGATTACAACTCCAGCTCCTTGACATTGCACATTCCTGTAAGATCTAGCACACACTTACATTTATAGCCTTCCTCTCATTACTCTCTGGACCACAATTTACAATCAGGAAACACCAAAATGCTTTTGTACACTAATATATTTTTTGATCTATGGGAGACTGTCTCAGTCTCGGGTTTAGAATGTCCTCCCACTTCTCACTTTACCATAATAATAAACACCATTCTTTAGGATTTAGTTCAAATGCTTGCCACTTCCAGGGTTTACTATTGTTGCCCCCCATACCCTCCTCCATTATCCCATAATTTTCATAAGTACTCACTCTCCTATGACCTCACACTCCATAATAACTATATTTATAAACCATTGTCTTCTACTGGAATCTAAGATCTTTGTGTGCATCTTAGTCATCTCTGTATGCCTAGTGCTTATATCAGTGCTTGGCATAGGCAGGTGCTCAAAAAATATTTGGTGATTGAGTAAATGAGTGAGTTGTGCTATACATAAAAGTAATTTTTATAATAATCACTAAGGAAATTGGTAACAAGCAACTTGTGTCGCTTTCAAATACTCAAGCATTCAACATATGTCTTTTACAAATTCCATCTTTTGTGAAAGTAAAGAAATAGGCACAGAGCCCAGAAGAATCACTTTTAACATGTCTCTTATGGTTCTTTCATGCCCAGAAATTTGATTCTTTTTATTATAAATGCCTCAGGCACCAACAGATCATTTTTCTCATTTTTTGTTCAACTGTATCCCTTTGCTACTCTGCCTCTCTCACCCACAAAAAAGAACTTCCAGTGAACCACTATAACCAAACATAACATTTGTTATAATAAGACAATATAGGAGAAACTCAATATACATTATTTTAGACATTTGCAAAATGGGGATTTTCTCAAATAGTCCTCAGTGAAAATAGGCTAATAGGAATTCACTGGATAAGATTCAGCTTCGTAACAAGAGACAAGCAATCATTATGTTCAGAGAACTAAGTGCTCCACTAAGTAGAAATATACCTATATACCATAGACATCACAACAGAGATTTCCTTTAACAACTAACACATTTAATTTCTTCATTATTACCTAGAGAGGTCTATGAAGATACATGGCACATTAAAAAGATGCCCTCATCTGTCCATTTATCAACTGTTAATCCTAAACTTGAAATTCTTTTGATAAAAGATTTCCTGTTCCATCTAGAGCTAAGAGCAAGAAATCAGGACTAGATTTCTCTACCCAATTATCCTCTCATTCACTGCTTAAAGTTTCCCAGTCAAACAATGCCAGGGTAAAAGGGCAAACTATAAAAGGCATACAGATCTGCCCTCTGAGTTTCTAGTTGGAGAAAGTATATATAGTAGCCAGAATAAGTTTTATAGTTATGAAAACTATGGAGATTGTCTCAAAAAGACTTGGATGAGTTAATACCTCAATACCATACCATACCATTTGATTTTAAAATGCAAAATATTGGGGCTTCTGCATGGTTCAGCTGGTTAAGCATCTGCCTTGGGCTCAGGTCATGATCCCAGGATCCTGGGATTGAGCCCCACATGGAGCTCCCTGCTCAGTGGGGAGCCTTCTTCTCCCTAGCCCCTACCATTTCCCCCTGCTTGTGCTTGCTCTCTCTTTCTCTCTCTCTCTCTCTCATGCTCGCTCTCAAATAAATAAATAAAATAAGATGTAAAAAATTTTTAACATTGAAAAAAACATAAAAGCCATATGTGAACAATATGAAATACAAGCAGATTATCAGAGAATATAAATGGATAAACAGGATTCTTCCCCTAGCACTTTTATTTTTATTTTTTTTAAAACATATACTTGAGTATAAGTTGGGAATTTTTTTTTTAGATTTTATTTATTTATTCATGAGAGACACAAAGAAAGAGAGAGGGAGAGAGAGAGAGATAGAGAGAGAGAGAGAGAGAGAGAGAGAGAGAGGCAGAGACATAGGCAGAGGGAGAAGCAGGCTCCATGCAGGGAGCCTGATGTGGGACTTGATCCTGGGTCTCCAGGATCACGCCCTGAACCAACAGCAGCACTAAACCACTGAGCCATCCGGGTTGCTCCCCCTAGCACTTTTAAAAAATAAAGTCAATTTTATACAAATACAACTTATTCAAGGGTATATAAAATCAATATTGGGCTTTTTGAGTACCTATTATGGATTGTAACTGATGTTAGGCATTAGTGATATAAAGATGAATAAAAAAATGTATCTTTCACTTGTTTAGAGTCCAGCAACAGATATACAAACATTAACGTCAGATGGAATAAATGTAATGTGGAAGGGGAACATGGGGAGAATAATGTGGAGTGGGGGAGGAAGAGCACATATGCCTACTGCAATACATGTAAAAATTAGATCTCCAGAGACAGTTGCACTGTTAATATACCATTATATATAATGTAAAAAGACCCAGCACCCCTTATACTTACCTATATATTAGGATGTGCCTGCCATAAGAAACTACTAATATTCAGCCTTTTCTGACCTACAAAAACAGCAATTTGATATGATTTGACCTGTGAGTTTCAGGACAAAGTTTCATGTATTTGTTATACTAATATTTGGTCATCCCATATCAAGGGCAGGGTGAAGAGGCATCGAAAGGAGAAGAGTAAATGGCACCAAAGGGATGAGAGAAGCTTACTATAGAGAGAAACTATCATCATCGTTTAACCAAATCTATTTTTTTTCCAGTTTTCCCCTAAAATACAATAGACAGCCCTTCAAGAGAATGATGTGTCTCTAAGGGTCCTGTGTTTGTTCTTACAGATAATAAGCTTTTGTGAGAATGTCTGAAGCAGAAGTAGAGTCTTAAGGAGGCAGGGACCCCAAATCCCTTGCTGATAACTCATATCCATAGTCTGCTGTTTTTTAATCCCTCTTATTTACTCTCCCCTTTTTTCATAGTACTGACCTCTTAACTAGGGTGGGACATAAATCACCTGAAACAGACCACATTGTTCACATTGCAGTCATGTATGGCAGGTATTAATAAGTGCTTCATGAGAAGCTAAGTGGAATCAGGGTGCAATTTCTGGAAAGTTAACTTGAAGCGAAGTGGCCTTCTCTGGCCTTCTTTTCCTCTTCCTGCTGATTAGGGAAGTCCCCCATTCCCCAGTTCCTATAGTTTTTTCTTTGCAAGAAGATTGTATAAATGAAATTACACACTATGTCGCCTTTAGCATCTGGTATTTTTCACTTAGCATAATACCTTTGAGATTTGTCCATGTTGTTGCAAATTTCAGTACGTATTACTTTAATTGCTAAGTAATAGTCCATCGTATGGAAGTATCATAGTTTATTATCCCTTCCTCAGTTGAGGGCATTGGAGTCTTGGAGTTGCTTCCAGTTTTAGCAATGACAAAGTTGCTGCACACGTTCACTTACAGGTTTTTGTGTGAACACAGGTTTCCATTTGAAATAAGTAAACATCTAGGAGTAGGACTGCTGCAGGACTCGATCCCAGGGAATGTGGTAAGTGTATGTTTAACAGCATGAGGAACTGCAGAAATGTTTTATGAAGTGACGCTATCAGTTTGCATCCCCCCAGCAATGTGTGAGATTCAAGTTGTCCCACGTCTTTATCAATATTTGGCATGGTCAGATTTTTTATTAGACTTTTTAATAGATATATAGCGATAGCCATTGTTTTAATTTGGATTTCTCTGGTGACTAATGGCATTGAATATCTTTTCATGTCATATTTGCCAAATATCTTTTTTGTGAAGTGACTGTTCTTTTTTATTGAGTTGTTTACTTATTATTAAGTTTTGAAAATTCTTCATTAACTCTGATGTGAGCCCTTTATGAGATATGTAATTTGCAAATATTTTCTCCTAGTGGGAGGTCTGTCTTTTTATTGTCTTCACAGTGTCTTAAGTTCTTTATTTTTCTAAAGATTTATTTATTTGAGAGAGAGAGAGAGAAAATGTGAGCAGAGGAAGGGGCAGAGGGAGAGGAAGAGAGAAGCTGACTCCTTGTTGAGCATAGAGTCCAACAGGGTAGGGGGGCAATCTTACCACCCTGAGACCATGACCTGAGCCAAAATCAAGAGTCAGGCACCCAAGCAACTGAGCCACCTGGGAACCTCAAAGGTTCTTAATTTTGAGAAAATCCAATTTATCAACATTTTTTCTAGGGATATTGCATTTGATGTATTTAAGAAATCTTCCCTATCCAAGGTCAAAAAGATTTTATCTTTTACTTTTTCTATGTTTTACAGTTTTCAGTTTTACATTTAGATCAATGATCCATTTTGAGTTAATTTTTGCATAAGAGTACAGGTATGTATCAAGGTTCATTTCTTTTTGCATCTGGATATTCAATGGCTCCCACACCATTTGTTCGTGAGACTACTCTTTCTACATTGAAATGACTTTGTATCTTTGTTGAAAATCAATTAAGCATAGATATGTGGGTATATTTCTGGATTCCCCCTTCTGTTAAATGAGACACACTTAAAATTTTCTTAATGTATGTACATATATATATTTATGTATGTATGTATGTATTTTAAAGACTTTATTTATTTATTTGAGAGAGAGAATGCACGACAGTGAATGACCACAAGCGGGATGAGGAGCAGAGGGAGAAGCAAAGGGAGAAGCAGGTTTCCTGCAGGGAGCCCAATGCGGGACTCAATCCCAGGACCCCTGAATAATGACCTGAGCCAAAGGCAGATGCTCAACCACTGAGCCACCCAGGCGTCCTTATGCATTTACTTTTAATAGGAATTTCTAAAAGGCTGGATTTCGTAACCCCAAGTTGCGGCTTCTTCTCTTAAATTACTCAGTCCTTATGATTATTTTGCCTAAAGTTATAATGCATAAACTCACTCTAAAATGCAAACATACAATATATGTCACAACAAGTATCCTCATTTGTAAAACATCTTATGAGATGTATTTTAAATAACATTGAAAAGTACAGCCTCTTTTAGACTTTATTAAATAGACCTCAGTGCAGACAAATATGCTTTTTAAAACTAAGACATTTTAAGAGTAGGGCTAGTTTGACTATTTTACTTGGAACTAATACATAGATTCATCAAGTCCCCAAGCCCTGTGGAATTTCAATTAGCTACCTGCCAAGAGCCACAGATAGCATAATATAGCTGTATAGAGGAAATACCATCTGCTTCTGTGAACAAAAATCACTCTAGTATTGATGCCTATGGTTCCTCAGGGCTCCCTTGATTCTGCCAATATCATACTCATGGTTAACCACAGAGGACTTCTCTGTGAATGTCCCCAACTGCAGAAACTATAGGGAAACCAGTAATGCAAGGGATTCATCAATAACACTGATTATGCTGATGGTGCACGGCACAGTTGACCACACTAAGACATTCAAAAACAAATGCCCTAAATTGGCAGAAACTACTGAATCTTGATAGTTCCTGTGATAAACTAGACATCTAAGTTTTTCCAATTATATTGTTTTTTTTCTTTTCTGATCAAGGAAGCATGTAATGTGAGCATCATTAATGCCCAAGAAGAAACTTCCTTATCTCCCATTACCAAGGAAAAACTCCCTGAGATGATATCAGATATATAAATAGAAATTAATTGCAACTATGGAAATTGATAGATTGTTATCATGTGGTGAAATTAACTTTTCCTTTTGTCATCTAGTCACTCAAGTCATGTGAATTAAGGGTAAGCTTTTATTGGCCACCTCTCTTTTAAGATGATCCTATATAGAGTCTTGTGTACCTATAGGATCAATTCTAGCTTGAACCAGGTAAGTGCTGGGTCATTATTGATTCTGACTTCTGTTCATCATAGCCTGCAGTCAGCAAGCAGACAAGTGAGAATAGCATAGCAGAACCCAGACATCATCTATCTGGGTTTGAGTTATTAGTTGCATACATCAGAATCCATCCTACTTAGTTTAAGAAGGAAAGTGTGAATTGCAGGAAACTTCACGTCTTTGGAAGGGTCAGAGAAGCAAGGTCTAGACTAAGCTTCCAGTAATAACATCTAGAAGCACATAACACAGACCTGATCAGGTCATATTGACTCTGGCATGACTGGAAAGTTGCTGCCATCATGACTGATCCCAGGACATGCTGCTTTTGCTGTTGTTCACACCAACAAGATGGATCCCGATGCCATATCTGTCTCTTCACATAACTCTCTTTCCCTTCACCTTTTGTTTCAGTAGTTTGATTACCATGTGCCTCAGTATTATTTTCTTTGCATTTATCCATCTTGGGGTTTGCTAAACTTCTTGAAAATATACACAGATATTATTCATCAAATTTGTGAAGTTCTTGGATATTGTTTCTTCAATACTGCCTGTATTTCATTCTCTCTCTCCTCTTCCTGGGCTTTAATTACATATATATTAAACCTGTTTGCTATATTCCATATCTCTCTTATGCTCTCTATTCTGCTTTTCATTTTATTATTTTCTCTTTACATGCTTCAGTTTGAATATTTTCTGTTAACCTGTCTTTAAGTTCATTAATTCTGTCTTCTGCTATGTCTAATCTGCTTTTAAAGCTCATTCAAAGTGAAATGAGTCAATCGGAGAAGGACAAACATTATATGTTCTCATTCATTTGGGGAATATAGATAATAGTGAAAGGGAATAGAAGGGAAGGGAGAAGAAATGGGTAGGAAATATCAGAAAGGGAGACCGAACATAAAGACTCCTAACTCTAGGAAACGAACTAGAGGTGGTGGAAGGGGAGGAGGGCGGGGGGTGGGGGTGACTGGGTGACGGGCACTGAGGGGGCCACTTGACAGGATGAGCACTGGGTGTTATTCTGTATGTTGGTAAATTGAACACCAATAAAAAATAAATTTATTATAAAAAAAGAAAAATTGGAAAAATTGGAAAAAAATAAAGCTCATCCAAGGAGTTCTTAATTTCAGGTATTATATTTCATATTTCTAGAATGTATTTTTTTGGTCTTTTTTTTAAACTAAATGTTACAATTTATTCCATCTTCATGATTACAGATATTGCAAGGCTAGGTGGGTACACAAGGCAAATAAAACAAACTCTTGTCCCATTTAACCAGATGCAGCATTTTGACAGTTTTATGATAATATAGGTAGACCTAAATAATTGACTTGGGCTGAAAGCTGTGAATAGCAAATCTCTGCAATTTAGGACCTTCTTCCATTGTTACTCCAAGGATCTTAATTCCAAGGATATATTATGAGCTCTGAAAGGTGTGTACTGCGACATTCTTCAAGCTTTCACACCTTAATCAGAAATCTGACACCTTTTCTTAAGGTAAGGAACTCTTAAGGCTGTCTTCCTCTTGGCTAACCCAGTCCACCAGCAATCTTAAAAGTTGTTATATAAAAATAAAACCATGTCCCAAGCATTATTAGAACCGTTGTGCTGGGATCCCTTTTCAGAGCCTTAGCTCCCTGAGAGAAAAGACAGATCCTAACCAGTAGCTTCCATAATAATAACCCTAATACAATCTACCTAATGTCCTTTGAAGCAAACTCAAGAGGTCAGGCAACCCTGATCATCCTGACAAGTTTAATCAGTATTTACACACAAAGGATATTTAAAGCTGATCCTAGACCAAGTATTGCAACCATAATCCCAAGAAATTATTCAGTTTTAGCAGGTGAAGTTCCAGCAAGATGCCACAGCACAAGTGAGAAATCATCTCAAAGCAAAGAGTGATGATTCATCATCTTTTACAAGTGAGAGGAAATCAAGGAGAAAAGAAAACTCCCTTCTGAACTCCTCATCAATTCAATGGCTATTTTCACAGCTTTAATTGATGAAATCCAGTGTCCTCAATTTCCTGATTGGAGGAGTCAATTTTCAAGGTGACTGTCAAGTTCAAGAAGAGCTTTCAGGCTTTTCTTTGCCATGGCCCATGAGTTCCAGTCCTTCAATGGGAATCTCCTTCTCCTTTATTGCTTTCTGAACACACTGCTGAGAGCGCTTGAAGAGGTCGGTGCACGGATCTCTGGAGCCGTCCCCCTTAAGGAACTTCTCCACAAACCAGGAATTGAAGCACTGGTTGTACTCACGCTTCATGTTGGTGCAGGCCTCCCCTACGCTATTCATGGCAGCGGAGGCCTTTTTTATTGGTCTTTTAACTACAATGTCTATATCATTTCTGAGTCTGTTTTATTCCTTGATTATCTTTCAGTTACTTTTCCTGTTTCTTTGAATGTTTAGCTATTTTTACTGTGTGAATATAGGGCTCAACTTCAATTTTTTTTTCATTTCAAGAATTTTATCTATGCACTTTATGTCCAATGCCTACAAACAGGTTCTTAAAAAATATTTTGCTCAGTTTTTATAGTTGTTTACCATTATCAACTATTCTTTATCACTGAAATTGGACCTCAAAAAACTTCCTACTTTTAATGAAAGTACCATTTACCATCTGATTTGTGAAACCTAAGTCCAAGTCTGTTCTCCATCAGCAAAGGAGCCTGAAATCTGTGAAGAGGGGACTTTGCAAATGGAGTTAATGCTATGAGAAACTATCAAAATGTGAAAAGCGTGTCCAAATAATATTTATTCAAAAAAGAATCTTCTACCCTATTACTATCTGATTCTGTAACTACTATGGCTTCTTGATAGGTCAGCCAATCAGCTAGAGGTGGGATAAGGAACACAAAAGTAAGATGAAGTGGAGAAGAGTAGAAGCCTGCCTAGTAGTTTTATTCATGCCTAAAATGTACCTCGGTTTTATAGATTACCAGGTTTTATTTTTAAAGCCACATTTGAGAACAGGCACCCTGATGTTTATAGCAGCATTATCAACAATAGCCAAACTATGGAGAGAGCCCAAATGTCCATTAACTGATGAATGGATGAAGAAGATGTGATACACACACACACACACACACACACACACACAGAGGAATAGCAATAAGTCAGTGAGAGAAAGACAATTATCATATGATCTCACTCATCTGTGGAATTTAAGAAAGAAAACAGATGAATATATGGGAGGTGGGGGAGAGAGAGAGAGTGAAATCAACCACAAGAGACACTTAACAATAGAGAACAAACTGAGGGTTGATGGAGGGAGGTGGGTGGGGGGAATGGGATATATGGATGAAATGCATTAAGGAGGCATTTTTTTATGATGAGCACTGGGTGTTGCCTGTTACTGATGCATCACTGAATTCTACTCCAGAAACCAATACTGCACTATATATTAACTAAGTAAAATTTTAATAAAATAAAATAAAAATAAATAAAAACCATGTTTGAGACTTCAGCATATTCAATATTGACAATTAAGACTTATACGTTACTTCTTAATGATTTTGCATATCCACGTACCTGTTTCTACAGCTAGCTTTCTCATAAATAAGGTAGAAAGAAGATAGTGAAAATAGTACTATATCAGGAGGTATTGAGAAAAAAAGAGGGGAAAAATGCCTAAGGCTTATTATATACTTCATTTCAGCAAAAGTTATTGAGTACCTACTATATTCCAAGCATTAAAAATCTGTGACACTTGCAGGGAATGGTGGATCGGGATGGGAGGTGAAGGGATAGAGGAGTTGGAGGAAGTTTATGTTACTCAAGATGAATAAGATGAGGTTCCTGCTTACATTTGTGTAGGAGACAGAGATTGTCCAGTGTGCCATAATCACTGTCAAGTCAGGGTTATGTACAAGGAGTGAGGGAGTACCTAGAGTGGATTGAATCTGACCAAGGACTCAAGAAATCTGCTACAGAAGCTTCTGCTACCTTCTGTAGCAGATAATTTAAGCTGAATCTTGAAAATGAGTGAGACTTAGTCAGATGAAGCAAAGTAGGAGCAATATTCCAGGCAAAATCAATAATAGCAGGAACAAATGAAGAGTAAGGAAACAAAATGTTGTATGGTGCAATGGCAGAGGTAGAGGGGGAGTGGGTTACAAAGAGTTTTACATTTCTACATAGTAAAGTGCGAGGTTTAAGAAAGGCTGGAAAGTGAGTTGGGGCCCATGTTATTGAGGACCTAGAAAGCTATGCCAAGAAGTTTGGCCATTATCATAAACAAAGGGTGTCACTAAGGAGTTGTCATCATGGGAGACCATAACCCTAATTGCATTTTAGATAGAGCATTCTCCCTATCTAAAATTCAGAAGGGCAAGATGTGAAGCATAGCCATTAGAGCACGATTGCAACAGTCCAGGGACAATGCCCAGGGCCCAGTGATAGAAAAGAAGGGGTAGAAAGTTAAAAGATAAAATGTCCAAAGTTGGTAAATGGCTATGGGGGTGAGGAAGGGAGAAGAGGAAGCTAAGATAAGATTCAAGAAAAGAGTGCAAATTTACTGGAGGGAAACAAAAATTCCTATTTTGGACACAGGCTTTGAGTTAATAAGAATGTAGCTGGATAAATGACATTCAAGAGAGAGAGGCTCAGAGCTGGGAAAAAAGATTTGAGAGTAATTAGCATATAAAGATAGGTAAAAACATAAGTGGGGTTAGGAACCTGTGAAGTAATGAGAGAAGGGCAATGAACAAGGACAATAAATTTGAGGATACCAGGGTTTTAGGATTGTGCAGACAATGACAAATGCACAGGCAGACTAAGATATGGCAAACAGATAATATTTTAGAAACCGAAATAATACTTTAGAACAAAGAGTGCTTGGTCAACAGTGAGAAATGGTCTACTAGCATAAGGAGCACTGACAGGATTAGATAATTGGAAGGTCACTGGTGACTTTGGGGAGAGAAGAGAATCTTGGTAGAGTAGAGAGGTCAGAAGTCCTGAGAAAATATAGATTATTCTTTCAAATGGTTGATTTCAAAAAAAAAGGATAGAGATTAGAGACTTCCCAGAAGCAAGAGGATAACTTGGAGTCAAGAGAAGTTTTGATTTGAATATGAAAGACTTAACCATATTTATAGGCTGGGAAAAATGCAGAATAAGAAAGAAAAATCATAATAAAAGGAGATAATCAGTAGAACCAAGTTCCTAAAGTGATTTAAAAGGTTTAGAAAAGGTTTAGAGTCCCAAACACTGCGGGAAGGACTGGATAGGAGTATGTAGAAGGCATCACGTCTTGGAGGAAAGCAGGGGACTAGCAGGAGACATAAAAGCATAGGATGGGGCAGGAATTCGGGACCTATCTCACACTCCATGACTCCATTTTATTTTGTTTTATTTATTTTATTTACTTATTCATGAGAGACACAGAGAAAGAGGCAAAGACATAGGCAGAGGGAGAAGCAGGCTCCCTACAGGGAGCCTGAAGCAGGACTCAATTCCAGGACCTCAGTATCATGACCTGAGCCACTGAGCCACCCAGGCGTCCCTCCATGACTTCATTTTAGTGATAAAGTAGAGATGGGTTGTCTCCTGGGGGCTGAAGGGGGAGGATATGGCATCAGGTTAAGTATGTATTTAAAGGACATATGACTTTTGAAACAGTCATATGAGGAATAGGGGAGAAATGGTGAGCTAAGGACAGGACTAAGGCCTCCCATGTCGGATTGAGAGTCCAAGTGAAGCTGAATTTTCCTTAATAGCACTTGGCCACCCAGCATGGATGCAGAGAAAGTCAACTGTAAGACAGATCTGGGAATGAAGTTCCCCAGCCATGGTGTAGACAAGCAGGCCAAAAAATCAAGGGCACAGCTAACTGAGTGGTTAAGCTGGATGCTGGGGAGGGGCTGGTAGTCCAAGAGACCTTCAGGGATCAAAGAGCAAGGAGCAGGAGAATGAGAGCTCTACTTCTCTGCTTTCTTCTCACCACTCTGGTGAGAGGCCTCTACTTGCTACAGCATTCATTACAGATAGAAAAACCAAAATAAAACAGAGAAGGAGAGAACGAGAAAACTCATTATTTCAAAATTCCTTTAACACTTTTCTTAAAAGGCACAAATCATCTAAATCATCCCCCAAAAGCCTTTTTAAATTCCAAGACTAAGAACAAAATTATGGTTAAATGTTTAATTAATGTTTATTATAGCTAGCATGCTAGTTTTAGAAGGTCAAATTTATGATACAATAAAGTAATATTTTTCACATTCTGTGGGTCTATTTTATAGTGCATTGGGGCTCACAGTATAATAAATATCTTCTATTATTTTGTAAGATTCTTGTATGCAAAGCTATACAGGGCTGAGATAATATTGAATTTCAAGTCAAATGAGCTGGCATGAACATGAGGCAAGTCACTTTATCTTTCAGGACTTCAGCTTTTCGAGTTGTAAAATGAAGGATGGGGATAAATCTCCAAGTTTCCTTCCAGGATAAAAAAAAAAGAGCATAATTTAGTATTTTAAATTACTATAGAACTGATAGGACTACTCCTTTTCTTTTATGATAGACTTTTGTTTCAAGTTATAATTTATTGAACCCCAGTCCTTGATCACGAACACAAACTCCATGATAACACCATCTCTATGGGAAATTGAATCCAATTGAATCCATTTTGCATCACAATCTACTCTATGTTCCACCATTCTCTGCTCACATTTATTCTTTGGAGGCATCATCTTCAAAAGTTCAGAGACTTTTTTCACCATCTTGTGACCATGGGTCTCTGAGGAGAGGCCATATTACATTGCTTCCAAAAACCAAGCCTCTGATTTCCATGGGTGGGTACTCTGCAGCAACGCCTGCATATCTTGGATTTGTCACTGAGGATAATATGATAAAATGCCTATAGAGTATCTATTAGAATGCTTGAGATGTGGGAACACTCCATAGAGTATACCCAATACACTGAACAGCATGATACACGGGAAATCATCAAAACACAGCATTATTCTTGTCCCATTTAGGTATTTCTCCTGCTGCTCAGTGAAAACTAAGCAGAAACCATGACTCACTCCTGGGTTACAAAGGGTCCTAAAGTCACTTTAAGACACAAAGTATAGCCTTGATTCAAAATTCAATTGCCCAGTTCCAAGAAATGAATCAACTCTTCAGATGATGACATCTCCTTTCATTCCCCAGATGCTTAGACCATCAGAGTCCATGGGTAGGAAGGAAAAGGGGAAAACAGTGACTCCTGGGTGGCTCAGTGGTCTGCTCAGGGCATGATTCCAGAGTTCTGGGATGGAGTCCCACATCTGGCTCCCTGCATGGAGCCTGCTTCTCCTTCTGCCTATGTCTGCTTCTGTGTGTGTGTGTCTCTCATGAATAAACAAATAACACCTTTAAAAAAAAAAATGGAGGGGGTAGATATATAGGAGAGGCCAGCAGAATTCTCATTAGACTGGTGACTGGTGCTGTCCCAAGTTAACCTGGCAGGTGGCTAATGCTGGCAGGTGGCTAATGCTGACTCTTGCCTTCCTACCAGTTTTGTTGCCTTGATTGCTAGCTGGGAAACATTTCTGGGAACATACTCCTGATGTGGGTCATTTACATTTTCCTTTGTCTAGGTGCTTCTCTTCTACCTATCAGGTTCTGATTTATTGCTATTCCACCCCTACTTTTGGGGGGGGTCCCCCTTCCCATTGGCAGGAGTCCTGTTGGGCAGAAAAATCTCAGGCAGGCTGCCTTTGAAAGTGACCTTGTGCTACTAGGTAATGATTTCTTAAGTAGGGCACATAAAAGATTGATAAATAGTATTTCATGAGGACCTTCCAGGTTCCATTTAGAATATAAGAAGCTGGAAAGAATGTCATCTCCCACTTTAAGCACAAGGAAAAGCTGTATCAGAACTTTTCTCAAACCCATCAGAGAGCCGAGGTCACAGGCAAATAAACCGGAGACTTAAAGAAAGGCAGATGTTTCCAAGGAGACAGGCAATATGGAAACTTGCTTACTTGAGACAGAGCATCTGGGAAAGACAAGGCCACCACAGAAGTGGGTAACAACACTTTGTAATCAGTCAATGAATTTTTACATTTCCTGCTTTTGTAGAGCCTGAGAGTGTAGAACCCATGGAAGTTTCAGAGACAGGGGAATTTACATGCCCTTACAGGTTTTTCTTTATAGAAAGCTCATAACAAAGATCAAGGTCAGGGGAGAAGAGCACATGAAGCCTCTAAGGTCTAACAGATAAGAATAAAAGCCCTACATGAGTGGCAACTCTTGCTTTGAGCTCAGGTTGTGATCTCAAGGTCATAAGATCAGGATCCCCACCCAGTGTCAGGCTCTACATTCAGTGGAGAGTCTGCTTGAGATTCTCTCCCTCTGCCCTTCCCCCTACTCCCCCCCCCCGCTCCAAAACAAATAAATGAAATCTTTTAAAAAGAAAAAAAAAAGAACAAAAGTCCTACAGAACAAAATCTGTTGGGGGTAGTGAGCAGTGTCAAGCAGCAAACCCACCAGGGCATAGTGTAGACCCATTACAGCTGGGGGGGGGGGGAACAAAAACAAAAACAAAAACAAAAAACAAAGACACCCTCCTCTCCTAGGGGAGGGGGAGGAAGCTCTCTCCCACACAAGAACCCCCAAGACATGAGGCACAGTTTGTCTACCATGGGGAGGAGAACAAGATCACTGAGCAGGTTCTAGCCCCAAGACCAAGTGACAACAATCCTGCCTGAGACTGAGGCTGAACCAAGAAAGCAGAATGCCTCTTGCCTTATTAGATACAGGCCAGCAAGTGTCTAATAAGAATCTTCTGAAGGGAAAGAAACAACAGCAGCAAGGCTCTCTGAGGCACAGGCTCCCAGGAAAAGCCAAAGCCTATGTCCACCATAAGCTAAGCAATACTAATTGCCAATAACTGAAAATAGCTGGTGAATGGATAAACTGTGATTAACCCCAATCATGGCATACTACTCAGCAATAAAAAGGAACTATTGATACACATAACAATGTGACTAGATCTCAAATGCATCATGCTAAGCGAAAAAAGCCAGACCCAGAAGTCCACACACTGTATAGTTACTTTTATATAACATTCTAGAACAGCCAAAAGTATAGGAACAGAGATCAGTAGTTGCCAAAGGCCGAAGGTGGGTATGGGGTTGAATACAAAGGGGCATGAAAGATTTCTTAAGGGTGATGAAGCAGTCTATATTTTGCTTGTGGTGGTAGTTAACATGTCATGCATTTGTCAAAATTCATGGAACTATACACTAATTAAAAAGGGTGATTTTACTGCATATAATTTATATCTCAGACATTTAAATTTTAAAAAAAGAATTTCATTAAAATTAAGAACTTTATCAAAAGACACCATTAACAAAGTGAAAAGTCACAGAAAGAAAGGAAATAGAACTTGCATACAGAATATATAAAGAATACACAAATGAATAAGAAAAAAACAGACAACCCAATAGAAAAATGGGCAAAAGTCTTGAGTTGACATTTCACAGGAGGTGATATCTAAACGGTCAACATGCACATGAAAAGACACTCATATGAAAAAAACATTCATCAGGACACTGGGGTGGCTCAGTGGTTGAGCATCTGCCTTTGGCTCAGGTTGTAATCCCAAGATCCTGGGATAGAGTCCCGCATTTGGCTCCCCTTAGGGAGCCTGCTCTCCCTCTGCCTGTGTCTCTGCCTCTCTCCTCTATGTCTTTCATGAATAAATACATAAAATCTTTAAAAGAAACAAAGAAACAAAGAAAGAAAGAAAAGACATTCATCATCTATCCTAAATGTATATGAAAACCTTGTTGAGGTACCACTACACTGGCAACCAACCAATGTTGGTTAGGACATGAAGCAATTGAAACCAGCTGCAAATTTGTGTAACCTCTCTGGAAAACTATTTGGCAGTGTTTACAAAAGCTAAACACACCTGATCCAGCCATCCCACTCCCAAGTATAAATCCTATAGAAATGAGTGCATATGTCCACCATAAGACATGTTCAAGAGTGTTTCTAGCACCATTATCATAAGAACAAAAACCGGAAATAACACAAATTTCTATTAACAGGGGTAATATATAAGCAAATTGTGGTATATGTCTACAATGAAATACTACCTAGCAACAAAGAAAAATAATTGCAACATGCAACAAGAATGAAACTCACAGATATGACAAGTCAAGGAAGTACAAGAGTATATACTGTATGATTTGAATTATATGAAATTTACGAATAAGTAAAACTAATTTATGGTGATGAATTCAGAATAGAGGTTATGGGTGCAGGTAATATATACTGAGAAGAGGCATGAGGGAAACTGAGCTTCAGGAAACGTTCTATATTTTCTTTTTTTTTGTTGTTTTTTTATTTTTTAGATTTTATTTATTTATTTATTCATGAGAGACACAGAAAGGGAGAGGCAGAGACACAGACAGAGGGAGAAGCAGGCTCCTTGCAGGGAGCCCAATGTGGGACTCGATCTCGGGACTCCAGGATCACATCCTGAGCTGAAGGCAGATGCTTAACTGCTGAGCCACCCAGGAGTCCCCGTCCTATATTTTCATCTCAGTGGTTTTTACATGAGGCAATATATGTCTGTAAAATTTCATTCAATCACACACTTATGTTCTCTGCTCTTTACTGCATGTTTACATCAATACAATACGATAAGAAGAAAATACCCCCACAGCACAGTGGAAAGGCTAATGATAATGTGCACAAATTGAATATCAACAAGACTAAGGAGTATATAAAGACTTGTCCTAGTCTCTGACCCCAGTGTGTTTTCTTATCAGCTGCAGACGGAGAAGAAATGTGCCTTAGCTCTATAGCCCATTGTAGATAGATCAGGCTTGGATGCAGCCTCTCTTCCTTCCAAGGCCCAAGCTTATGCAATGCCCAATATAATATCTTTTTGTTTAAAACACTTCAGAGCAGGCATTTTTCCTCTAATGTTTTAAGAGATATTTGTTTTTATACGCTATTAATTGCTGTAGTATAACTATTAACTGCAGGTTATTTTTTTCTACCACTAGAATAAAATTTCTTGTTTTACTATCATTCTCCTACCATGTCATTTACCAATAAGTAAAGATTTGTGTGCTTTACTGTGTGTGATGCTGTACCTCCATAAAACCGGTTTTTAATGGTCCTGTCAATACTCCTAGGGAGGCTACATCCATCGACATAGGGCCTCCAGGACTCATGCACTGGCGACCAGTCTGGGGAATGCAGTTATTTGCAACACAGCAGCCATCCTTGTTTTCAAGTCTGCCACAGAGGCAGCTCCTCTAGTTCCCTGTGAGCATCAGACACTGATCCTCAAGCCCCAACTGCAGAGCTTCCCCACTAAACTTTCCAAGTCAAACTGGAGGCCGCTTACTGGAGCTATAGAAGAGGAATACCCCATCCACTCCACCTTTTGCTTTGCCCATTGGGCTCTTCCCAACATATCTCTTCACAAATTCTCTCCCCTCTTCGTAAATGTACCTTTTCTTTTTTACATTTTTAATGTGAATGAGAGGTCCAAGAGTGTGGGAGCCAGAATCAGACTTCACTTTATAGCTACTTTCTGCTTTTTCATCCAGCACCTTTCCCTGGTGTGCAGCATTTGTGGTTTACATTGGGTATCTCTCAATCCAGACTTAAACACTGACCTCCTGCTGCAGGAATTTCCACTTGAACCATATTAAATTGTTGATTGTTGACTACTGTTGATCTACAAGAATTGCAATTTCATATGGTTCAAACTAACAGTTTTATTCAAAATAAAAATTTTAGAGAAACCAAACTTTAGGTTGGGTTTGAGCAAAAGGGAAAGAGTGTTCTTAAATGAACACGAGGGCAAACCCTGAAACACCATCAGCAGAGCATCTCACCTTGGCTTTCAGATGAGCACACAGTTCCTGTTGCTTTCTTCTGTCCTTAGCCAAAGTACCCTCTATTGCATGTGCTGCGCAGGCCTCCGCAAGGGTCAGCACAGCCTTCTGGATAAAGTCTCTCCTGTTCTTATTCCAATTTGATATCAGAATCCTTCGCTGCTCCCTAGCAAAGCGATATTGATCACAATATTTCTCATGCTCCACCTGAAAAGATAACAGATGGCAGACACTTATTATGAAACTGAGCCTATACTTTATGTCATTGTTGTTAAAATGAATAAAATGAATTATAACCAATGATTTAGAAAAACTGGGGACAAACATCTTAATAGTGTCCCTAGCAAAGCGATATTGATCACAATATTTCTCATGCTCCACCTGAAAAGATAACAGATGGCAGACACTTATTATGAAACTGAGCCTATACTTTATGTCATTGTTGTTAAAATGAATAAAATGAATTATAACCAATGATTTAGAAAAACTGGGGACAAACATCTTAATAGTGAATGTAGTAACCAGGACCAGGTACCAGTCTGAAAGTTATGAGCTGATGGTTAACTGGTGACTAAGGACCAGTTGTTTAATGTTTGTAAGTCCTTAGTTGCCTTGTATAGGATGGACTCTCACTAGGCAGTCCTAAAACAACTTCCACATCTACACAGCAATGAAACTATTCACAAAAAGCATTATTTCCCCTGTATATAATTTCAAAAATATTCTATCTTTAAACCAGTTGGGATATTTTAACAATTACTTCAAGTGCTTCATCTAGACACATGCCAATAAAAGTATATTCCTATCATAATCCTTAAAACCTCAGTTTGCCCTTGATTACTGAAATATTCAGGTGATAGGATATCTAAATTTAAGGGAATTACAGCAATTATGTTAGCTTTTCCCATCCTGCAGTCCTGATGGACATGGACAGTCTAACATGGGTACTGGTAGTTCCTGCTGGCAGTAAATCTCAACCATGAGAGATCTCAGAGTCTTGAGGGGAAGAACAGGAATGGAGAGTGCCTGAGCAGTTTGAAAAATCTTTGTAGGTGATTCTGAGATGCTCCTTATATAAAGTTGTGTCTCCTGAAATTGAGAGCCATTGACCTACATAATTCTTTATTTTGCCAGTTTAGACCACATCTCTGAATTTAATATATTATTTAACCCCTAAGTGGAGTGACAAAAGAATCTAGCAAGCAAGATAAGGTTGTCCTAAAACAATAATTTAGTTATGGTTAATTAGGTACAGGATGAAACAGGCTATGGATTCACTTAGACCAAATATCAGTTACTAAAATATGTTCTGGAAACTTCTGAGCTTTGTTTCCAAAAGCCAAAAATATACTTAAAATCTGTCAAACACTAAGAAAGGAAGCATACACCATGCAGAAATGAATACTAATCAACCTAATGTAAGAAGTGAGTATAAAAATCTTTATCATGTCAATAGCAGGTAAATACAAAAACTTACAAAGTTAAAAATGACAGCTGGTTACAGAAATAAATAGAACCAACGGGGAATAAAAATAATGATCTAATTTAATAAATTAAGACTTTAAAAATCTAGAGTGAATTATTTATTGCATAACATGTTTTTTACATAACAGGTATCTACAACAAAATAAAGATCAGAATTAAATAATTGTTGGCAGGGGAATGGGGGTAGGAGAGGATGGTCATACTGGATGAGTGACCTTTGCTTAAGTTTCTTTATCTGTAAAATAGAATAAAAATAGTACTCTTTCATCCACTGTTATACATCTTATAGGAGCTTACACATGACTGCTATAGGGTAAATTCTACTTGCTTAATTTTAAATAATTACAGAAGTGCAGAGTATGTGATAATATTTTGTAGCGTGGCCCATTTAAAAGTTAAGAGTTCACATGTGTTTGTTTGCATATGTGTTAAGGTGAGTTATGGTAAAGTTAATTGGTGACATGGTAACTTTTGTTTACTTGTCTTTGTGGCCTTATGAACTAAAGAATGAAACAATAATTTCCCAGGACTTTCTTGGGGAAATTTCATTCATGACTCTGAGCTCTAATTTGGGGCATTTGTGTTTCAGACTCACCAAAGGGGATCAAGTGGAATCATTGTTGCGGGGATGACATAGGTAAGCGCCAGCCCTCAAGGGAAGTGCTGGCTTCCCCATGACCAGAAGGGCTCAGATGTGACAGGCTCTGTGGATAGATGAGCTGTCACCACTTTCAAGACCCAGAGATTCCAGAATCTTTGAAGATGAGCAGGTGAATGCACAGGCACCCAGAGGCCAAACACTGGTAGAGGAACCCAGGAGATCACAGTAAAGATCTTGGTGCAAGCAAGCATGGAAGAGAATAAATGTTGCTTAAAGGGTTTTCCACCTTCTTATGGACCATAGGATTTGACAAATGAGAGACTTTCAACCTATAACTCTGTTATTTGCTAGAGTGTAGGAAAAATATAACTAAAAATATATATATATTTTTAAATTTATATCTAAAAATATAAATTTTGCCTAGTAATTACTGACCACCAGAATTATTTAATTTGCTGTTATAGTCCAGCACTCACCAAATCATGCCTAGATTTGTGAGGAAAATATCTTTGTAACATGTTCAGATACAGAGTCCTTCTGCCACAGAGATCTCCAGGATACTGATCCAAAACAGCCTGGTAAATCCAGTGGTCTTCTTCACTTAACTGGAAATTTCTGGAAGCAATAAAAAAGTCATAACATATTGTTAAGCAATCATGGAGTTACAGAGAACTCAAACTGCTCAAGCTACTAGCAAATGGTACAGATTACATAAAATGAAGCCTGGTGTTTGTTTATTTGTTTATTTTAAATACATTAGCCAAATTAAATGTCTGCTATAGAAAAGGTTCTAAATTCTAATAAAATAGGTCCTTCAATCCTTTATTGGTCTTGCCACAAATTCCAGGCATTATTTCAAGAAGTTTGCCAAGTGACATAATATATTAAAAATATTTATTCTATCCTTCCTATGATAATATTTTAAAAATCATGGCCAATGAGAGAAATAAATGAACATGGGGAAATAAATTATTGAGACATACAGAATAAAAAGAATTTTTATTCCTGGAGGAAAGCACAAATGTAGACAGCTAAATGAACAATTACACAAAGGAAATTAAGGCCCGAGGAAAGTACTTATTTAAAGTTTCACTTTAAAATAAGTCTAAAATTGTCATTTACTTTACCCTTTCAACTTCTCACTATGGAATTAAGACTAGAAATATTAGTGAGAAGATTACCAGTGGTATTAAATTTCAGATCACTAAAGAAATAATTTGTAAATAGGAACAACTCTTCAAGGCCCTACCTAAAAACATGTCCACCCTACACCAAAAATGCCTTTATCATTTCAGGAAACTCCTAGGCACTGGCCTGGTTTGTGTTCTACATAAGTTTTTAGCAAAGCCCTGTGCAGAGTGGAAAGGTTGCAATATCAGCTTGAAGTCTAAACGGAATTAATGTCTCTTTATCATTCTGGGTTTATTTGCATATTTATTATTCCTGCTTAATAAATTGGAATAATCAAATACAGATGCAATCAGAGAGAATATTATTAGCAACAAGTATTTCTTTGATCCAAGATGGAGACTTGCTATTGTTTATTTCTACTATATCAATGATCTTCTACTTTGAAGTTAATTGTGCAATTCAAAGAATTTCTCATATGTCTTCTATGCCCTTGAAAAATATTTGACAACTTAAAATAGAATAAAAAGCTCTTTAAATCAGTGATACTAATGGGAATTCCACCGTCCTCATACAAGGTTACCTAGTTTTTGTAAAGCATTTCATTATTCCAGTAAGTAGCAAGAAAGAAAAAATTCTCTTTCAAAGAAGATAATCTTTACTAACAGCTCTATAATGGGAAGAAAAAAGAGGGTTGGAGGTGCTCTGCTAGGAAGCATACTCCACACTTCTGTATGACACAATAATCTATGGCAGAGAACTACTTTGAGAGGAGTTGTTTCATTGAACACACCAAGTGTATTGGTTCTGTCTGAATCAGTTATGAATGCATAGACAGTCGAAGCCTTCTGCAAACAAACCATTTCAAATAGGGGTATGGAGCCTGCAGAAATTCTTGCCTGAGTGTACTTGGCATTTAAAACACTCTCAAGTCTGGGGCGCCTGGGTGGCTCAGTCAGTTAAGTTTCTACCTTCAGCTTGGGTCATGATCTTAGGGTCCTGGTGTTGAGCCTCGAGTCAGCCTACCTGCTCAGCGGGGAGCCTGCTTCTCCCTTTCCTTCTGCCCCCCACCTCAGCCCACTCCATCCCACCCCCCGCTTGTGCTCTCTCTCTCTCAGATAGAGAAATAAAAATCTTTAAAAAACGAAACAAAACACCACCCTCAAGTCTTCACAGATAATACCTAAGCTCCTCTCTTGAACTCATTTTCATTCATAACAAAAATGTATTTTAATAGCAGTTAGCCACATAAATTCTCTTTTACTGCACCACAAGTAACAAAAAAAAAAAAAAATTGACCTGAAGTCCATGTCTTCATTTATGCTTTTAAACTGTTTCCTAATCAAAGGGACTTGAACATAGTTTGACTTTCCACCTTTATTTGATTATAAATGTGGATGTATGTAGTAGGGTGTGTGCTGACGAGGGGAAAGTAACAGAATCAAGGTCCAATAAATTGTCCAATCTCTTAAGTTGTCATTCATCTATACAGTGGATGCTGTTGGTGTTATGCCATATCTCCCTTATTGGCTCAAAGTCCCATCACCAAAATGCTGATAATTCACAGATGTACCTCCATTCACTGGAGAATTGTCCTGGACCAAATGGGAACTGCCTCACCCAAAATGTTTCTCTCCTACCTGTTTTTGAAGGCCAGCTGCAACCAATGTTTGGCTGACATTGGGTATAGAACCGCCAGCTCACTTACCTCCTGATGGAACCAATCCCATGATACCATTCATGCTCTAGAGTTTCACTGTGGGAGCAAACTGCAGCCCATTTCCACTGAGATCACCTCCATACATAGACATTTTCCTCTCCTCTTTCCTTCTTCCCCTTACCATCCTTCTGAGAGTATTGCCCCAACAAATCACTTGTTTTTACCATTTCTGTCTCAGCTTTTCTTCTACAGAACCTGACCTAAGATGATCTCTAAACTATCTTACCTATAATTTTCAAAGATAGTTTTAATCCTTTGGTAAATGGAGAAGTACTTCTAAGTTAATTGCTTTGATGATCTTTCATATTGAATGGTGGTACAAGATTGCGGCTACACTCAAAAAGAAAGTGTAAATGGCAAACATTTACAAAAATGCTTTTCAAATAAAAGCACACATTAAGCAGTGTACATTGCTATAAATAAATGCAGCAGCAGGAGAATTTGTGGCACTGAGTGCATTTTAATGTATTGTGTGAATGTATTAATTAGGTGCCATTTTAGCGACAACATCAAAACCACTTAAACATATGAAATGATAATACAACATCAAAACTATTTCAAAGCAAGCATGCTACAAATGATCACATCCATTTTGCTCTTCTTATTGATTTTAGAAACCTCACATCTCAACAGCTTTTTCCAATTACCACAATTACACAAATTGTAAGTCATTTTTCTAGAATACATGGAATAGAAACAAAAAACATACTTAAAATGATACATAAATACTCACAATATTATTATTTTAGAGTATTTATAGCAGTTTCCAGAGCCACAGGCCTAAATTTTGAGGCAAATATTCACACTGGCAATAGTTAATGGCACCGTCATACATCATCTCCATCAGGATGCTGTTTGCAAGGGAGAAAGCTCCCACCATTATATATACACTGAGTCTTCTGGATAGTAAAAATCTAAAGGAATATTCAAACATAATAGCCTCTTCACAATAACAAAGTAGCTGTTTCCTACTTGGCCCCTAAAATAAAATCAAATTTAATAAATCTGTATTTCTAAATTCCAATCTGGAAATTTATCTTTACTAATCGTCTTTTCATTGTACAGGAAAATCTATATAAAAAGCTAAGCTATATAGAATAACTAAGGTTAGCTTTTACCTTCCAAAGTTCCTGTTTTACCTTCCAAAGTTTTCTGTTTAATTGCTTTGCTAGTGATTCCAATAACAGAAGTAGCTAAATTATGCAGCTATTGAAAACTATTCTGATCACTTACCCAGATTTCTAAATTTGAAAAGTGACTCTATAATTTTAAAAAGTTTAAAGAAGGCTTTAAAATTATCCTAAACTTTTGCAATTTTTAAATTATCTTTAGACAAAAAAAATTTTTTTGGCAGGTCTGTGCAATTTCTATTCTTTTTGTCCACCCAAATTTTCTAATTTAAAATGTTTCATAATTTTCATCTTTATAATAGCACAAGATTTTATAGTTTCCAGGCTTCCTGGGCACTTCTAATACTTCAGGGAATTCCAGATTCTAAAAATGTGAAGTATCTACCATTCAATCTCCACCACCCCCCATCCCTGCCCCATAATGAAGTCCCATGATATAATTTTATCATGATATCCCAGGATGTGAGACAAAATAGGTAATTTAGAAAAGGAGAATGTCAGCTGTGAGAATGTAACTACACCAAGGTTGATAAGTCTCCCTAATTCTACCCGTTTGGATCACCTAAAAATCCTAAACTGACTCACAATTAACTGAACTACTAGTTTTCTTCTTAGTCAAGCTTAAGTCACTTCCTTAACATTCTGGTTCCATGACACCAAAATACATTTGTGGTGGAGGAGAGGCAGAGAGGTAGCCAATGATGGCAAACAAGGTACATGAGGGTAACCTAGTACTTTAATAGCAGATACAAGTCTATGATACTAAACATGGTGTTCACAAATGGCTGAAAATTGTTTTATAATTTTCTCAGAGTGAAGGGAGTTTACCAGCAAAATGGTAGCACCTCCTTAAGCTGCCTGACACATCCAACAGCTAGCTTGAGATTGGCAACTGGGCATAGTGAATCTAGCCTAGAGAAAAATTCTTAACTCTTCTAGTATAACAGGGGCAGGAGACATCTAGTGATTCTCACCACTAAGAAGCAGGATTGGTTCACTGATGGATTAACGTGAATAAAAGATCGTTCTGATGTAATCGGCTTATTTGGCTACACTGGGTCTGATCTTCTAGGAAATACAACTTGATTCTACATTTTAGTGTTGTCTTTCCGACTCAGACCCAAACACTGAATCTAATCAGCCTGGTTCCTGAAACTGTCTCCTCACTCCACCCCACTCCCTTTATTCAAATATAAATCTATCTTTGATTTTTAGCCTGGTTTACAGCGGGGGGGCTCCCCAGCCTTACACTTATTTCTGAACAACAGAATCTCCTCCTTGGGTCTTGTTTGAGTAAGTACATTTCTTTCCAGGAAATCTATTCTCACTTAGTAGTTCTCACCTTCAGGGTCCCAGGCTCCACCCAGTCTGCCTACTGAGGTGGGAGCTGATGGCTAGAATAAAGTAGGCTCTCAGAAGTATGACCTTTGCTTCTCAGCCTTTTGGCTAAAATGAAATGTAGAAGCATGGCCAAAATCCACTGAATTAAAGAATGAACAACAAAATTGCCCATAGGATAAAGCAAGAACTTGCATCAGCATCCAAAGCCATAGTCTTTTGAGAGGTGACAGGGAAGTAAAACTATGGCAGAGTTCTAAAATTGATGACTCCAGAATTTTTTTTTAAAGATTTTATTTATTTATTCATGATAGTCACACAGAGAGAGACAGAGAGGCAGAGACACAGGCAGAGGCAGAGGGAGAAGCAGGCTCCATGCAGGGAGCCCGACGCGGGATTCAATCCCGGGTCTCCAGGATCGCGCCCCGGGCCAAAGGCAGGCACCAAACTGCTGCACCACCCAGGGATCCCTCCAGAATTTTTCATAGAAAGGTTTAGGGGTATGAATCTGGCCAGAAGAGGAGGTTAAGTGACTTATTTGGAAGCTGTAATTGCTATTTACGTAGCAAGTACAGTGTTTTTTCTTAGATAGGGGAGGGTGGTAATAGTTGTCATAGAAAGCTTGATTTTTTTTTTACTACAATGTGTATTTTTTAGAAGTGGAGTAGCTGGGTTGATGGCAAGACTCCTAAACCACCTTATCCCTACATCCATCTACACAGTTTTAAGAGGCAATATAACTCCTAGTGGAAGTTTTGAGTTCAGGGGATAAAACAGCCTGTTAAAAGTAAAATATAATAGCTCAACCACTCCATGTACTGGGTTTTAAATAATTATATTCATCATAAGAAGTATAAGGAAAAGGTAATTGTAGCAAACATTGCCCCTACTCCTGCTTCTGCCCACCAGAATCCTAATTTTATTCAAGATCTACCTTCTTCCATAGAGCCCCCTCTCCAGGGAAGGTGAGCACCATCCCCAGCCCTGAGACTGAATCTTAATTGATTTAATCCATTAACAATCATCTATTTACAAGCATCCTGTTCTTCTGGCCAGTGTTTGGTATAAGCATGGATGAAAGACCCAATTCTGGCCAATGAAATGTGAAGAGAAGTCTTCTAAGGCAAAGTTTTCTTAGCTTACAAGGAAGAAATGGTCCTTTTCTGCCTCTGAATATTATGGAGGGAACTGCTGCAGGAAGCATCTAACTTGCAGGAAGGCAGGGCACAGAATGTAGAAAACCCAGACTTCACTGTGCTTGGACTTCTCTACTTCTGCACTTTATGGGAAATAAGAAAAGAAATCTCCTTATTGCTTAAGTGGTATTGACTTGTGTTGAGATTTTCTTACTTATAGACAAAGATACCCTATTTGATAGCTAACTGACAGAAAGAAAAAATGACTTTTTAAATATGGCATCCTAATATTGCTTTGGAAGGAAAGTGCTATGAAGGATATAGAGATTAAAGAGATGCAGATCCAATGTGTCCAGAGACCACCATCTACGGTAACATTCCTCAGATGATTAGCAACTGTCAGGTGTTCAACATCAAGGGCCATTTTTAGGACAAAACCCAAAACTAAACATAACCAACTCAAACTCAAATGTATAGAATCAGTAAAGACAAGATCATGGGATCCCTGGGTGGTGCAGCGGTTTAGCGCCTGCCTTTGGCCCACTGTGCGACCCTGGAGACCCAGGATCGAGTCCCACATCGGGCTCCCGGTGCATGGAGCCTGCTTCTCCCTCTGCCTATGTCTCTGCCTCTCTCTCTGTGTGTGACTATCATAAATAAATAAAAATTTAAAAAAAAAGACAAGATCATCTACGAGCATGTTATATGCTCCATTTTTTAAATCCTGCTGATCCAGAATTTGCAACCATGTTACTATTTTATTTTTCGTTTTGAGGAAGTAAGAACATTTTTAAGTGCAATAAAGTTGAAGTTAATAAAGTTACCTGTATAGACATTAAGACTCGGTTTTAAGAATAATAAAACTGGTCTACTTCTTTGGGATGGCATGAGGAAAAATTCAATTAACCATTGAGGGCCTTTGAAATTTTATTTACTTATTTATTTTTTAAGTAGGCTCCATGCCCAAAGTGGGGCTTGAACTCACTACCCTAGGATCAAGAGTAACATGCTGTTATAACTGAGCTAGCCAGGTGCCTCAGGCTTTTGAAATTTTAAATGCCACATTAAAATAGGAGAATATCATTTCAAATCAACTGTCAGTAATCACTAAAAAATTATAAGAATTGATTAGTACTGACAGTCCTCTTTCTCAGTTTATTATTTTTTAGACATTATCAATATTCAACTTTATTATTTTCTTGTATAGGCACTAATATGGCAGATAGACATAAGTCTGAGCATGTTGATTATAATTTCTTACATTACTGGTTCTTCATAGTCTCATTTCTAATGATATGGTTTCCTCAAAGGATTGGGCCTCAAGGTATAAGGGATATGCTACACATATTTTATTATTTTAATAATAAATTCTATCTGTATTAACCAGGTTAAAATAACATATGTCAATTGTCCTGGACACAAATCTTTCAACCTGCTGTTTCCATTTTCTCCAATCTGATTTACTCAGGATTAATTTGATTTCACATCCAGCAAAGAAGAGAAACCCCACTCCCACTCCTTCATCCTGCAAAACCCAGATTTTTCAGTCTTCAAAAGTATTAAAAATGTAGCTTCAGACAACACTACACTGTGTAGTTTCTAGCTGAAACAATTATATCAAGAAGGCAGATACGGGCTGCAGTGATTTTAACAATAAGGATGGTTGAATCTAGAAACTTATAGCCATTATTCTTATATTTTCACAGACATATTTAAACAAACATCTGAGTAATTATACAAGTTGGATTATTAATTAATCAAACAAACTTTAAGATTAGCTTTTGGGGTACACTACAGAAACTGCATCCATTTTTTTTCCTTGATAAAATGCATTCCACCTTAGCCAAAACAACTTAAAATATACTTCATTCCCATAACAAACCAAAAGTATGTTGAACAATTGTCAAATATGGCTTTTAGTTCAAGAGTCATAAAGTAATTAAGTATTTTCAATGACATATTTAAGAGAAAGCTGTTAAATATACGTGACAAAAATAAATCATAGTCTACAATTATGGCCTCCCTGTAACAAAAATTGCAAAGTCAGATTGGACAAACCATGTTGGAATATGCCAAGAGAAAATGAGAGTTACCATAACCTAGGATGCTGTACGAGTGGGTCATATAACCAATGTGATTAAGCAAACATGCTAATGTTCAAATAATTATGTTCCTAATTCTGAGCACTTCTCCCCTTAGGGAAGCAAAGGAGAGCATGTCTCAACCTTGACATACAACCAGCCCAGATCAGACATGTAGCACCTGAGACTGGACATCCCCAGGCACTGAAATTTTCTAAAATTTCCAAGACTACATTCTCAGAAAAGAATCCCACCTGGTAATTAAGGCCCTGATGTTTTAACTTGTTGTAACATCATCAAGTAAGTATCAGTTATTCTGTTCCTTTCCCTCTCTTTCTTCTATCTTGTATTTATCAAGCAACATCCTCACGTGTAAATATTTGTTTATTAAAAATATTTTAAAGAAAATTACATGAAGCCACTCACTGTTTATTGAGTGCTGGCTTCTGATGCTGGCTCTTATCTTTTTCATCTTTTTTGCCAATTCTGTTGGCAAAACTTTCACATAAAGATAGTGACAGAGCTATGCTACGTAAATAAGTATTGAAAAAGAGAGAGAAAGAGCATATGAGCAAGACACTGGTGATATTCACACATGATTGCAAAATCCAATGAAGCCCAAAAAGATAAGCCAAACAATGGAAAGTCTGCTGGTCAATGTATAAATTTTCTACTTTTCTGGAGAGCAATAAAGCAATACTCTTAAAAACGTTAGAATTTTTCAATCCTTTTGACTCAGCAATTCACTTCCAGAAATTCATGTTAAGTGAATATCATGGGATTACTCAAAATATAGCAACAGAGTTATTTGTTCCAAGGTTTTTAAACAAATATCAAAATGAATCCAAAACCAGGAAATGGGTTGAATTTATCTGGTACAACCACATATTGTAATATCATGCATATAATAAAAAATATGTTGTAAAGGAATATTTAATACAGTGACCTAAAACATAGGTTAGTAAACCTTGATTGGAAAAATGAATAATATTGGACTTCATTCACAAACAGGAAAAACAATGAGTATGTGTAGAGTATGTTTTCATTTTTATAAACAATATACATATAACTTAAATATATAAAATGCTACCAGAGACTATCTCTTAGTGTTGGGAACCTAAGACTAACTTTCATTTCTCTTTGCTTGTCTTGATTTTTAAAAAATTTTCTGTAATAAATGTAATTATTTATGTATTAAGATAAAATATATATATATAAGGAAACATATATATAAGGCAACCAAACAGTTATCTTGAAAGTTACTAACAAGTAACTTCACAGAGTAAATTAAAATAATTTAATTGAAACTACAGGCCTTGATAATGTACACACAGAGGGCAAAATTGTTATAATCATTGTGAATTTTTAAATAGTACTCAGATTCTGATCTCATAAAATAATAGGATAATAATTATGAATCAATATTTAAAATTTAATATACCTATCAAGCAATAAAGTAGAAATTATTTGTTATCTCTCTATAGCTTTTGCTGCATATTGGCTTCAGATCTGACATAGCTAAATGGAGCATCAGACAATTATGTCTCATCTATATGATTAATTCATCCAAATATTAGGAAATTAAAGCCACAATCTCATCTGAGTCTAAAACAAGCAATCAAACTTGTCTTCATGTTACTAATGAAATACAGCCTAAATAGAATCTAAATAGCTTTATACATATTGAATAAAGAAATAGGTTCAACTGTAGTCAGATTTAAAATATATGTAAGTTAGAGTAGAAGACAACATCCTTTAAAGCTGTGCTGTCCAAGACAGTAGCCACAAGCCACATGTGGCTATTCAGGACTTAACACATAGCTAGTCCCAATTAAGGTGTGCTGCAAGGGTAATCTGCAGACCAGATTTCAAAGACTTCATGTGAAAATGGAATGTATTGTATCTCAATAATTTTAAAATATTGATTATATATTAAAATTATAATGTTTTGAAGTATTGAGTTAAATGAAATATACTATTAAAATAAATTTCATCTTTTAAAGAATATTTTAACATGGCTACTTAAAAATTTTAAATTATCATTATATGAGGTTCAAATCTGTGGCTCGCATCATACTTCTATCAATGCATGACCAACACAACCGATATATGTACATGCTTGAAGTGGTATAGTGTGAGGGAAAAGCTGTCAATTCAGATGAGCAGAAGAAACTCATTCAACTGTTCAACTATCTGCTACCTCAGAAACTTTGGAGAAATTCTTCACTTTCCACTTAGCTGCAGTTTCTTCATTTGTAAAGTCATTTTTTAAATGGGCTGTATTGAGGATTAAAATGGCATATACCTGTCATGTCATTTAACAGTCATTAAATATCAACAGTATCCCCTTCACTCTTTAGATTTTAAAAAATCTGTGTTTTTGTTTTACAAAAACAACAGGTATGCCAAATTATGTATAATTTTACCTCCTGGAGGTAACTGTTGTTATTGCTTGTTTAGATAAACTTCCAGTCTTTTTTCTGTAGCTTTATAAATGTAGATGTAACACTTTCAGAAGGAAAAGGAAAAAAAAAGAGAATTCACTATTTTTCAGACTAATTTCTAATTGCATAGCAACTTATTGCAGTTATTTGTACCATTATAAATTGTTTAATATAATTATTAACGAAAGTGGATATATCATAATTAATGGAGATAATCCTCTAATTGTTGGCTATTTTGTCACGTTAAGGATTTTGCTATCACGAATGAAAGGAAAAAAACAATGTTGAATATCCTTGAAGCAAACTATTTATTTCACATCTATGATTGTTTTCTTTAAGATTATTTCTAAACAATTACTCACCTTTATAAAAATTTTTGATGACATAGTGTCAGATTGCTTTCCAAAAGAATTTATATACCATTCATGTATGAAAATGCCCATTTCTTCTATATTTTCAACTTTGGATAATTTTTTATGTTTTACCATTTTATAGGTAAAAATCTGAGTATTTTAAAAAAATTTTATTGCTTTGATGAGTAGAAAGGTTTTCATAAATTTCTTTGTCATTTGTATTTGGAATTCCTACCCAGAGTTCTATAGACTGCCACTATGACATCTATTCACCTCTCAGTACCCGTACCATGTACTGTGTGTCTCTACCTGTTACTGGGGTAGATGAACTATCTGTTTGTTCCTCTATTTGTGTACCAAATCCCATTATTGGATTATTCTTATTAGTATCAAACAGAGTAATATTTCCCCCATTTTAAGCAAAACAAAAGACAAATCAACAACATAAAAGTCTGGCCCTACTTTCTTGCTCTCATTTACAAAGAACTTCTCAGAAGAGCTGTCTATACTCATTGTCTTCAATTCTCTCCTCCCATTCACTTAAATCAAACCCAATTGGGCATCTGTTCCCAATTCTTCAATGAAAATGGTTACCAACGACTCAACAGTTGCTTATCATCTTGAGCAAACAGTCCATTATCAGCCATATTTATTTGACTTAGCAGCATTTATTCAGTGATCATCCCTCCTCAGCTCACACTACTGACCACTTCTTCTCCATTTGCCTTCCAGGACAGTACAGTTTCTTGGTTTTCTTCATATCTTATAGACCTTTCCTCAGCATACAGTATTGGGTTACCCCTCTCCTTGCTGATGCTTTAATGCCAGCAGACCTAGGGATCCATCTTTGATCTCTCCTTTGTCTCTTCACTCACTATTTTGGTGATCACACCCATTTTCATGGTGATGACTCACAAATACGAATCTCCAACTCAGATCTCTCTCCTGGACTCCAAAGTCATATAACTGACTTCCTTCCCAGAATCTGTACTTGGATATCTGACAGGATCTCAAACCCATATGTCTAAACCGAAACATCTGGTCTTCCACATAGCACAACCCTACTTTTCTTATAGTCTTCCCTATCTCAGTTGATGATAACTACATCTTCCCAGTTGCTCAACCTCAAAAATTTTGATTATTCTTTTGTTACTCTTTTTCACATGCCTTTTGAACTCTTCAGCAGATGCTGTTGGTTCTACCTTTAAAATATGTTCAAAAGCTGGCTATTTCATAACACCCCCACTTCCTGATCCAGGCCACCATTATCTCCCATTATCTCCATTACTTTAGTAACCTCCTAAGTGTTCAATCTTTTCTTGTCCCTCTCTACCTCCATCTTAAACACAGCAACTCCCAAAGTGATCCTGCTAAAACACGTTAGGTCTTGTTACTCCACACTGCTCTCACACTTTTACTTCCAATAGCTTCCCATGTCAGAGTAACATCTAGTTGCTGTAGCTCAGGGGAAATAAGGTTACTGACTGGTACAAACTCCCATCCAGAGCCTACCTTTGGATATGGGGATAGAGTCTTTCCAACCCAAACCAATGAGCTGCTACAAAATAGAAGGAATTAAAATAAATGTTGGGGTTAACCATGCATCCACTGCCTTTAGCCCAATGAAAATGTTATAATTTTAAAATGTCCCCTCAATATTTCAACTTTCTTATGTCATAGCACCACACATCTGTTTAAAATAAGCATCCACTCACTTGTGTAGGTATGTACATATATGTACACAATCTATATGAATTCTCATAAGGCAGCTAGAAGCAAAATGGGAAATGGCCATATCAACATAGTGGCAGGCACTGGCAATCTATAAGTCCAATTGATATTATAGCTAAACATATCATTCATTTTGCAAATTAGAATAGTACATTTATGTGACTTACTGCCCAGCAGTCACAGATTGCTGATGACAACCACCTCTGTATTTATTCAAAATAGTCCATTTACTCTTTTTTTTCTCCTCAAAGAAAGTACTCCTGAAAACTCATTCAATTTTATTGATGCTTCAGCATTCATTACAAGCATTTTTATAAAATAGTCTCTTCAGTTAATGTTTACATGTAGTTCTTATTTGGTCGGGATACATGTGTATATATGTTGCTTCCCCTAAATATTCTAAGCCTTCTAAAAGGCAAGGACATATTCTAGTCTAGTCTGTCTACTGGCGCCCCTACCAAGGAGTTTAGCAGAAACCTCTCTATGTTAAGGATTACTCAATAAACATTCACCAAGTAAAAATATCAGTAATTATATAATATTTATTTTGGACAATTACATGTGGCAAGCAGACTTTAAACTAGAATGTATGAACCTATATTTCTCCAGAGTGGATTCCTACTGCTCCCATAACATGCCTTGCCACTCTCACCTTCATTGTTTTCACCTTTAATTCAACTCAACTGAACAATTATTTATTTGAAAGCTACTATGTGCCAGGATGTGCTAGGTGCTAAGGTTCTGTTAGGTGTTAAGGATACAAATATTGCTAATAAATTATTTTGTCTTCAAGGGGTTTACAGTCTAATCATTTAATATCCCTTCTTAGAATGTCCTCCCTGCTTCCTTTCCGCCTTTTTCTAATCCTACTCAATCTTTAAACTCTGTAGTGAACTTTACTTCCTCCACTAAGCTTTCTTAAGCTATTTTCCCATCAGTGTGTCTTCCCACTGCAGAAATCTTAGCATGTAATATATTTTCATCTTATTCTCTATTTAACCTGCAGTAATGACAGTGGAACTGTGAATCTCAACTTTTTCTGAGTGGTACAGCACTGTACAAAGGAAGAGCAGAAACTGAGTTCACATGACAAGGGAAGTAGGAAAATGAGCTGTGAAGGATAGGTCTTAGTGGAAAGTATCCACTTAGGCTACCAAGGCAAATTTGTCCATGTTTAGGAGCTACTAACCCAGAAACACCAGTCTCAGCCAGATTTCCTAGTGGGCCAAGATGCATCTGGGAGGAAAGGTAATAGGGCAGTCAGCATGCTTAAAAAGGAAGAAGTTAAATTTACCTAGCCACAAGCAGCCTGATTATAATCCATCCCCCAGAAAAACAAAAGAATAAAATTTTAAAAAACATCTTCTTACTTGATAAGCTCTAAAATCTCTTCAACAAGGTTGGGATGGGGAAGGAGAGAGGATGTTTATTTTACAATTAAAGACTTCAACTAAGTTCATGGTTGAGTTAGCATTTCATTGTGACTGAGTTTCTTTCTTTCTTTCTTTCTTTCTTTCTTTCTTTCTTTCTTTCTTTCTTTCTTTCTTTCTTTATGATAGTCATACAGAGAGAAAGAGAGAAAGGCAGAGACACAGGCAGAGGGAGAAGCAGGCTCCATGCACCGGGAGCCTGATGTGGGATTCGATCCCGGGTCTCCAGGATCGCGCCCTGGGCCAAAGGCAGGCACCAAACCGCTGCACCACCCAGGGATCCCTGTGACTGAGTTTCAATTAAAGTGTAATTAATTAATTGATCCGCACATATAAATGATATATTATTAATTTCTTTTCTGAGCTTTACTGCAAGGTAAAGGGATGGAAAAAAAGAAGGCAGAGAGACAAGGGAGGGCCAGGGCTCTTACAAGCCTAAAAAGTGTCTGCCCAAAAACATGTGACAATCCCCACAGAAATGTAAGAAAAAGTGTGGGTCAGGAAAGATTCAGGCTTCATCTGAGATTGCCTCTCCAAGTATGTGAAGACAAATAGAAGCTGTACCCAGAGGCTATTCAAGCAAAGAACTCTACTTTAGTAGGATTTAAGGTTTTCCTTGTTGTTACTTATTTCTTAACACTAGCAATTTCATATAAAGGAGTTTCATTTATAGGCAATTCATTAAGAAATGTAAGGAATTCAAAATATTTATTTTTATTCAAAATATTTATTATTTGAATATTTTATTCAAAATATTATATTAGCTTCAATATAATAGAATATATATTTTGAAAAAGAGGAAAACTATTGAAGGGACAGATTTATAGTAAATTAAAGTAAACCTTTTACTAAATTCCTTACATTTTTTTTAATTCCTTACATTTCTTAAAAAAAAAATTCTTACATTTCTTAATGAATTGCCTATAAATGAAACTCCTTTATATGAAATTGGCTTCAATATTGGCTTCAATATAATAGAATAAAAGGCATATTTTCCTATGAAATATTCCTCAGAAATTCATATATGAAACACATACATGAGGTAAGCTAATTATCTAACCTACAGTGGCATTTCTGGCTTTGTTCATTTATTTAATTAAAAGAAGACCCCGCCAAAACTGAATTTTAAATCCCCTAATGTTGTATTTGTCATTCAGAAGAGGACTTGTCATTTTCAGGATATATCCAAAAGTCCATTTTCTAAAAAAAAATTTAACATGTTTTTAAAAATTTATAAAACATATTTTGTGTTTACTCTAGAACAAAATCACAGCGGATTATAGGTAACATAATTCCATGGACACATTTTCCATTTTCCATTGAAACCAATTATTACTAGTAATGATTTATAAATTTCCACTAAAGAAGAGTTTCACATCTTAAAATAAAAATTCATAGTTGCTGAAAATTCATGCTTGAAAACTATTTCTTAACTATGTAGGAAAGAGCTCTGTGAGGGGCATATTTTCATCATGTTTCAATTTTATAAAAATCTTTAAAAATAGTGTTCAGGAAAATTATTTTGGATGAAAGAGAACCCTAATTAACCAAATAATCAATCTAAACATTTATTGATTGACTATATTCTAACCACATAGTAGTAGCTATGAAAACAGTAAATCAGAAGTATAGTAACCCTTAATACAAAAATAAAAATTTAGTGGCAAAAATCTACATAATTCAAGTAGTTTTATCTTATCACCTGGATATGTCTTCTAACTGCAAATCAAACTCTTGAAGTTTCTTTTGATATTTCTCTGTAAAGTTACAGAACTCATGAAGAATTGAAGATTTCAAATCAGGGTATGGGCATTCCAATGTTTCTAATTCCATGGGCAGTTCACTAAGCAGGTTATTTCTTTCTTCTGAAGAATAATCTAGTATCTGAAAAAAATTAAATGACTGTTTTATTTAACACAAGGACAGATTGATAAACAAATTACTATATGCATCACACTTACCCTCATACTCCAGTCTGAAAGATAATTTTCTATTTTCTGTTGCTCCAGACTAAGTATTTCAAAGACAGCTTTCAATTGTTTCTTCACGAAATCAACCTATAGGATATAGATAAGAGAAAGTCTTTTTGAGGACATGTGGAAAAGGCTTCAAGAGATGCCATAGCCAAGCAGTGTTTATCAGAGGGAGCTTCCAGAAACATATACTAAAAATGGGCCTAGGAAGTATGTATAGTGGAGTCATAGCCACTCTGTACCCTCATTTGGATTTTGTTTGTGGTAAGGCAGAGAGCTTACCAGATTATCTCCGGTTCAATCACCCCTTCCTCCCCTTGCATCCTTGCCTCCAATCCCCAGCTGGGCATGAGATTTTTAATGCCTTTTAAAAATATATATTATTTATGAAAGCAATATAACAACACTACAGAATAAGTGAAAAATAGTAAGAAAAACCACCTAGAAGCATACATCTAGTGCCACTATGACTATGGAGCTTTTGCTGTAGCTGGGGGAGGTAGTCAATAAAGTAATAAAAAAAATAGATACGACAATTATCAAGAAGAGGTAAGTGACATAAAAACAGGGTAATGTAATAGAGAATGACTATAGCTTCTCTCATGTGGGTGATCAGGATAGGCCTCTCAAGGGAGAAGACCTTTAAGCTAAGACTAAGTGACAAAAAGTGCCATCAGTGAGACAGATAAAACAGGTGATACAAAGGCCTTGAGATGAGAAGGAGTCTGGCACGTGTGAGGAATAGATGGGAGGCCAGCCCTAATGTGACAAGGCCCAGGGGAAGGGGAGAGTGTCAGGTAGGAGAGGAGGTTTGAGAAAGAGACGGCCAGATGTATAGGGAAGAATTATGGGCCAGCAGGAGCCTTGAGGGGATCTCCCAGGTTGATGAATGATCTCTCTGCACTGAGGGTAGAATTCCAAAATGCACTGTGAAGAGGGGCAAGAATGAGTGCAGGTGCAGGAAGACTATTCATGGCCATTGTAACTTTTCAGGAGAGAAATAAGCATGCTTGGATAGATTCAGGGGTATGTTTAAGATATTGAAGAGATAGAATTTGCTATGTCTTCTATTTAAAGACAAGGCACACATTTGTTTCTGATGTCAAATGGTTCTAGTTGGGACCAAAATGAAATATTACATTAATAGAAGTAAAGGTAATATACTGACCTCTTCCAGTACTTTCACTGCATTAAGCTCAATATGTGAGTATGAGTGCTGTGAAATATGATGCTGTCTGTATTTTAGATCTGTTCTCAACTGCTGAATAGGATTTATCACATTTTTAAGATACATGCACCATTGTTCTGATAACTCTTGTTCTATGGAGAAACAAAATTAAATCCAAGTAATACATTATTATTTTAAGTTTCTTTAAGAACAGGTCCTTAGAGCACAGATTTAGCTTTGGATTCCTTTAGAAAAAAGTAAGCAGTTAATAGTAAGAAAACATAAAGTGAGTGGCCCACTTTCATCTTCAAAACAAAACTTCCCTTTAAATATAGGATCAAAAAGAAAAACAACTTACCAAAATTTATAAGGTCAGACAGACATTCATTTCCAATGTTCTTGAGAAAAGATTTTATTTCAGATTCCATTTTACATCTGAAATAGACATTTCCTCCATCAATTTTTAAAAAAATAATCATAAACATATATAGATTTTAAAAACATGTAGTAGTAGAATTTTAATCTAATGTGGTCCCATTCACCTGTTCATTTATGCAGACCATATACTAAATTCCTAATGTGGGTTGGACACTTGCCAGACACTGAGATAGAAAGAAGCATAATGCACACTTCAGGCAGAAGTAACAGCATGAGCAAAGGCAAGCATGTGGCACATCCTAGCATTGCTTCACGTGGAAAGAGCTTAGGGCACTGGGAAGCCATTGAGGGATATTAAGCTGACCTCACCTGCTTCAGAAAGATTCCCAAGGCAGCAAATGGAGGGTGGGATGGAAGGAAGGGTGGTCAATAAAAATAGAAAATGAAGAGGAAGGGATCAGGTAAAGCTGGACCAATGAGGTGTTATTTCAAAAGTTAAGAGATGATGAGGTCCCGAACTAGGGAAATGGGAGTAAAAGTATGTTTTATTTTTGTACACTAATATAAGTAATAAATCTTAATGACTTTTTGTCATATTATTTAAATATGGTCATTTTTAGAATAAAACCATAACCAGCTCTAAGTGGACAACCAAAAACATTGTAGTCTATCCCTTGCTTATAGCAGATTTAATTAAATCATAGAGGAGTTTTGATGTATCATGACTGTTAAAATATAATATTAGAAATGCCATAAAATAGGGGCCTCTGCGTGGCTTGATTGGTTAAGTGTCTGCCTTCAGCTCAGGTCATGACCCCCAGGTCCTGGGATAGAGCCCTGCATGGGCTCCCTGCTCCGCGGGGAGTCTGCTTCTCCTTCCCCCTGCTCTTGTGCTCTTGTTCTCTCTATCCCTCTCAAATAAATAAATAAAATCTTTTAAAAAATGAAATAATATAAAATAAGAAAATAGCATAAATTGCAACACTTTGATACAATGATTATTTTAATTTTTGCATATAAGTCCTTGTCTACATGCTTGTATATTTTAAATGACTATAATGATGGCATATTTACCATTTTATTCTGTGGTTTTTCAATAACACTTTAAGATATGTCTAAATAATTCCCACAATTACCATTCATTTTAATGACTGCACAGGATTCTATTTTATATATGTGCCACCATCTTCTAAGCCAACTCACTTACCTGGGAAAGAGGTTTTATATGTATCTGTAAAGGACGGGTGTTATTGTAGATGAAACTTCACTATCTACTTTTTTAATATACAGTTTTTTGCCAGAAATATATTTGAAACTGTTTCATGGAGGATAGGTGCATAATAGTGGAAAAAAACACAGAAATTATTTCCTGGTTGAATTGTTTAAACAAAAACAGTACTTCTCAAACATCTAGCTCAGATCCCTTATATTTCATCACCAAGAAAACCATAGTAAAACATACAAGCCAACTGGAGAACTGGGTTTGTTCATACAGGAGACCAACCTGCTACTTGCACGTAATAATTCTAATAAATTCCATCCTGGCTTCCTAGATGGACACCCAATTCATCTGCCAAGACTAGGCCTTTTCTCTGATTGTTCTACTTTCCTGACAAAATCCAAAACCATTTTACCATGCCCTCACAAACCATGAGACTCTCAAACTAGCTGTGAATATAGGCTAACATTTCCCAAATTGTGTTGTAGAAGACAATAATGCCAATGAGATGCTGGAGTTGGGGAGAATGACATGTTTCTACAGTACAGGATTTCTCAAAAACTTGATTATGCTAAAGTACATTGAGGTTATCCAAAAAGGGTAGGAAACACATTTTCTAATTTATAGGAACATGAAATTCATTATTCTCAACGGAGTATCTTGAAGAATATTTCTGTTTTGTAGAGCATGGTTTAAGAAATATAAAAATTGTGGTCTAGGGTGCCTGAGTGGCTCAGTCGATTAAGTGTCTGACTCTTTCAACTCAGGTCATGGGATTGAACCCCATGTCAGGCTCTGTGCTCAGCATGGAGTTGGCTTAAGATTCTCTAACCCTCTACCTCTGTTCCTCCCCCTAATATAAAGAAATAAACCTTTAAAAGATAAGAGCATTAAAAATGGTAACTGGAGAAAAGAATCCTGCCCTATTCATCACTGACATGCTAGACCAGGTCCTGGATGTTCTCCAAGTTGGAACTTTGTATCACATACAATGTCCTCCCCATCCAAAAAGTGAATAAATGTAGGGCAGCTCTCCGTGCCCAAATTTGCCAATTTAAGTACCTCCTAATGTTATTTGGCCTAGCCTCTGTTACCAACAAATTTGATGGTACTACAAAAAAGCCTCCTGAGTTTTTGTGAGACCATTTGCCAAGATGATATGTTAACCTATTTCCTAGGTCAGCCTAGTTGCAATGCAACCACCTGCAAGGTAAACCAGCCTGGTGATGGGTGTTATTGAAATCTCAGAGTCTACTGTCATACAGGTCCTCATCCTTCCAAGATGGTGCCGAAGTTAGGTATAGACTCCGTCTCCTCAGAATATCAAACATCCCCAGAGCTGCCTGAGATTTCTAGGATAACCATTTAGTTACGAATTTGGATAGAGTAAGCAAAACATGGGGTACAAGAATGGTAGAGTCAGAAACCATAAGCAAATAATAAGCAAAAGGACATGGATCACAAAATGCAGAGCAAGAGAATATGTTAAAGTTCCATAATGGAACTAACTAACAGCCAGGAGACCTGTAGAAAATTAGGTACCAGGGCAGGCTAAAGGTCAGTCAAAGCTCTATCCCTCCCGCAGGGAAGGAATTCAGCAGGTCAGACAGTTTGGTTTCTTACACTTGGCTATTTGATCCACTTCTCACTTGAAAGAGTCTCACTTGAAAGAGTGAGCCTACGAGAGGCAGAGAAGGGAGTCTCACAACCAGCAGCGAGGGAGGGCACTCAGGAGCTCAGCTTAGAGCATCCTCGGAGGCTCTGAGTTGCACAGTATGAATACTGCTGTCAATTTTATCTTTAAGGATACATGCACAGACATTTAATTGTTGTTGGCAAAACCCCATGATATCCTCTGTTAAAAGGAGATATTTTCAAAATCATATTTTAAAATTAAAACTGTGAGCAAGAGACTGCATGTATTTCTAACAGAGATTTGGTTATAAAGCATCCCGTGTAGGAATCATCATAGAAGTAGTGAAGCATACAATAAATCCTCCAAATTGTATGATTCAACGATACTGATTAAAATAAAAATTGTAATTCTTTACCACATGGCCAATACAAATAATTCCCGCCTTAGCCTCTAAAATCAGTCATTTTGAAACAGGGAAGCAAGTGCCCCTGTGAGAGTATATCAAGTTCTCCGAGGGATGTAGTTTGAGAAAGAATACTAAATACTAAATGTAATTTTATAAGTTTAAATATTAAATTTTATAAATTTAAATATTATATATTTTAAATAATATATACTTGGAAATTTTATGTGTCTAGTTTCTTTAGGATAGATTTCAAAGAATTAAAGTTCAGCAAAAAAAAATATTTTTTTTCTAGCAAGATCAGACCAATTAGACCTTTGGGTGATATGAATGGAACTCTGTGGGGGAAAAAAGCTTCTCAACTCCAAGTTCATGGAACACAGGAGTTAAAGGCAAGTACTCCAATGCCACCTTCATATAAACTAGCTGATTTGCCTTCTGTTAGTAACTTTAATCCTCTGAAACTCACAATTGTCACCTGTAAAGTGGGGATAGCATTGATACCTACTCTGTAGGGTTGCTGTAAGGACTTAATGAAATAAAGCATATAAGTTATTTATCATATTACCTGTCACACACTAAATAACTCAACAAAAGTTCAATGTCATTGTAGTCCCCTACCTTCCATGGGCCTGAGATTCTCAAATGGACTCTCTTATGGTTAGGCATAAAAATATTTTACTTTTAATTTTCTATTAAAAGGGAGTACAGGGGCACCTGGGGAGATTAGTTGGTTAAGTGGCTGCCTTCAGCTCAGGTTGTGATCTTGGGGTCCTGGGATCGAGCCCCACATCAGGCTCCCTGCTCAGTGGGCAGTCTGCTTCTCCCTCCTCTCTCTGTCCTTCACTCACTCTCTCTCTCTCTCTCTTTCAAATGAATAAATTTTTTTAAAAATCTTTTTTAAAAAAGGAAGTATAGGTTTTTCTTTATTTTTTTTCTTTTTTTTTTTGTGGGGAGAGTATAGATTTTTAAAGGTTAGAGTCAAACTCCCGATTTTCTGGTGGTCTCTAAATTCTTCACAAATCCAACCACTTCTCTAACTTTTTCTCCTTTCACTACTAGTTTTTAATTTCACTGAAAACATCTTGAAATGAGTCTATTTTCTAGACTAACACAGAAAATTATCTTAGAATTCTTTTTTGCCCAGTTTTCAGTCCTTCTAAGTTTCAAGACATTAAGAGTATTACTTGAAAGCTTCTCCCTTTCATTGCCTTTGTGTCATTCCAGGTCAACCAGAACTATTTTCTTTTTTTTTTTTTTAATTTTTATTTATTTATGATAGTCACAGAGAGAGAAAGAGAGAGAGGCAGAGACATAGGCAGAGGGAGAAGCAGGCTCCATGCACTGGGAGCCCGATGTGGGATTCGATCCCGGGTCTCCAGGATCGCGCCCTGGGCCAAAGGCAGGTGCCAAACCGCTGTGCCACCCAGGGATTCCCCCAGAACTATTTTCTATATGATATGTATATACCTCTTTTATCTAGCTCTAGTTATGCAAATTTTGAAAAAAATTTCTAATGAGCTTAATCATACTCTCCATAAAAGGTGACTTTTTGAGAGAGAGTCTGATTTGTTTTTATAGCAGCATGGTAACAAAATCTATGTCATTTTGTTTTTCGATATTTTAAGTTATACAATGATGTAAAACCATTTCCAATCATGAACCTTTTAGTTCAAAGGTATGAAAATCTTGCAAGAATAAGAAACTCCTATTAATTTGAAAAGTACCTACATCAAAAGCAAAGTTAATGATCTTTGAAAATTTGACTTAGAATAAGATCACAAAATGATCTAGTTTGATATAAAACATGTGATTAAAAACATACATTTTTAAGACCATACTTAATAAATACCACTATCATTAAAACTAGTATATATCCCAAATGGAGGAGAAACACATCCGTCTTCTCTTTTTGCTCTGACCTTTGAAAGAGATTTACTTTTCAGATAAGAATTAAGAACAAGGATAAAATCATGATTTTGTTACCTCATTTTGAAACAAGGGCTGGAAATAATAACAAAAGTAAAAGATGCAAATTGACCAAGCTAGTCATGATGTAGCTACATCTAGAAAGCAGTCAACAACTTGAACCCCTTCATTTGTTTATTTATTCATTCAGTGAAAGCATTTCTATTTTTCCTCCTATGAATCCTGTGATGAAAAGATGGAATTGATGGGATGTTGGCCCTGTTTGCCACTTCATAGGGATGACAAACTTGGAAACAAGCAGGATAATTCAATGTGCTAAGGGCAACATGAATAATTACAAGTGTGACAGATTGTGTAGAAGAGTAAATGATCAGCACATATAGAAGATTATCTATTTTTCCTAAGGAAAGCAAAGGCCATATTAATGTCTTCACTAGATTCCAAATTAAATTGAGGAAATGAAGGAATTTTAATTTGACTTACAAACTGTGTTTTTATTTTAATAGTTTAATTAACATGGAAGTCCTAAAACATCTATAGATGCCACTCTTAGCAAGTTTCATCTTATAGAGATTTCCCTCAGTTCTTACCTGACATCAGTTAGCCTTTGGTGCTCCTGCCACCACACTTGCTTGTGTTGTTTTATTAGTGTTTGTTCCTTAGATATCTTTGAAATCTGCACTGCTTTTCTGATCTAGATTTAGAGGAACAAAAAAGGAGCTATTCCAATGTTTTCTAAATGTGTTTTCCACAACGAAATTGTTTAAGTTAAATATTTATCCTTTTTCAATCGTATCAGTGCAACACAAAATCCACCTTAAAATAAGTAAGTCATTAGACAAAAGCAGGAAGGTGAAAGAGAAAATGATTTGGAATACCATCCAATTTAAGAGTTGTTTTTAAAGTATTTATGAAAAGAAAGGTGAAGTAATTCTATTCTCCTTACATACAATAAAAAAAATACCTTAGTTCATATTCATATAGTCTCAGAAAATTTTTCAAGAGCTTTCCATATATTTTCTCATCTTTTTCATACATCTCCCCTGCCAGGCATTATGGGCATCATTATTCCCATTTGACATATGAGGACACTGAGGTTCAGAGAGGTTAAAAAACCTGGTCAAAATCATAAAGCTCATAAACACCGGAAATACATAGAACCTTGGTATTCAGGTTGGCTTTTATATGATCCTTCAGCAGAGGACAGGGAAAAGTCATTGGATAAGTTATTAGAAATCCTGGGCTTTAGTCTCAACTTCAGGACCTACTAGAAATACGACCTTGAACATGCAATTTTAATTTTCAACTCCATGACTTCATAAATAAAGTCTTTAAAAATTTAGGCACATATTTTTAAAATTTAGGCAAATATTTATTTGAAGGAAATTAACAAAGAAATAGTGGGGAAAAAATCACATAACCTTGAAACCCACATTTTTAACTAGATGTAAGTTTTCCCCAAATTTTATGGCTTTAAAAAAAATGTAGCATGTAATTAGTGCTTTAGGGTTTGTTGGCGAGTTGTATCAGGCCTGGGTCAGCTTGCCTTGACATCCATTCTTGGCCATCTCCCTGGTCTGCTCCATATCACAGAGCAGCCTGTATTTCCCAGACAACCCAATTCACTGGCTGCCAGCTGGTTTCAGCCAAAGGGAAACACTGGTTGTAGGAGATTGAAGGGAGGGAGGAAAGGAGAAGCCAAAGAATTACTCTGCCTGCCTTCTCTCCTCTCAGACTGGTCTCCAGGAGCATCTGCATCTTCTCCATTGCTCTAACTATTCCTGACAGTTACACTACAGTTCCAACAATTTCTGAGTAAACTCAGCCCACAGAATTTCGGACAGCCCTGCTTTTTATAATGTCCCTCTGACCCTTTTTATAATGTCCCTAAGCATGGCAGTGACTTCTGCCGTTGTTAACCTCTGTATTGCTTCGTGGCAACCCTGTTTGGCTTCTCAGCTCTACACCTGTGTAGCCAACCACTTCCTGCATTCAAAACCCCTCTACTGAAAAAAAAAAGATCCTTCTACTCTAATTCTACTCTAAATCCTCAATGTCTGTTTACTGGTTACATTGATATGCATGTGTTCATTGAATTCACATATTCCATATTAATACTTCTAAACGTCTACAAAAGTGCTACTCTCAAATCAGAAGTTTGATGAAATATGCATATTTTATTTTTTCTGGGTTACTAGAATACTTAGTACACAGAAAGCCTTAACAGATCAATGCTGAAGATATAAAAACTTCAGAAGACAAGTCCTAAAAAGACTCTTCATAATGCATGCTATTTTGAGCTGTCATTCACTGATTGCTTTAACCTTGAGTTTATCTTTCCACTGTTCTGGTTACTGATTCAAAATTAAGGATATAAGAAAACAAAAACACGGAGTCAAAGTCAAATTTTTCCCTCAGGAGATCTTAAGAATGCCGTAATTATGAAAAATACATTTAAATAAGAACAGGACACTGCATAAAAACATTCAGTAATCCTTATCCTAACCTACTGAAAACATACTGTCCATAGTCCATAGTGTTTTTAAATCTGACACTCTAATGTTTGCTTTAAGAATGTATGAAACCCATTCCAACTACTTGCCACCTACAGCCTCTAAAGTTTGTTGCAGCAGACGCAACTTTTAAAATTAGATTTCTCTGACATATTTGGTCCATGTTGTACAAAAAAATTAAAACACATTGGTGAAAGATGTAGACACATTTTTACAGCTTAAAAAAATCAATGCTATTGCTTTGAGCCCAGGGAAAGACCAATTAAATAGACTATAAAAGTCAGAATAAAGCTACTATTTTTCACTAGACACTTCCAATATTTTAAAGAACATCTTGATTTTTTGTAAGTTCACTCATTGACTCCACTTCTATCCTCAGGCCAAATATGAAGAAACATAAAGTCTTAAAAGAACAAAAAGATTTAGAGTTGTATCTTTATCAATAGATTTCTAGGTGATTCCAATTCATTTTGCTAGGCAATAAGCCATATGAAATCAATATTGAAGGTGCATGATGATTTATGCAGAATACTGGTGAATTAAAAATAGCAAAAATAATAAATTCATTAAGGAATCAGAAACTAGAGGTTTTCTGTGTGGTTTATTGTGATGATCCAAGATGATAAGACTCTAAATAGACATTTTGATATGCCATGAAAGCCCTTTGGGCCAGATGACCCATCTTTAAATATTGGCAACAGTAACTAGTGGACCACTTGAGTGTTGGTTACATATGTACATACATTTGTCAAGATTCACTGAGATATATACTTAAGATCTGTGCACTTAACTATGTGTGAGTCATACTTCAATAAAGGTAAAAGAACAGTTAAATACATAAAGAACTGTTAACCTAAATAAAAAAAAAACCCCAACTATGCTAAGATGCAATTCCTCATCTATCAGGCTAACAAAACCTCAGATGTGTTACAAAACACTCTGTGAGGCTATAGGGAAACATATTCTTTCTTATGTTGCTGGTGGGAATGCAAAGTGGTACAGCCTCCCACAGAGGGGAATCTGGAGGTGTATAGCAAAATTTCATATGGATTTACCCTCTGACCTAGCAACCTTACTCACAGAAATCTATCTGAACACTATACCAACAAAAGTATAAAAAATAAATGAACAAAACTATTCACTGCAGCACTACCTGTAATGGAAAAAGACTGTAGTACAAAATTCCATCAATAAGTGATCCTGCCAAAATAAATTGAACCTGAATCTGACCAAGTTTCCAGATATAACTACCAATTTACTAGAAATACAAGAGACAGAAAAACATGTTAAATGACACCACCAGGATGTAGTCAGCAAAATCCAGAATGTTAGAAAGTAAAGAAGACAAACAATACAATTTCTTCAAAAAATAAATTATACAAACACAAGAAGATAGGAGATCTAAAAAAATAAAAATTAATTGTAATCATGGAAATTTAACACACTGGATCTTTGAAATTAAGAAATTATTAGTATTCTAATGGTAATGGTATTGTAGGATGTGGGGTGGGGCTGTTTAGCCCTAATCTTTTAGAGATACATGCTGAAATATTTATGGTTAAATATGATGCCAGGGCACCTGGGTGGCTCAGTGGTTGAGCATCTGCCTTTGGCTCAGTTGTGATCCCAGGGTCCTAGGATGGAGTTCCACATCAGGCTCCCCACAGGTAGCATGCTTCTCCCTCTGCCTGTGTCTCTGACTCCCTCTGTATCTCTCATGAATATATAAATAAAATCTTTAAAAAATATATTATGATGCCTGATATTTGCTTCAAAACAACCTGGCACAGGGGAAAGTTGTGGTAGAGAGTATAGAGATATAGAGAAAACAATAGCCAAGAGCTGATCATAGTCAAGGCTGGACAAATTACATAGTGATTAACCATTCACTCTAATTTTGCATGTGCTTACAATTTCCCATAATGTTTTATAAAAAAGAATTAGTAGACAGATACTTAAACACCAAGAAATATTCATTTTTGGTAAGCAAAGCAATTCAAAAAAATAATTATAAAGATCTCTTTAATGCTTAAATTAGAAATGAAGACTTAACATATACCAAAAACTGGTCTGTTTCTGGCCCAAATCTACTATTTGGCTTCAGGTTCAATCTGAGCCTGTGAAAGACTAGATCATTCTATGTTCACATCAGTGTCTTCTTTAGTAGCCCAGAACTTGTGCATGATTGGTGACATTGACACATCTGATCAATATAACAATATCAGTAATAGAAACTAGGCAAGTCATCTGAATTTACTGTTAATTAATAATTATTAGAAGAAATTAATAATCATTATTAATTAAATGTTATTAATTATTAATAATTAAATGTTAACATTCTATCATTCAGTTTAAGTATGCTTACATTTAATATTACCAGGGTATACTGCTGTAATAATTAACAATGATTGTTAAAGCTGTTAATTTCCTGTGCTCTTTAATTAGGAAAAAAAAAGTAGGAAATGAACTGATCTTTAATACAAATATTGAAAGAATGTATGAACTATATAGCATTAAGAAGAAAATATATTTTTCATGAGCCAATGCATATTTTATAAAAATAAAAACAATATAAGAAAGAGTAACAAAGATGATATTATAATCATAATCCTAGTTAGTGTAGATTGATTGATATATATATATATATCAGCATTCATAACATTAAAAAAAATAAACTTTAAGAATTATATTTCAATTCCATTTAAGCCACAAATCTTTCAAGGAAAAGTCTTATTTGGAAATTGTTCACATTTTCTAAGAGTCAATTAAGAGCAAAATGTCAACTTGCCATCTTTAAATGAGAAGGAAAGGTCAAAAGTCATGTAAAACAACATTCCCAATACATCTCTCTTAATCCAGCTATACTAAAAAATGAAAACTATAGAAGGAAAGAAGAAAGTATTAGAAAATGATGAGATATCCGGGACACATTTTGTTCTCACTAACCAAAATTCAAAACAACATATACTATAAAAATGCTTTAGCAGGACAATTCTTCATCATTATGAATCTATGGAGACTAAAAATGGAAGCAAAAAGCTTATCGAAATGATTGCTACAGACTGTGAGCCATTTTCGGTAGTTGAAGACAAGGGATTTTTTTAGATTTGCCAAGCTATAAATCCCAGGTACAGTTATTTCCAGAAAGTATGTAACTAAAAAGCTTCTTCCTGAATTATATTCTATGAACAAAAAAGTTACTGATGTTATTTAAAATATCAGTTGAAAGAGATCATCTGTTTAATCTCACGAATACATAACACATGAACCAGAGAAGCAATCTAGTAGCAGACAAGGCTGAGAAATTACTGCCCTTGTACTTAATATCAAAAAATGAAAGCCACATCAATAATTAAAAATTTTAAACATATTTATTCTTTGATAGTGATTCTATTACCATAGAGAAATTCACTGTGACCAAGCACTGATTTTTGATACTCAACTATTCCACATTCAGCCAAAAAAAAATTTTTTTTTGGTATATGATTGATGGATAAACAGATATAGAGATGATATTTAAGATATATGTCTACTTATATAAATATATATGTACATATTTCAATACTGACAGGGTATAGAGAAAGTGTCTGTGGTGGTATCTTTATTAGAATAACACTTTGGGAAAGAACTTTTTAAAAAATGCATATTTTTTGGCCCAAACATTCCAATCATGGGAATTTATCCTATGTATGATTTCCAATAGTGTAAAATTGGAGACAATCCAAATATCCAAAAATCAGGATGTGATAAGGCATGTATCTTTTTCTATTTGAAGTACTCATCACGCTTGCTTTTGCTTAATTTTTATCAGCCTTGAGATCCCAATTCCAATGTCATTGCCTCAAAAAAGCCTTCCCACTCAACTAGGATCAAATCCTGTTAGTATACATCAGACAGCATATCTATTATTTGATAAACACTGACTTTCCTCCTCCTCCTCTCCTGCAAACAATATATGCCATGAAGCTAGGGAATGCATTTTTCTCACTATTGTATCATCTAGCCATGTGATAAATATTTATTGATGAGAGTAATTAAATATTATATAATAAATATCAGAAAGACTATGTGGTAAATTGTTAGGGAGAAAGTACACAGGATTTCATGTCTATGTTTATCATGGGAGAAAATAAAATATGTGTGTATATGTTTATGTCTCTAAATATGTATGTGTGCATATATATGATATACATACAATGGGTCATAATAGAAGTCAGAAATATGAAAATAGTTTCATTAGGATAATAATTATGTAAGTGATTTTCCCATAAAATTTCTTTCGATGTTCTGAAAATACCAAATTCTTTCAAAGTCATATCTGAACAGAATAAATAATGCCCTTTATAAGAGGTCTCCTTAGTTTGAGGGGATATATTTTATTGATAGACAGTAATTTATTTAGAATAGGTACAAAATGTGCTTTGGAATCATGTTTGCCTTTTTAAAAAGATATTAATCATAAAAAAGCATGCAAAACTAATGTAACACAAAAATATTAAATGGAAGTGAAAATTTGTAAACTACTTAATATGTCACTTTGCCAAATCAGATTTTTAATGCAACCGAGCAATGATAATGTTGTTTGTAAGATGCACAAAGAGAGAAACATATTGCATGAGTAATACTAAATCATCATTGGTCCTAAAATACTGTGCACAATCACAAATAAACCCTTTCAAATTTAGTCCAGGTTCACCTTTTCTGAGATCAAGGCAAAAAAAAGAGAATTGTAGAAAAAAAAGGCACCTGAGGGCATATTTATATCATATTGCAAAAGGAGCCTTAAATCAGATGATAATCCATGGCTGGCATTTATTTGCAATTCTTATTTTTCAGAGTAAGTTAGAAATTGCTGAATGTTAATAAAATAGCTATCTTTCTAAAAATAAAGACCTCAGGATTGTTAGGACCATTAACTGAGGAATGCATATAAACTATACAGTACAGAGTCCCAGAGCACTCAATAAACATTAGCTGCTATTCACTATTAATAATAGTGAATAGTGGAAGATTCTAAAAACTATTTAGAATGTCATTTAATTTCACATTTACATTGTAAACATCATTTTACTTTCTGGAAACACAATTTTCCAAAACTAGAAAACACACATACATACTTCTAACCTTAGGCTCTATAGAGGCAGATGCTAATTTTTTTGCTTCTGTTAATGCATGCAACTGTTGATAGTCTACTGGTTTATACTTGATGCTTCTCATTCCATTTTTCATTCGGAACACCAGATTATCTGTTTTTCATCAAAAACAGAAAATGACAAAAAATAGCATCATATTATTGGAAGTCTAAATATAGTTATGGCAACATTTTGACTGCAGGTCTTATTTTTAAATATTTTTAAGCAAAACCAAGAAATAATATTACAACATTCATATTATATTTGAACCTCTAGCTCTAGAAACTTTAAAAATAATTACCTCTATATACCTTGCATAAAATGACTTCTAACAGAACATAAAGGGAATATTTCCATTTAAGTAAGTATATTGAGAATTTCAGAAAATTATAATGCCAAGATAGAAAGCGTGACCATTCTTTTTATTTAAAAAGTTTTAGGCATCAACCGTGAATATTTAAGTATCATCTTATTATAAATTATATTAAGTAGATTTTTAAGTCATAGTTGTATTTTTTTTTAAGATTTTTATTTATTTATTCATGAGAGACACAGAGAGAGGCAGAGACACAGGCAGAGAGAGAAGCAGGCTCCATGCAGGGAGCCTGACCTGGGACTCCATCCAGGGTCTCCAGGACCACACCCTGGGCTGAAGGTGGCGCTAAACCGCTGAGCCACCTGGGCTGCCTCATAGTTGTATTTCTAACAGAAAAATTGAAAATATTTCAATTAAACTTGAAAAAAGGTTGAAACTCAGAGCTAAAAAACTTAATAGGTCAAATAAGAATAAAATGATATAAAATGATCAGGTAAGCATTGTCCATTCAAATACATAAAATGTCCTAGTTTAGTATGATATTCACTGTTCTGATCAAGTAAAACATAAGTAGAAGGTACTCAAAGACCAAGTAGATTAAGTATAATAATCTGAGTAATTCAAGCAAAAAAAAAAAAAAAAACAAAACAAAATTTTGCCCCAATTATACGAATACTTATTCTGTACCATATAAAGTAATTGAGACTAAGTATATCATGGATCACATAACCCTGGGTGGCGCAGCGGTTTGGCGCCTGCCTTTGGCCCAGGGCGCGATCCTGGAGACCCGGAATCGAATCCCACGTCGGGCTCCCGGTGCATGGAGCCTGCTTCTCCCTCTGCCTGTGTCTCTGCCTCTCTCTCTCTCTCTGTGTGACTATCATAAAAAAAAAAAATTAAAAAAAAAAGTAGACTCCAAATGATTGAGGACAAGCACAGTAAAGGAAAGTATGGTTACCTTGACCACTATTGAAGAAGATTAAAGCATGCATTGTAGGGCAACTGGAGACATCTTCAGTATGACCAAACAATGAGCTTTCCAATAAAATTTTGAAAATCAACATTCCAACTTTACATTATGCATAATCCACAATAAGTCATAGAACACATTTGGAAGTAGGAAAAATACCTAAAATATCGTTTTTCTGAACTGCCATGAATGGTTGGTCTCTTTTATTCAAGTCCTCCATATCTGTCAAAAAAAAAAGACAGCTAAAATTTCACACTGTTATTTTCCAAATGTTTTTAAAGATGTGTTAGTCATTGTGTTTTTTTAAAACAAAGCTCAGGACTGAGTGCCATAACTCTTTGTATTTACTAAAATTTGCTTCTCTGAGTTTTAGAAGCTTCCTTCCATTAGTTTTTTCCCTCAATGCTTTTCCTGTTCTTGGTGTCTCCTTCCAACCTCTGAAATTTTAATCTCCTTTTCTTGGATTGTATCAGTGACTGATAAATATTTTGTGATTTAAAAATTGTGTAAGTTTTATCTTGAGTTCCTAGGAGGAAAAAAACTACATAAATTAAAGAATAAAGTCAAGTAACTCACTACTACCATTAAACCAATCAGCCTTTGTGGCTGACTTCTAGAAAGCACTCAACACACAGCTGCCACTTCTTTCAGAGCTGGACTCAGTTTCAGAGAGTAGACTTGTCCTAAGGGGCAGCCTATACCCAATGACTAAGCAAGGAGGGACTATAAGTCCTACCAGTTTGGGCCCAATGTGGGTCATTCTGATGGACAATATTTCATCCAAAGCTCCCTGCGGGGTTGATCCAGACTTTGTTGGACCTGCATTGAAACTGACTTTTTCATCTGCTCAATCCTGCTTCTTCCTTCTTCCTTTCATGGGTATGGATCTCTAATGAATTTCCACCCCAAGCTCTATCTCAGTATCTCCTTCCTGAGAACCCAACCTGCAGTAGCACCAAACTAAATTAACATATTTTTAGGGTGCCTCCAGGGCAACAGATTGGTCAAGTGGTGCTTTAAGTAACTGTAACATTTTTCATAAATTTTTGTTCCATATCCACTAGGTTGAACTACTCATGTCTAGTGACTTTTGCAGTAGCTTAAGTCTTCTTAAAGGGAAGAAAAAGCACAAGTTCATGACTTTTGGAAACTCTCTCTCATCCCATTCCTTCCCTCCCATGATAATTTATATCTGTCTTCACATCTGCATGTTACTGACTCAAAGTCTGTCTTCCTCCACAGACTGGTGGCCTATGTGGGTCTTACTTCTGATTGCATTCCCAGTGCCTAGCACAAGTAGTAAATGTTCAATAAATATTATTTGATAAAATGGGTGAAAGGTAGCTGAAGATAGCTTGATGTGTTCTAGCCTCGAGAAGGGCTGCAATACCAATTCCTTAGTCTGTACTACAGCTTCCCTCTCCCAACAATAAATTTTCACTTTTCAAAAGTCTGACTTAATTTTGTAGTCTACAGGCAGAAATGGCAAATTTACATGCCTTAGAAGGTCATCAGGTCAATGAAAGAGTTACAAGGTACACAACCACAGGGAATGCAGAAATGAGATGAAATGAAAAATTAAAGAGCATTTCATGCCCACAGATAATCAAATACATTTTTTTTTCTTTTTATTAACAAAGGTATTCCACAAATAAAGCAAGTATCTAAAACAAATGGTTGCTACATTCAGCAGCCAGTTCATGAGTTCTGGCCGACTGAGTCTTACCTCTAGTTCTCATCTCCATTCCCACCTGGAATTTGTCTGAGCTTGCTGTCTCCATCTTGGAGAGACCTTGTCAGTTCCCTCATTGATTACCTTTAGGTTTTCCTCAGATTTAGGATTCATTTTGGGGGAATTTAGTTTGCAAGACTGAGGCCCTGAAACAAAGTGGGGCTTTGCAGACTTCCTTTAGGTTACCTTGGTCTAACATTGCTTAGATTTTCAGATTTTCTGAGGAAAGTCATGACGTCCACACAACATTTCTCACTATTTCTACATGATTCAAATAAGAAACTTATAATAGAATACGTTCTGGAAATCAAAATTGCAAACAAAAACTACTCTGTCTTCATGAACTTGAAATCTAGTTTGGTTGCAACTCTATAGAAGACCAAGCAAAAACACTTCTTGACCTAAATTTTTTAATATTTATATATAAGTCATAAATAATTACACTTATCTTTCAGGGATGTTGAGGATCCCTGAACTAACTAATTGTTAAACTGAAATAGTATAAAATTGACAATTGTAGTTTTCTAATATCAGAGAATTAGATAGGCATTAGATTTAGAATCTGAAAAGTTCACATATAATTTAGTCTAACTTCTCATTTTAACATATAAGATGATTGCAGCCCAGAAAAATGACCAAGATCACAGAAAACTTCAAGTCCAAAATCTCATATTAATAATACAAAAATCTCTGAAAATGAAGATGTATATCATAAGCAATATAGTGGCCAAATCCAATCTGAGCTGAAATCATTTGGCAGCAAATTTGACCCAAATCAAAGTTCATTTTATTTAATGTGGGCATTCATACATTTGTCCAAAAATGTTAATGTGTTTAATTTTGGGGTGCTACCCAGATATCATCAGTTTTAAGTAATGTAGGGCATATGCTCTATATCACATTTTTAAAAAAAATCTGAAAAATCAAAACTACATCTGGCACCACAGCCTTCTGATAAGATATTATGAAACTGTACTAAAACAAACAATCCCTGATTCCCAAACAAGCATATGTCATCTAGGCCATTTCAATTTTATGCTTACTAGTGAACTTCAAAGTGGCTACTTCAGCCTAGAGTTAAAATGCTTTTGGCTGAGTAATGGCTATTTGAACAGAATTTTCCATGTTAAATAATTTTAAAGCACTTAGTTCTAAAAATTATTCCATGTTCACATTATGTGACATTTTAGAAAATCGCTTATGAGTATTATCAAAATGTTAGACCTTTTAGATCTACTCAATTACTGAAAATATTTTAAAATAATATATTTTTATGAGAAGTTTCTTATGGTTTAGGAAGACTGTTTTGATATATAATGTAACGATAGCTTTGCAGTAGCTAGAGGATTGGATAAAGATTTTAATATAAAGTTAATTTTTACAGATTCGATAGAGAATCTAAACTTAAAAAGCTACATGACCTCAACTGGTCTCTATGGGGTAGTTAAGCAAGAAGGACTTCTCTAGAGATGAGAAAAAATAGCAAAGAGATCATTTATATAACAAGGCAATCTTTTTACAGTGATAAAATTTGTATTATTCTCTTTCCTAAGAAAATCTCTTTTAATACACCAAGGAAGACAATGTCAGTTGTACTTAGGCTTAGAATCGTACAGCACATAGCTGGTTTGTTAGCTCTAAACTGCCTGACTGTGTAGACATGTACATTAGCCAATCACCCTATGAAGGGAAGTTTTCAGAAGTGTCAGGAGTTTTGCTAGGTCAATATTGGTGAGAACAACACCAATATGAAAAAATATCTTGGGTGTAACATCTTATTATAACCTTTTTTCATATGAAAGATCTCCTTTCAAATGTGACTTCAAATACTACAAAGTCTGATTTAAGCAATACTTTTCTAATACGCAGTATTCTCTTTTTAATTCTAAGTAGAATGGTGCCTATTACTTCCATTGTGAAGAATTATACATTGTTGTTGGCATAAGGTAAAAATATTGTCCTGGAAAAATTAATGGAACCAAAGCAAACCTATTAAAGTTTAACAAAAATAAAGTGTTCGGTTACATAATAAATATTTCACAACCAATTCAAACATAATGGGGGAAGCTCTCACTCAAAAGAGCAACTACTACAGAACAAACAAAAACAAAATATCTGGGAATAAACTGTACAAGAAATGAGTAGAACTCATACCCTAAAAAAAAACACAAAAGTTTGCTAAAGGAAACAAGACTTAAATAAAGAAAATCAATTCTGATTCTGTGGACCAAATATTTAACAGTGGCAATTTGGGGATAGTAGGATTATAGTTGATTTTGATTTAGAAATTCTGTTCAAACAAAAAGAGAAAAAATATTTTTTACAGGAAAAAAAATACATTTTAAAAAATACTAAGCAGAGGCAATAATTATTTCACTATATATTAGGGGAAATGATGCCACAGTTTCCATATTTTACGAGTCAGAAAAGAAACTGGATTTCATGACACCAAGAATCCTTTAAGATGTGAACTTGTATATATAATTTTCCACACTAATATTGAACTTACTTATTTCTCCTCTTCTATTAAAAAACAGGATATGCTAAATACATTTGTAGAATTTTGTAGAATTTGAAAATGTTACCATTAAAATATTAACAAGTTCGTTTTTTTTTTAAATTTTATTTTGTTTTTATTTATGATAGTCACAGAGAGAGAGAGAGGCAGAGGGAGAAGCTGGCTCCATGCACCGGAGCCCAATGTGGGATTCGATCCCGGGTCTCCAGGATCGCGCCCTGGGCCAAAGGCGGGCGCCAAACCGCTGCGCCACCCAGGGATCCCTAACAAGTTCGTTTTTTAATGCTATATGTGGAATAAATATATTAAACTATCCTTTCAATTATAAAAGTACTGGTTAAATAATATGAAACTGTATAGAAAAATATAAGGTAAAAATTAAAATCTCCAGCCCTACTTTAACCCTAATACTCTAAATTTTTTAGCCCTGGCAGTCATTTTCAATGTTTTATTGTATATTCTTTCAAAGATTTTCTATGCACATGAAAGTACATGTGTATATTTTGGACATGCTTAAACTGGACACTTTGTCAACCTTCTTCTGACACCATCTGGGAATCCAGTTCCTCATCCTATACACCTGGACTTGAAGTTAGAGGCTTGTCTGCTTCCTCCTGGTCCCTTTAACTTCTAACTTCTCCATCAGTAGAAGAGCATCATGAAATTCAGCCCCTCCAAATCTTTTGTTTAGATTTTTGCAGTAGCATTTTATCTGTTCTTTGGCCCTGGCTGCCATCATGCAAGTGCCTGAATGAGCGATGTCTCAAAAACCCAAATATTTCTAATCCCCCAAATGTTTTCTCATGGCCTTCCAGGATGAGGTTCAAACTCTGCATACCAGGACCTTTTATTTTTTTAAAGATTTTATTTATTTATTCATAAGAGAGACAGAGAGAGAGGCAGAGACACAGGCAGAGGGAGAAGCAGGCTCCATGCAGGGAGTCTGATATGGGACTTGATCCCAGGACTCCAGGGTCACGCTGAAGGCAGGTGCTAAACCACTGAGCCACTCAGAGATCCCCACTAGGACCTTTTAAATCTAGCTCTTCTCTTTTAGCCCAGCCCCTTCCTTACCCATTACCCATTACCCCACATGCGCGTTACACTCCAGCATTCCTAAACCATTTGCAGATCTCAGAATACACACAGCACATCTGCTATGGTAGGCAGAACAACGGCCTACCAAAGATGTCCTCATTCTAATCCTCAGAACCTGTGAATAAATGTTATGTGGCTAAAGAGAATTAAGGTTGTAGCTAATTGGCTAACTTTAGCTATGGAAATTACCCATGTGGGCCCAATGTAATCACAAGAGTCCTGGAAAGAGAAGGCAGGAGTGTCATAGAGAAGGAGATGGGAATAAAAGCAGAGGTCAGAGAGAAGATAGTTTTGAAGATGTTATTCTGCTAGCTTTGAAGATAGGGGCCAGACTCAAAGAATGTAGGCAATTCCAAAAAGCTGGAAAGGGCAAGGAAATGGATTCTCCTGTAGAACCTCCAGAAGGCATGCAGCCCTGCTGGAACCTTGATTTATTTATTTATTTTTATTTTATTTATTTATTTTTTTGGAACCTTGATTTAAACCCAATGAGACCTACTATGGATCTATGACCTCCAAAATTATAAGATAATAAATTTACGTTGCTGAAGCCATGAAATTTGTGGTAATTTGTTATTTAGCAATAGGAAATTGACAGTGCTCTTTCATACCTCCCTACCTTTTCATATGCTGTTACCTATGGTTGGAATGCCTTTCTCAACTCCTGCCTCTCTGGCTAATGCCTACATACTTTTCAGTCTCGTTTTAAGCATCTTACTAGAGTTTCTCTTAATCCAGGTACAGATTATTTGAATCCTTTCTTGTGCTACAACTATACTTTTGTATATCCCTGCTGATGCAATTATTCCTTTGTTTAGTGTTAGTGGAACATCTATAACAGATCAGACTAAGGAATATGGATTTATTCAGGCTCTGCAGAGAGACCTGCCCTGAGTATCTCATCTTTAGTAGCCCCCTTAATCCCTAGTCACTCTTTATCCCTCAACCTAATCATTTCCCTTCATAGCACTTCTCACTACATAGCATTATGCTATGGACTCGTTCATTTATTTGCTTATTGTTCACATCTACAACTAGGATGTATGCTCTAGAAAAGCAAGTCCTTTAGCTGATTATCTCTATTTCTCTTGAGTGCCTAAGATAGTGTGTGTTATATACTAGACATTCAACAGATATTTGCTGAAAAAGCACCAGGTGATTGCATTACAGGTCATGTCCAGGCCCTAGGCATGGTACTATTAGAGGCAAACTCATAGTTTCCCTTCCTCTTTCCCAATTTTTAAAATCTAGGCTTGCTTGTAGGAGATGAAAATTATTATCAAAAACAAACTCCAAATCAAAATGGGCAGTGCACTGAGGCATATGCCAATAAGTAAGAAAGGAGAAACACCCCCACTTGACCTTGGTGAGTTTCAGCACTGACAGTAATGTAAGTTCCTGTTAATTACAGTTGGAGGTGCCCCTTGACCAGCTATTCAGCTGCCAGTCACAGCACATAACACATCTGTGTCATCTTACCTCTTCAAGAGTTTGAGGATAAGAAGGACATTTCTTGCATAGTACACACAGATTACCTGGCTTTATCTCCAATATATATTGTTCAATGAAAAAAGCAAGTTGCACCATGATACGGTTACATAAACATGCAAAGACACCAAAAAAACGTTATGCATATTACACACACACTCCCCCATACATGCATCCTACAAAGGACAAAGGTTTAAAGGATATACAAATAGATCGAACTAGAGAGGATACTGCAACTGGAGGTTAGTTTTTTTTTTTTTAATTTTTTATTTATTTATGATAGTCACAGAGAGAGAGAGAGAGAGGCAGAGGCACAGGCAGAGGGAGAAGCAGGCTCCATGCACCGGGAGCCTGATGTGGGATTCGATCCCGGGTCTCCAGGATCACGCCCTGGGCCAAAGGCAGGCGCCAAACCGCTGCGCCACCCAGGGATCCCTGGAGGTTAGTTTTAAAGGAGACTCTATCTGTAATAAAATCTTGGCTTTTTTACAAAGAGAATGTATATATGTATACTTATGTAAATAAAAACAGCAAACATTACCTCCCAAAGGCCTTATTTCTAAATAATTATATTATCTATTGTAGAATAAATACAATTATATTTGAGTTTATAAGGGATTATCCAGTAGGTTCTGTCGGTGAGAGCCCCACAGCCTACTAACCCGACCACGCCCATTTCTGAACCTCCTAAACTTGGACTACTCCCAAAGGACCTTTATCCTCCCAAGTTGTGACAACCCTGTGAAGCGAGGCCTGAAATACCCAGTTAACTTTATCTTTAGTTTTGAATATAATCTTTTTTTTTTTTGAGAGCGAGAATGAGAGTGAATATGCATGAGCAGGGGGTAGGGAGGGGCAGAGGGAGAGGGAGAGAGAGAATCTGAAGGTCCAGCATGGAGCCTGAGGTAGGGCTTAATCTCAGGACCCTGAGATCATGACCTGAGCTGAAACCAAGAGTTGGATGCTTAACCAACTGAGCCACCCAGGTGCCCCAATCAAATAATTTTTATACAAATTTGTTGTGTCTTATACAAGAAATTTCTTCTGACATCTTCTTTAACTAAATGATTCAAAACACAATATTTTAAAATTTTTCTTAATGGTCACAAATGCACTGTTCATTCTTTTGATTGTAATTTTGTTCACTAAAGGAAAACAATTAACATCAAGGCCACAAGCAAGGTTAGAGAGTTCAACAACTAAATCGAACTTTTCACTATCCCACTATGACTGCTGAGGAAATTCTATCACCTTCATTTTAAAACTATGGCAGACATAACTAGGTGTCAATATCTATTCTCCCTTTTTTCCTTCCTAGCAGAATCCAATTTTTTTCAGGATTAAAAGACTGGCCTTCCTTGATATCCCTGAGACTCAAAGTGACCATGTGACACAGTTCCAGCCAATGTGACCTAAGCAGAGGTCTTCTGGGAATTTGAGTACAAGATTTGTTTTTTTCATATGAGCACTGGCCCTTTTTCCCTGTTCTTCCTCATTTCTTCTTACCTGGAAATGTGGATGTGAAACTGGACATGGAGAGGCCATCTGTGACTATGTAGTGAGTATTAGGATGAAAGATATATACTAAGTATCGCACAGAAGAAAGCCAAAGGGAGCTCAGCACACTGATGATATCAAGAATCTGCTATACCAGCTGTGGACTACTTCTTTCTGGGCTTGTTATGAGAGAAATAAACCTCAAGCTTCTACAAGCAGTTTCTGTAACTTTCAGTCAAACAAAATTCCCAATTGATACACAATGGGAAAATATGAAGCACCCAGAAAGTTTTGATGCTTTTCCACATAAAGCAGAATAAAAATTCTTCTAGAAAAGAACCCATCAATACAGCACAGGATAAAATACTAGAAAATATTATTGTGGTTGCTTTTCAATAGTAGTATGAGAAAATCACAGCTAGAAAAATTTTCTGTTTGAAAACTCCAATAGAGTTTCATTTGCAGTGTAGGTGGTTCTGGAAGGGGAAAGAAAAACATCTTCAGAAACTTAATTTCACCATCAAAAATAACACAGAAGAATGTATCTGTGGGGTTCAATACTCTAAAATAAATAGTTTTTAAACAAAGGATCAACTATATGAGGAGAAATAAATCGGGTTTTTAAATTTTTTAATAAAAAGTAACAATTAGCCACTCTTAACAATAAAGACTATAGCACTCTGTTAAATGACAGTGCTTGGAACACAGTAGCACTAATACATTTTGAATGAATGAAATATAACGAGTAGGAAATATTTATTTTTGTGTGTAAGAGAAAGATCTGTAGGTGAAGATGTGAAGAAATTAAAGGAAAAGATTAAAGGAATTAAGATAAAGTTTGGAGAGGGAAAGAAAGTATGAAGAAAAAGAAAATTAAAAAGAACAAAGAGAGAAAAAAAATGTGCTCGTTTCCTCTTTCTACTTTCTAGTTCCCTTAAGTTTGGCCAAAAACAGACGGCATCTTCCTCCCTATAAAGGCAAACTCACAGTTTTGATCAGTTATGCTGAAGTGGCTAGAAGTTTTACTGCAGAGGAGGTAGAGAAGGTAATTTTCGAACACAAAGGTGGGCCCTAAGGCAGGTGTGGTGGGATTTCCATTGGCAGGAGGCAACTAATTCAGGAAGAGCAGCTGCACTCTGAAAGAGAGGGAAAATCTATCTGATGTGAGCAGATAGGCTGAATGCAGAAATTGTAGTGAGAGATGTCAATCTTGTCTCAATTTTTGTTTCAATCTAATTCTTCACCCAGAAAAAGGGGAAGGAAATCCTCCACTATCTTCTATTTCATGTACTCCTTCCACAGGGATCCATATTCTCTGAATAAAGTTGGAAGTCCTTGTATGAAAAATCTCAATAATATCTTATGAAAATCTCAAAAATATCTTAGAAGAAAAATAAATTTCTCTCCTTTAACAAAAAAGTGAAAGAACAGTTCTTTCTGCCTGGGATGGTGTGAAAGGAGGGTAAGGGGGAAGGTGGTGGGAGGCCAATTGTCATGTAACACAAGGACAAACCATAAGAATTTGGCTGCACGTGGATTTTCCACTTGGCTTTAAAAACACCATCAGAATAATTTGGTCCAAAATATAATGGTCAATAATACATAAAATAGCCACTAACTACTTGTCAGTGGCAATTGAAGACATGAGATGCAAGAAATATCCATGCAATGGGAGATTTTAAAAACCTGCTCCTGTAGAAAACATTGCCAACAACATGGATTTGTTTAAAATTTAATTGATATGAGAACACTACATTCTCAAAACTAAGATACACCTTAACTCTAAAGCAGTGTTGGGCTTTGGAATGAGACTACAGAAGAATGAGTTCCAGCACACTATTTTTAAATTATGGAACTCTCTCAGCAAATGACTTAAATGATAGAAAAGACCTAATATTGTAAATGTCAACTCCTCCAAATTAATTTATATACTTCAATTGAAATCCTAAGAGCGGAGGTGGGCGGGGGGTTGGGTGACGGGCACTGAGGGGGGCACTTGACGGGATGAGCACTGGGTGATATGCTATATGTTGGCAAATTGAACTCCAGTAAAAAAAAAAAAAAATCTAGGAGATTTTTTGGTAAAAATTGGCAAGCTGATTTAAAATGTGTTTAGAAATGCAAAGGACAAAGGATAGCCAAGGAAATCTTGAAGAAGAGAACAAAGCTGGAGGATTTATAGTATTATATATCATGATCCATTATGAAACTGTAGTAATTAAGACAATGTGTTATTGGCACAAGGATGGACAACTAGGCCAATGAATAGTACAGAGGGGCAAGAAACAGATCCATGCATAAATGGTCACCTGATTTATAAGTTACACTGAGTAACACTGCAGTTTGCAAAAAACAGTCTTCAATAAATGGTTCGGAGATAGCTGGATGTCCATATGGAAAAAATGAATCTTGACCCCCTACTTCCTAACATTCACAAAAATCAATTCCAGATGTATTAAAGATCTAAATGTGAAAGATTTAAAAAATGAAACTTTTAGAAGATTACATAGGAGAACGTATTCATGACCTTGGAGTTGGCAAAGATTTCTTAAACAATTCACCAAAAAAAGCTAATCATAAATGGAAAATGTAGTAAGTTGGGAAATACTAAAATTAAGAACTTCTGTTCATCCAAATACACCATTAAGGGAGTAAAAAGGCAATGCAGAATGGGAAAATATATTTGTAATACACATATTCAACAAAAGACTTGTATCCAGAATTTAGATGTATTTAAATGCCCACAAATTAATAAGGAAAAGTCAGGGAACCCAATAGAAACTAGGGCAGAACACCTGAATAAACACTCCACAAAAAAAAAAAAAAAAAGATCTCCAAATGGCCAATAAACATATTAAAAGGATTCAATTTTATTCATTAGGAAAATCCAATTTTTTTAAGGATTTTATTCATTTATTTGAGAAAAAGAGCATGAGTGGGGGAGGAGCAGAGGGAGAGAAACAAGTAGACTCCCCACTGAGTGTAACACCATCTTGGGGCTCGATCCTACAACCCAGAGCCAAAACCCGGAGTCATATGAGCTGTGTTATAGTTAAACACCTATTGCATGGAAAGATAGGTATTAGCTTCCTCACGTTGCTGTAGGTCAAACAAGGTTTCTGGCAGCTCCTTAGGGAGCCCCAGCATGTTTCCTAGAGTGTGGGGTCGCCCTTTGGCAAGACAGGGTCACCTGAAAAGGGAGAAAACATTCCTTGACAACATCTCTCTGGTATGCCTCTTTGCCAAAGCAACAAGGGCATCCTGAAGAGGAAGACTCTGCATTGTCTCCTCTGCTTTTTTCTTTTCTTTTTAAAGATTTCATTTACTTATTCATAAGAGACACAGAGAGAGGCAGAGACACAGCAGAGGGAGAAGCAGGCTCCGCAGGGAGGAGCCTGGGATCACTAAAGGAGCCAAAGGCAGATGTTCAACCACTGAACCACCCAGGCACCTCTCTCCCTTGCTTTTCTGTACTGCTGCCTTACCCAAGTCCTTAAATTGCAAAAAGTGTGGCCTTGCCTCTTATTCCTAAGCTCCCTTTATGCTAAATGGGTTAAATTATACTCTCAGCTTAGATTCTATATACTCAGAAATAAAAATTATACTCATTTTTATTTGGTTTTAGCTATAATGAGAGGCATCCAGGAGTAAGAAATACGTATGAATTGAGGTAAAAGGGGAACAGAATTTACCACTTATTGAGAGAGCATCTATAATACTTTATACACTATAAAATAGCTGCTATCAGGCCCATTTTACAGGTTAGAAAACTGAGGTTCAGAGAGGTTAAATAAGTTGTTCAAGGACATGCTTTTAGGAAATGGTTAAAATAGGTTTTAAAGCCACTGACTTCTTTTTACCAGTCCAGTGATTCCTGGCGATTTCTTAGGCTTCATTCTTTCATTCATTCATTTTAAAGCTCGCTAAGAAATGTCAATGATTAGCCCAGGTTAAGACCTACTGTAGTACACATCACTGCTTCCCTAAACCTGAAAGCAAATTAGCCATATACAATGTGATTACAGTGCAGATTAATTTTTTTTCATAAGCTTTCATCAGCTCCAGCCTCTCAGAATTTTACTCTCAAATTAGGAGATACGCTTTTAACTGGGGCATCCAGATATCACCATAAATTCAGATTGAAACAATTTTTCCCCTTGCTCTCTCAACCCAAAGACAAATACTCCAAATTCCATGTTTAGAACTAGCATCTTACCATAAGCTCCAAACCCAAGGACAGTTTCTTCTACCTCTTTCTATTACACAATTCTTGATAAAAAGTCAACCTAGGTCCCTAAAGTCACCAGGTGTCCATTTCTTCTTCAGGGACTCCCCCAACCCCATCCTTCTCAGATTCCTTCCCACATATTCTATTTTCCCTCATGTTCTCAGGACTGGTCACTATGCATTCACCTTCATTTACTTTTAGTTTACGTTCATCCTTAGCTCTAACAGTCTGCCCCACTCCCATTCTAGTTTTTGCTAATCTATCTCTGGTAATCAACTCAAATCCATTGTTATAACTGAGTATCCTTGCAGGGAACAAAAAAGTATGTAAGAATACATATAGGTTAAGTTCTGTGTCCTTTTGAAATCATCCTTTGAGTACTTCCTTGTCTTCTGGAATAACATATTTTCCAGTGTCATCTTGTGCTTTACTTGTCACAGTCCTGGAATCAGCTATTTTTTCCAAGGAGCTCAGGTTTTTTGGAGGATGGTATTTAGAAGTCAAAATCTGGACATTAAAAAAAAAAAAATCTGGACATTAGATGTACTCATGACTATTGGGATGTCACTCCTCCCTGATCCTCCCTATGAGCAAAGCTAGAAATACACACACACACATATACACAACCCTCTATATTTACTTCTATCTCTATTTCTTCTTAAAAATTAGGTAGATAGTGGCACCTGGGTAGCTCAGCGATTGAGCATATGCCTTTGGCTCAGGCTGTGATCTCAGGGTCTTGGGATCAAGTCCTGCATCAGGCACCCTGCAGGGAGCCTGCTTCTCCCTCTGCCTATGTCTTTGCCTCTCTCTGTGTGTATCTCATGAATAAATAAATAAAATCTTTTTTAAAAATCAGATAGATAGATAGATAGATAGATAGATAAAGAGACTATACCATGCACACTGATTTGTCCAACTGTAATACAACAGCATGAAATTCATTCTCATTTTCTCCCTTTCTACATTTGTAACTCATTCTAATAGTAAGAAACCCAGCCCCTGTTATGCTTTATATTTTTTTATTTCATCAACACTCCATATATAACCAACCTCTCATCTCTGATGACAGCATTCTTCCTCTACACCAACTCTCTCTTCAATCCATTTGAGTTCCAACAATCCACAGCAGTACCTTACCACTACCACATAAGCTCCAATATCCCAATGCAGACTAGAACCTTCTAAATAGATTTCTTCCTCACTCTGACTCCCCATCTGTCCTGCAGCCCTCTGCATGGACATGGCTTCCCCTCTGATTGAGTTTCAAAACTTCATGTGATGTATATATTCACACTCTACTCACCCCACTTGAGCTCTAACACATTACACTGGATTACCCCCATTCATAGGTACTCCCTCAGCTTCACTTGAGTTCTGACACCCTCATGGGCTGCCCTTGCACATAAATGCAGTCCTTATCTTGGTTGGTCTCTGACATCAGCACTGGTCAGGCCTCCCGAATGAATCCTCTCTTCCCCTGTTCTGGGCTCCAATGCCATGTCCTGAGCCACTGACGTTCCTTCCTCTGCTAGTACGGAGACCAGTCTTGTTCTGCCCCTTCTAATGGCTTCAGAACTGATCATTCAGAAAGGGAAGAAAAAAAAGAAGAAATTGGGTAGAGGAAACATTGCTGTCTTCCTAAATAGGTAATGTACCTCAACAGAAATTCTCTACTTTATTCTTACTACAATTTGACAGTTTGTTATTGACAACTCTAAAAATATCTGATATACAAATGAATTTATCCAATAAACAGTGACACTCTTAAAATAGGAACCAGTCAGTGGAGCATCTGCATGACTTGGTTTAGCATCTGACTCTTGATTTTGGATCAGGTTATGATCTCAGGGTTGTGAGACTGAGCCCCACTTTAGGCTCTGCACTCAACAGAGTCTACTTGTCCATTTCTAACTGCTCCTCCCATCACTTGCTCTAACTCAAATAAATAAATGAATGAAATCTTAAAAAAAAATAGGAATGAGTCGACATTTTCTGAAGTCACTTTATTCTAAGAAATTAAAGTTTATAATCCTTAAATTAATGAAAGTAATTATCTTTTAGTGATTAGAAAGATGGGTAACCAAGGACAAAAAAAGAGAAAATATCTATTTTTCCTTCCAGAGAAGGAAAATATCATACTATTCAAGAGTGTGAGCTCCAGGGATCCCTGGGTGGCGCAGCGGTTTGGCGCCTGCCTTTGGCCCGGGGTGCCATCCTGGATTCCCGGGATCGAATTCCACGTCAGCCTCCCTGCATGGAGCCTGCTTCTCCCTCTGCCTGTGTCTCTGCCTCTCTTGTCTCTCTCTGTGTGACTATCATGAATAAATAAATAAAATCTTAAAAAAAAAAAAAAAGAGTGTGAGCTCCAGAGCTAGAATATTAGGTTCAAAATGAACTCTGAGGCCTTTGGCAAATTCCTTAATTCTTTTATGCCTCAGTTTTCTCATCTGTAAAAAGAGGATAACAGTGGTACTTCTTAGAGTTGTGAGGACTATTGCAGATAATATACAAAAATTCCTTAGAAGAGCATCTGGCATCAAAAATATCATAAAATATTACTTTTTAATGTTATTACAAGGGTACTCCCAAATACTTGAAAATGTGTCCATAGGGTTTGATTCTTAGACCCTGATTTGAACAATATATTAAAATGTAGACTCTGAAACTTAGGTCTTGGCACTTATGTATCAAAAATCCATGAACACACTAAAGAGGGCACTTGATGGGACAAATACTGAGTGTTATACTATATGTTGGCAAATTGAATTTAAATAAAAATAAATTAATAAAAAAAATAAAAATACATTTTGCTTAAAAAAATATCCATGAACACAAAGATAGGCACCAAATTTTATGAATGGATTTAAGACTGTATATTTATCTTCTTCCCTTAAAGACTGTGTTTGAATTAAAAACATAAAAATTTAAATTTTCACAGAAAACTTCTAAATCTCCTAGCATATGTTGGTGATCTCTAGTGCGGCAAAAATTCCTTAGAACATAATATATTTTCATTCTCTCTATAACTTGAGGTAATATAAACAAAGATGAAATAGCCCTTTTAATGAATTTTAGTTTAGTTTAAATAGGCAGGACTTGTTTCAATTATTCTAAATAAGAATCACCTGAAACAAACTAACTGAAAATAAAAGACAAAGAAGAAAGTTTATGTATGATGGACTGTGCACTAATCAACTGCAGAACATGAGAAGATTATGATGCACTTAATTGAGCTGATCCTAGATCAACTCCAGTATTCAACCATAGTCTCTTATGGCCAAGATCATTACTCTTTCAAAAACATTTATCCATATCACATCTTCATGAGCTCATTAATGTAAAACTTTGGTTTTTTTCATTTAAAAATAATTTGACCAAAGAGATAAGTGTAGAATGCTCTGTAGGACTATTGCCCTAACTATTTATTTAGATTCATTCTGCTCTCTGACTTTATTAGTAATTATTTTCTCAAGATTTAAGATGTATTTCCAGAACAAGTTTCTCACATTTTCTAAATTCAGTGCAAAAGTTTAAATGAAATAGTGAAGATGAAATATCCTGCTCTAAAAATGGCTGGCACCTCCTTGGTCATAGTTAAATAATGTCATCGTCAAACCTTGACTCAGGCTAGGCTCTGCTCATGATAAAGGAACTTTAACTGTCCAGAAATAGACAGCAAACACTGTATTGTTCATTCTCATGCTTCAATATGCATGTAGCTCTTTACTAATCAAGGTCATTCCTGAGCACTTTTTCAGAGAAAATTCTAGTTGTCTGAGGACTGAAGGTGTCCCACTTTACAAAAGAAGTTATTTTAAGAACTTCTACCCTATTTACATGCTGCTTGGGAGTACAGTGGATATAAAATAACTGCCCTTTGTCCTTAAGTGAAACCTTTTAAAAGCAGCAGAAAGATTTAAAACAGCTATGGTGTGTGTACTTTTGAAATTAGTACATTATATGGCTCAGTTCCTCCCAGATAGAAAGCTGGAAGGAGATTCCCTGGCCAGGGAGTCTTCACTCAAAACAGGAGGACAGAAAGACTCAAACACGTATTAAACCCAAGGAACAGAAAATCTCAGAGCCAAACATGCCAGGAGGAGAGTTAATAAAGAGGGAAAGACAAGGCAGGGACATCCAAGTTCACAATGAGGAAAATGATGCTGAGGAAAAGCACTTAGGGATGAAATCAGGAGAGTTAAGGAAAGAGTGGTGGGATTACGAACTAATTGCTTAGAGCAAAAATTTTCAGACACTTTTCAATAGCCAAACTCTTTTATAAACAAAATTCCTTTTCCAAGATTTTAAACTTAAAGCCAAAGAAAGCTTGAAGTTGGTCTTTATCCATGACTAAAGTTCTAAAACATAAAGTTAACAGCTGTCACAAACCATGTTTCCCACTAAAAGAAACCAGTCTGCAGTGAGAACGTATGAAGCCAGTGTGCTGAGAGATGGAGGTGATGAATTTTTCTAAGGCAAACACTGAATCTTGCCCTTGGCTTCATTTGTTCTAGCTTTGTTGGTATACCTGAGCAAATGTTTTTTGGTTTTGTTGTGCTTAAGCTATATTGCATTGTAACTAAGAATCCTGACAAATATGCTCAGGCCTTGTAAAGATTTGGCAGAAAGTAATTTACTCTGTCCAGAATCCCTCAGCATCTCCACAGAGCACCAAGGTTCTCCAGATCCGAAACTGAAAGTCACAGCTCTAATAACTATTATTTGAGACTTGTCTTTCTGTATAGAAATAGGTTTAATATGTGGCTGGTGTCAGGGATGAACCAACACATACTTCATTCATTCATTCAACACATATTTACTGGATTCCTGTTAAGTGCTAGGCACCATCCTGTGCCCCTGGTCCACTACAGTAGATGAAAGGGACATGCTCCCTGCCTTCATGGTACTTACTAATGGCCTGATGTGCTCAAGGGCAATGAATTACAGAAGGCAAGCTCTCCTGGCTATTGATGGTTGCTACTCTTTCATAATAATGCAATGAAAAACATTAGTGCTCAAATGAATTGTCTGTATTTATCATGAACATTTAATTAAAAAATCAATATTATTTGTGAAATGCCTATATCACTAGTCCTAAGACATGCTAGCTCAGCTTATAACTGCCATAAAATCTCACAGAACATTTAATCAAGGTGACATAAATGAATTAAACATTTGCCACAAAGTAATGAGGCTTTATTTTATACTAGTTATTGAAACTATTTTGCTCTTTTAAAATACTGAGAAAATATCTTTCTTTACTTCTGAAAACATGTTAATTGCTAGCCCATATTGCTTTCCTTAGCACTTAATATGATTACTTATGCATAGAAATGATTGAAGAATCCTTCTATTACAAACCAAGATCTCCTAAGGATAACTAATTCTTAAACAGTAAAACAATTAAGTCCTAAGGTGAGATTTTTGGTGTAGTATCATGACATGAATTTGAAAGGTTTTTGCCACTATTTTGAAAGACAAGCCTGGGTTTGTAGGGTTACGCAAGTATAGTTGTAACCATTCATCAGAAGATACTTTTGGGACTGTGACCAACTAGAGACAAATAAAATCGTTCAGGAATGCAGGTGAGTGTTTCAAAGTTCCACAAAGTTTCCACAGTCACAGAGGCACAAGTGGAAGGTGTGAGAGGACAAGACCTGGATGAGAATCTGAGCAATGGAATTCAGTTTTAAGATAAAACCACAAGGAGAATGATCCCAGATTCGTTCCTTTAACTGGCAGTCTCTCTTTCCCCACGAGACAGGAAGTGCTGACCTTACCAGACATATCACATTGCACGGTCATAATTTCGCTGCATGTACTCAGACATAAATTCATTTCCTGCATCTGAGTCATCTGATTTTTTCATCTTGGTTTCTCACCTCTAGTTTGAGGTTGTACCAGTACCAGTTTTTAAAAAGAGAAATGATTTGGGTTTCTCTGCAGAGCATTCACCTTCTGTATTGATCCTTCCATTGATTTATTCCCTCACTCAATATTTTCTGAGCATATACTGTGTTTCAGTCGCTGTGCTAGGTGCTGGAGCTACAAAGATGAGCAAGACATAGTCTCTATCCTCCAATAGCTTTGAGCATATGGTCTCTAAACTCATGATAGTGCTCTCTAAACTTTTCAAATCCATATTCAAATCCATATTCTTAATAACATTTTTATTATGTTCTGTCAATAACAGAGATTTACTATTTATAAATTATTACAACTATTACAGGTTATTACTATTATTCTATTCCTTTCATCTAATATCTCAGGGCAAAATAAACCCTTAGGATAATGTTCTTAGATAGCAACAGTTGATATAAATCTATTTTTAAATTTTTAAAATTTTTTTCTTTTTAAGGATTTTATTTATTTATTTGAGAAGGACAGAAAGAGAGAGAGAATGCCAGAGAGAGTGTATGGGAGAGGGACAGAGGGAGAGGGAGAAGCAGACTCTCCACTGAGAAGGGAGCCTGGCACAGGGCATGATCCCAGGACCTGGGGATCATGACCTGCGCGAAAGGCAGATGCTTAACTGACTGACCCACCCAGGTGCCCCCTATTTATTTTTTTAAAAGACTTATTTATTTGAGAGAGACAGCACGCAAGCAGGAGGAGGGGGAGAGGGAGAGAGAATCCTCAAGCTGACTCTGCTCTGAGTGCATAACCAGGGCCCTGAGCTCATGACCTGAGCCAAAATCAAGAGCTGGCTACTCAACCAACCAAGCCACCCAGGTGCCCCGATGTAAATATATATATATATATATATATATATATTTTTTTTTTTTACAGAATTTTTTTTTAATTTTTTTTATTTATTTATGATAGTCACAGAGAGATAGAGAGAGGCAGAGACACAGGCAGAGGGAGAAGCAGGCTCCATGCACCGGGAGCCCGACGTGGGATTCGATCCCGGGTCTCCAGGATCGCGCCCTGGGCCAAAGGCAGGCGCCAAACCGCTGCGCCACCCAGGGATCCCGTAAATATATATTTTAAGTGATCTTAGTAATTTAAATCTTCTTCCAAACACAATCAGGGTGCTACTCTTATTGTGTTTACTTATAAAGGGTTTAATAGCAGGGCCACTGCATATTGCTGCATCCAGTCACATGCCATAATGCTGCTTGGGAAATCCTCATAGAGGTATAGAGAAGTCAGCTCTGATATTTTCTTGTTACTTGTTATACCTACATTATACATATCATTAATAATCCAGGGATTTTGTAGGAATATATTTAAGGCATTTGCCCATTTTATAAAGGTTAATTTTGATTTTAAAAAATGTTAATATAATGTGTAAAAAACCATATAAAAGTAATTTATAACATTTCAGAATATGCTGAATATGAGAAAATGAGAGCAAACTTGGCATAATGGGGGAACTGAGTGTAAGTACCAGGATGCATCCATGCATTAAAGATAAGAAAAGTTTCCTCAGATTTGAAATAAATATAAAAAGAAGATCTAATATTGCCTTCCTGCACTCTCCAGCATGGGTCAACCTGTGCTCCACCTGGAAGAACACTGGTCTGCAGAGTGAGACAAAGATGCCGACATCTGAGATACCAGAGCACAAAGGGCAGATAACCTCATTTCACTTGAGATGGAAGAACAAGGTGGACAAAGGTAGGGCTGGTGACGTGTAAAGTGAATCCTAAAGAACAGTAAGGTGGTTTCATCATATATAGGAAGAGAGAAGGCCTTAGAAGACATGGCTATTGAAATCAGGGAGCACAAGAGCAGGATATGTTTAGAGGAGTACCAGCAGGCAATTATGCGTACCTACAGGTGAGGGGGCCAACTGAGCAGCCTCAGATACAGGCAGAGAAATAATGGATGAGAAGAGGATTGACAGAAATCTGCTGGTGCCAAGAACACTGATGACTTCAATTTAGAAAAGGGCAGCCAAAATTAAATAGATGAGCTGATGAGAGAGCAGATCACAGAGGTGGATAGATTTTTAAAGAGAAATCATCGAGGAGCATGTCATATTAAAAGACATGGCTGTAGAGCAGCTCTCTTGGTAACTAAATAAATGGCCTTTATCTCCTGGAATATCACAGAGAATAGAGCAGTTATCCAGAAGAGCCTTTCCTAGTACCAGCTATCCGTGAGTTAGACAAATGGAATAATTACATTATACATTTGATTTTAAAGGATATCATGATCATTTTGCCTTTAATGGCCAAAGAGCTTTCTGAATTCTTTGCCTCTGATATTCCTCTTTGTAGCCTTGTTACTCTTCAAAAGCTCTAAGGGACTCTGGGCTTGACCAGTGAGAGGTGTGTAGGTTCAAACAGCCAAGTGAGTCCTTATCAATTAACTGCTTTCCACTTACAATCACTGTCTACCAGTTTTGAGTTTATTTATGAAAAGTAAAGCTTAGCTATTATACATTAATATATGCATACATTCAAACACCACTCTTTTTTTTAGAGAGAGATTTTATCTATTTATTCATGAAAGACACAGAGAGAGAGGCAGAGACATAGGCAGAGGGAGAAGCAGGCTCCCTAAGGGGAGCCTGATGTGGAACTCGATCCCAGGGCCCGGGGATCAGGACCAGAGCCAAAGGCAAATGCTCAACACTGCCCCTTTCAAGCACTACTCTTATTAGGTGAAATTGTATCACATTAAATACCTTAAATATCTTACAGTTTTGTCAATTATTCCTTAACAAAGCTGGAAAAAATATTACTCTTCTATTCCCAGAAAACGCAAACTTATACAGAAAGACAATATACTGTATAGTTGAGGCAAAGCAGCAATTACCACTTAACAAATAACCAGGAAATTCAGTTGGGGATTCCAGGTTGCATTTGAACCACAATAAAAGGGTAAAAATATTTCATAACTGGTTTCCCAAATGAAAGAAAAGGGAAAGAAAACAGAACTCTTCTGGGATTGCTAAAAAGGAGAAAGGATTCATACTGGAAGGAAGCATGAGAAAATTCTACAAGAATTGGCATGCTAAATATTAAGGGGATGTTTGGGGCAAAGCTGTCTAATAAATAACAGTCAGTCAGGGAACAGGTGTCAGGGAATTCTTAGCATCAAATCTCCCTGACTTCTTTCAACCCTTCCCACTCTTGCAAGCAGAAGGGAAAACAGTCTGAGGAAACTCCATGCTCCAGGACTAGGGAGAGAGAGAAAAACTAACAAGGACTTTGAGAGCCAGCTCCTCTGCTGCTCCTTTTCATGTGTCCTACACCCTCACCCAGAGTCCCTCTCATTAAAGTCATTCCCGATTTAGCTCATAAGCAGTAAAACTTGACCACCTATTCTTACACACCTTGACAGCTAAGAATGAAAGTTTCCATTTACTGTACTTCCATAACATAACTCTGTTGTTTGCTCTTCTTCTAAAATGAGTTATCTTATTATAAAAAATTCAAATAGTACATAAAATGTCCATCATAATTCTATCCCTTAGAAACAGCCATTTTGTGATTATTTCTTCAGCTTTGTTTTCTCTTTCATTATTCATTGGGTCTGTTCCTTAATCTGAACAATAACCAAAAAACCCACAATTTTTTAAAGATTATATTTTTATTTTAGAAGTATAAAAGATGTTCAAAATATTTTCAAAGCAAAAATTCTGCACTTTTTTTTTAACTTAGTTGAGTACAGTTGACACAGAATATTACATTAGTTTCTTGTGCACAATCGAGTGATTCAACTTCTTTATATGTTATGCTATGCTCACCACAAATATAAAAATGCTGCATTCTTGTAGCATGAATGTAATAGAATAAAAAGCACAAAGCAATAATATGGTCTCATCTGTTTGAGGGGATAGCCCTAGGCAAAAAGTAAAGTGGCTAACAAACTTCCCTGCCAGAAGCCTAGCCCTGACACTAGGGGCCTATCTCAAGTCACACTACACAGTCCCTCCACCAAAACATTGACCCATACCTCAGAATAGACCCTTCTTCTCCCTTGTGTTCTAGGAAAATCCCATGATCTCAGCTCATTGTTTGAAGAATATTTTCTGCTTAATTTCATGTTAACATGTGAATGAAAGAAAGGTTGCTTAAGCAGGGGCCTTCCCAGGAGAATGCTTGTTAACACAAAAGAATCTCTATAGGCTAGAATTTCAAGGTGTGTGATAAGGTGAAATGGAAGAATTTCTGGTAGTGTGCAAAGATAATTTTGATTCAAAGAACTATCCCCCACTGAAACTGAAAACCACATGGAAAGACTGTCCCACATGCTTGAGTTCCAACATAATGTTCATCTCATTGGAATATTACACTATAAAGACAGGAGAGCTGAGCATAGCAAGATTGAAGGGCTTTGGACATAGGTACATGTGGATTCAAACCCACACTGCCCCTAGCTGGAGGAATGCCTTTGGTGTGATGTTGTTGCTCTTACCATTGAACTTTCCAGACTTATTTCATCACCAGTGAAGCAGGATCGTTTTGGAGAATAAAACAAATAAAAGAGCATATATAAAATGTTTGGCACACAGTAGGTACACAAAAATAGGAGTTACTGTTCTTTATGATGTTTCTTTCAGTCTCTACACAACATGTGCTAAACTGGGATTTTTCCAGTCTTCTGTTAAGCGATTGTTGATGGAGTGGCCAAGGATGGTCCAACTACTGGCCAAACGGGAACAATACATCTCTTATTGTACTGTACATTGAAATGATTAGAATGTTGCCAAATTTTTCCCCTAAGAGAGGTCAAAAACCGAGCTAAATTTGGCCCACAGATATAATTATTTCAACCTTCACAGTACTGTTTAGGTTTCTTATCTGAGTTAGTTGCCAGCATTTCATGATCAGGAAATACAACATTAAAATCTATATTTCCATCTTTTTTTTTTAAATCACGTTTCTGGGAGGCCTGAGTGACTTAGTCAGTTAAGTATCCTATTCTTGGTTTTGGCTCAGGTCCTGATCTCAGGGTCCTGGGATCAAGCCCCACACTGGGCTCTGTGTTCAGCGGGGAGTCTGCTTGAGATTCTCTGCCTTTGCCCCTCTCTCCATTTGTGTGTTGTCTCTCTCTCTCTCTCAGATAAATAAATCTTAAAAAAAATTCATGTTTCAAAGCTTATTCCTTAATGAAAACAATGGCTGGAGTAAGTAGCCACTAGCTTTTTTAGGTAGAACATAGGCTCTCCTTACCATGCCTTTTAGCACCCCAACATGGTAGAATGTCAATTGCCATTTGTCATCTGGCTTGCACTGCTACCTTGCTAACTCCGGGCTTTCCCCACTAATTTTCATTTCTGGCCTAGTTCCTATGGGCATTTGAGTTAGTGACCTCTGCCATGAAAGCCGATGAACACATTCCAGAATACATAGCAGTATATTCAGGTTCCAAAATCCGATAATCTGGGTTTGAATACTCATTCTCCAGATTACTATGTGACCTCAGGTAAGTTACTTTACTCTCAGAGCTTCAATTTCTTTAACTCTGCAAGAGAAAGAGTAACTGGCTCATCTGAGAAGATCATTGTGAGGTTTAAGTAATGTAACACATATGGAGAACTTTTCACAATATTTGGCTGTAAATGTCAACTACCACAGTGACAACAATGACAAGGACAATGTTGATGATGCTGTTACTATGACTCTCACCATTATTGCTAGTAGATGTACCACTACAATTATACTAGTGTTCATAAACACACTTCTGGGCTTTCTTCATTCACATTTCTGTTTTCTCAAGCTAGAAACTGAAATTATTTAGAAAGTCCTAGGGAACATGGAGCCTTTCAAAAGATGGGAAAGAGCAATTTCTTTTTTTTTTTTAAGATTTTAATTCATTTATTTTTGCAAGAGAAAAAATGATCATAAGCAGGGGGAGAGACAGAGGGAGAAGCAGACTCCCCACTGAGCAGGGAGCCTGAGGTGGGGCTCAATCCCAGGACCCTGGGATCATGACCTGAGGCAAAGGCAGATAGATGCCTAACTGACTGAGCCACCCAAGTGCCTAAAAGAGTAGTTTCTATCTGGTGCTGTGCATGAGCACATTGAAACTGGCTGTGGGAAGAAAGGAGAGAGCTTCTAATCTCAAAGGCAGTGAGATCACCAGCCAGCCAGACTCATGATCAAGCCCAGGTGAAAAAGGCAAGAATCTGGTGCAAAATCCCAGTTTAAAGTATGTTTTAGAAAAGCCAACCAAGTAGCCATACCAGAAAGGGAAGATAGGACCTTTAAAGTCTTGGAACTAGAAAGCTTTAGAGGGGTAAGGGAGATACACAAAAGTTGGAACTGACCCAGGGAAGACAAGCCTTTCCCTCTGAGGAAGAGGTACTGGGGCAGAGCAATGCAGGAAAGGGAGAGAACACAGCAAGAGAACCAAAGACAAGACTAGAAGAGAAGGGAGATCACGTAGACAGTGCAAATCCCACCATGTGTGATGACACATAATCTGAAATTACTTCTCTTTAGGGCCTCCACAAAGTGAAGAAAAATAACTAGGCTGTACACCTAAAGTACCTAATAGCCCCAAGGCGGGACTTTCATCATCAACACAACAACTACCATCCATCTTGTGCAAAGTACTTTCATGTTTATCATTTGATCCAAGACTAGCTATATGAAGTCTGCTCACTGCACAGTCTTCAGAAATTGCATTTTGATCACTGTGTAGTTTCCAGGTTTGGTTTTTTCCTTTATAATTTTCCTAATCTGCCTAAGGAAGTTTGTTTTATTATTGTTTATTTGTTTATTTGTTTGTTTGTTTGAATGCAGGTAAGACTTGGTTGAATACAGAAGAGAAAGGTCAAGAAAAAGATATGTCAAAGCCTGGACCAGCATGCCTAAGGAGATAAGTTTCTCTGGGATGTCAGGCATGGGGTCACCAACAGTCCCAGCAACAGATCAGGATAACCCAATTTTCCTACCATCACCCAGCTCCAGACCAAAGAAGTTGGAGATTACAATGTAATAACATCCCCATAAGGGGATTTATAGTAACTTCATCCAAAATATCTTTATCCTCCCAATGTATAGGTTAATCTTGTATTATTCTAGTCAGAATGAAGATTATAGTCAAGAAGAGACTTTAAAAATTGTAGGAAAATGTAACTCAAAGGAATATTTTCTGCCAGGATTTGGAACTTCCCTGTTTAGATAGTATAAGTTTGCCAAGGACTTTCCAGTTAATATTATGCTTTCAACAATGATTAGAAAGTAAAATGTATTATCTCAAACTGGACTAATATTTTTTTGCAGGTCATGTGATTTTGCCTTAAAAGATTTTTCCAGAGCTGAGAATAGAACATGTCTCTAAGGCTCCCAGTCCAGGGAACTAAACAATGTGGTTTCCCCACTTTTAAATGGTCTGTTTTGAAATGAGCACATCTCAACACTTCATCAAGCTAAGAAAAGAAACAAAAGGAAAGAAATAGTCTCTTAGGCCAGGAAAAGCTGAGGTCGGTTTGAAGATGCAGAAGCTGAAGTTACCTGTAAGGCTGCCAAACTAAACTGAATCAATTGATTCAATTTTTTTAAATCAAACAAAACTCCACACAAATCTATTTTTCATCTTTTTCTGGCCCAAACTCTGCCTTTCAAAATTAGACAAAATGCCTGTTAAATCCATTGATACACAATAGATTGGGAGATGTTGATATTTTGCAAGATAGGGATTTAAGAATCCAGTTTTTAAGTTTGTAAAATGGGGCTTTCAAACAAGGTGTGCATGTGTGCGCGCGCGCACACACACACACACACACACATTCACATGCCACACCTGCATATACCTTCTCTCCAGAAGGCATAAAGATATTCATTTCAACCACTGAGGGAAAGCACCTGCAACACATATAAAATATCTATTACATCACCCATTAAAGTGTGTATTTTTAGAGCCACTGTGACCTTTATGTGAACTGAACAATAAGCTGTTCACAAACCTGACAGAGAGCAGCTTTTCCAAAGTAAAACAGTGAACCACTGTCCCTAATGCACCCATCAAACTAAACAATTAAATGGCATCTAGCACAAAATTTAAAAAGCCATTGTAACAAAACACTGCCAAGATTATTGGTCCTATTTCAAAAAAAGAAAAAGAAGAAGAAAAATCATTGTTTTGCTCTGGCATTTATTTTAAAAAAAGAAAAGGAACTAATTTATTTATCAGATGAATGTCTTGAATAAATTTAAGTCCCAGCAATTCAAGCTGCCAAACTAATTTGAGCGCTGGTAGCCACAGGCTAATCCTAATAACACTCTCATAACAAATTGGCTGGATGAATACAACTCCTAGTTCCTGGGTTACTAGTTGCATGACCTTAGGTAAATTACTTAACATCTTAGTTCCCATTGTCTTTTCTAATACAAGTATCATAATAACAGTTGCCTATTGGAAGTTATGCTATATGCAGTTATAAATGAAATCATATGTGAAGAGTTTAGCACAGTGCCTGATATAGAGCAGATGCCCAATAAAGGATAGCCATTATTACAGAGAAGTCTCATAGAGTGATTATGTAATTTCTTATTCAAACCAAGACACTTTTGAGATTGACAGAGAGCTCTATTAGCAATATAGTGCTAGGGATGGAAAGTCAATCTAATCTTTGCACAGCACAGTCTGGTAGCATGGAATATAGACTAGGAGCAAAGTTTTAGTGGTAAGCAACATGAAATATAAAATTGCATTAGTAAAGAAGAATGCCTAGCTACCTACCTATGAACAGGAAAGACTCAAGTTAATTAAAAATTTCCAATTTTGTGCAACAGAATGGATGGAGCTAGAAAGTATAATACCAAGTGAAATAAGTCAGTCAGAGAAAGACAAACACCATATGATTTCACTCATATGTGGAATTCAAGAAACAAAACAAGCAAAGAGAGAGAAACCAAGAAACAGATTCTTAAATAAAGAGGACAAATTGGTGGTTATCAGAGGGGAGGTAGGTGGAGGGATGGGGGAAATAGGTGATGGAGATTAAGGAGTGTACTTGTTGTGATGAGCATCAGATGATGTGTGGAGCCATACAATTACTATATTGTACACCTGAAACTAATATAACACTGTATGTTAATAATGCTGAAATTAAAAATGAAAACTTAATAAAAATAAATAAAAATCTGCAGTTTTATAATTAGCTGATGATAACCAGAGACAACTGTCAATATCAAAATTTTTTTAGCATTCTAAATTTAAACAGGTCAAACCCTTTTGCACCACTTTACACAACACTTTGAACTTAAGAGTTTTTAACATTTGCATTTATCACAAAACATTTTTAGCCATTTTTAAGTCTATATATATCTTCCCCATGTGGTGTTTTTAGCATAGCTTTTATGCTAAAAATTAAACTAAGGTTTAAATTATGGAAGAAATAGCACAGCAATTATCCAAATAATCAAACCAGAAAGGCAGTAACCTGGATAGTGCACCAAAATATTCCAGTCACTAGAGAGGACAAGTTTTCTCTCTGACATCCTTAATTCAAGCGTTGTGCTTCTAGCAAATTAGTCAATCAATTTGGAAATTTATAGGAGTACAATCCACAAATGTTTACTTAAAATCATCCTGTTAATTTTGATAATTTTATAGATTTTTGTGAATGTGTATGTAGATGATTTCATCAGCCCTCTTTAAAAGAAAAGGTAAATTACCAAATGACAAATGAGTTAATAGCAATATTAAAAGGACATTATGGTGGGCCACCGCTCCGCCAACCCGCTGGTTCTTCCCTGGCCCCGGGGGTGCATCTCAAAGTGGCTAGAGTAACACAGCCTACTTGAAAAATGACTCTTATTTTTTCGAGGTCCATCCAAACGCTGTTACCGTCACCGCTGTGACAGGGATGCCTTTTTCCCTTCCCTACCCCTAGCACCTACCATAATACTCAAGATAGAAGTAGGCCCGGAGGGAGTCCACCACCACCCCTACACCCAGAAAGGCCCAGAGTCGGGGGTGTGTGACAGGTGTGCCAGCTGTCAGAGCCAGCTGAGTAAGGCCAAGGAATGCCACCCTACAATTCTAACTTCTCTGGAGTCTTCCCCTAATCTGTGCTGTCCCATACAGTATCCTCTAGCCATATGTGGCAATTTAAATTAATTAAAATGGAATAAAATTAACATCCCCCCCCCCCCAAAAAAAAGGACATTATGGGAATTTGTATGTAACTACCGAAAGGTTCTGAATAGACAAAGCAATCTTGAGAAAGAACAAAACTGGAGGTATCCCAATCTCAGTTTTCAAGATAGATTACAAAGCTGTAGTAATCAAAACAGTATGGCATTGACACAAAAATAGACACATAGATCAATCGAACAGAATTGAGAGCCCAGAAGTAAACCCATACTTACATGGTCAATTAATTTATGACAAGCGAGGTAAGAATATATAATGGAAAAAGACAGGCTTTTCAATAAATGGCATTGGGAAAACTAGACAAAAATTACATTCAAAAGAATGAAACTAGACCATTTTCTTACACCATGCACAAAAATAAACTCAAAGTGGATTAAAGACCTGAATGTGAGACTTGAAACCATAAAACTCCTAGAAGAGAACACAGGCAGTTATTTCTTTGACATCAGCCTTAACATTTTTCTAGATGTCTCCTGAAGCAAGGGAAACAAAACAAACTGTTCGGATTACCCTAAAATAAAAAGCTTTTATACAGCCAAGAAACCATCAGTGATCTACTGAATGGAAGATATTTGCAAATGATATATCCAATAAGAAATTAATATGCAAAATGTATAGAGAACTTTTTTTTACAGCTCAGCACTAAAAGAACTAACAACCTAATTTTTAAAAATGGGCAGAGCACCTGAACACATTTTTCCAAAGAAGTCATCCAGATGGCCAACACACATGTGAAAAGATGCCCAACATCACTTATTATCAGGGAAATGCAAATCAAAACCACCATGAGATATCATCTTACATCAGTTAGAATGGTGTAAATGACAAGAAATAACAAGTGTTGGTGAGGATGTGGAGAAAAAGGAACTCTCATGCACTGCTGGTGGGAATATAAACTGGTACAGCTACTCTGGAAAACAATATGGAGGTTCCTCAAAAATTAAAAATAGAAATACCACATGATCCAGGAATTCCTCCACGAGGTATTTATACAAAGGAAATGAAAACACTACTTCATAAAGATATAAGTACCTCTATACTTATTGCAGCATTATTTACAACAGCCATATATGGAAGCAACCCAAGTGTCTATCAATAAATGAATGGATAGGGATCCCTGGGTGGCGCAGCAGTTTGGCGCCTGCCTTTGGCCCAGGGCGCGATCCTGGAGACCCAGGATCGAATCCCACGTCAGGTTCCTGGTGCATGGAGCCTGCTTCTCCCTCTGCCTGTGTCTCTGCCTCTCTCCCTCTCTCTCTGTGTGACTATCATAAATAAAGAAAAATTAAAAATATATATATATTTAAAAAATAAATGAATGGATAAAGCAGATAAAGTATATACATATGTGTACACACACACACATATATATACATATATATATATATAATACACAGACACTGAAACATTGCTCATCCGTATAAAAGAATGACACCTCACCATTTGCCACAACATGGATAGACCTAGAAGGTTTTTTGCTAATTGAAGTAAGTCAGGCTGAGAAAGACAAATACCATATAATCTCACTTGTATGTGAAATTTAAAAAACAAAACAGGGATGTCAGGCTGGCTCAGTCAGTAAAGTGTTTGACTCTTGATCTCGGGGGTTGTGAGTTTGATCCCCACATCAGATATAGTTATTACTAAAAAAAAAAAAAAAGATACATCAGTAAAAAAAGATAAAAAAGAAAATGTGTGAGAGGTTTTTCAAATTTACTAATTTGATTTAACAAGCTAGTAGTATAAGATATCAATATTGGGTAGCTTGGGTGGCTCAGCAGTTTGGCGCCATCTTCGGCCCAGGGCATGATCCTGGAGACCTGGGATCAGGTCCCGCATTGGGCTCCCTGCATGAAGCTTGCTTCTACCTCTGCCTATGTCTCTGCCTCTCTCTCTCTCTCTCTCTGTGACTATCATAAATAAATTAAAAAAAAATTAAAAAAAATAAATAAAAAATTAATAAAATAAAATTTAAAAATATATCAATATTCTGAATAAACAATATATAATGTAATTTTCCTTCTTAGCAAAAATAAATGAACACATTTAAAAAATTTTTTGAAAAGGGGCATTATGGAAAGAGTTTTTAAATTTTGCCTATTTTTGAGGCACAGCTGGGTGGCTCATTTGGGTAAGTGTCTGCCTTGTGGTGAGGTCATGAATCCAGGCAGCATCCTGGGATTGAGCTCCCCAAGGAGCCTCTTTCTCCTCTCCCTCTACCTGCCATTTCTCCTGCTTGTGCTCTCTCTGCAAATAAATAAATAAAATATTTTAAAAAATAAAATAAATTTTGTCTGTTTTTGAGAGAATAGGAGAAAAACAAGAATGCATATTTGTGTTTTCTTGTGTATTCATTAAGGAACACAGAAAAGATTAAGAAGAAACTACTAAAAATGATTATGTACAAGGCAGGAGAAATAGGGGAACCAGGAATGGAATGATGGTTGGATTTCTCCTTGCATACATTCTGACATCATTTTAATTTTTGAACCATATCAAGTATTAAAAAAATTTTTTTTAAACTGTCTATTTTAAAAAGTAAAAAGCCTTTTTATTTAAAGTAAAAAGTTTTAAAGAGACCATCTTGAATCTACAAACAATGAAATGGAATTTAAACACAGAGGAAGAAAAAATACCTCCCTAGCTCTTACAACTATAAATTTTATTAGTCATGACAGATGATTAGTAAGTCTAATTAAAGAAAATAGTCCAGCCTTATAAGGATAATCCATATAAAGACAATAAACACACAGACACAATTCACATTTGATCAGCAATATTTTATTATCCAGATTTTCAGTGACTTTGCAAAAGGAAATAGAAGCAGAGGAAAAATTGAAGAAAATATTGTAAATATGGGCAAAATATTTTAAACTTAATCATTAGCATGAATAAAATGTGTTAGATGTTTAGTTAATTAGCATTAAACATTAAATTTACAGTTTAGTAAGACTGAATCATGTTTTCTAAAATTCCTCAGGCAAGTTAATGACTGCCTTATTTACATATTTCATATTTTGTTGTAGTAGACAATAGGCATTATTTACAATATTTGAACTTATTGGATAGTATTTTTTTGGATAGTATATTTTTGGATATTGTAATAGTTCAAAGTAAATCATACGGAGGAATGGCTAGGATTCATGAATATATGATGCATGTATATGAATTGTGTGTGTGAATATGTGTATGTGCATATTTTATAAGGTATATATGAATTTGATGATTTATGAAATGATTTTGATGATTATTTGTAAAAACATAAAAATTATAACTAGCTTTTGAATGTGAGAGCAATCTGGCTAAAACATCTGCCTCTTTATTGATTGTCAGGGGTTCTGTGTGATGTCGCTGGCTAGACCAGCACTTCACTTCCCCCCTGATTTCTCAGTGTAATCTCTCCCAAGCCAGCCTGATCTGTGACCTTGCTACCCTGATTCACATTTCATCAGCCAGTTTGAATCCTAGAAACAAATCACAATGCTGTAGAAGTGCTGGCTGAGACCTGAAATGTCTTTACACAGTTATGAAGGCTCTACTGCCCAAAGCCTAAGGAGAAATTCAATTCTTTGTAACAGGGCTGACACGTAGGGTTGGGCAGGGAGTTCACTATACAAGTGGTTCTGGCCATGAAGAGAAATGGTGTCTGAAGTCTCGACTGTGCTTGCTGGCTCGGCCGCATGCCGTGGTATGGACTGCACGTCTGTTTCTAATTTACACAGAAGTGTCCTGTGGGCTAGTATAAGCCCTGAGTTAAAATCTGACATACAGGTGAGAGACGGGCCCTTTTGTATTTGTTTTCTCTGATACTCTTCCCCTCACAGTGAGGCCTAAAACACTACAATGTACACTTTCAGAAAGTCATTTTAAAGTACACCCTCGAGATTACAGCCAGGTAGGCAGATTACATTTGCAGTGTATGGATGAGCCCACTTTCGTCTAGTTTAATATAAGTGTGTTTTCTTTCCTGAACTTCTGTGTCTCACTCCCCCTCTCTCTTCCCTTCTCTTCTCTCCCCCCCCACTCAGTATTTCTCTCTCTCTCCCCCTCAACCTTATCCCTAAGACCTTGAAGAAAACAAGATACTTTCTGCCTGCGTTTTTGATACAATGCTCAAATTTGGGTTGAAACAGTTCTCTCTAAAGCCATCTGCCACCCAAGCTGTTTGCATCCTTTATTGAATTTTCATTTCTAAAACTAGGGAGGAATCAAGCACCCCATGCCGCCAGCTTCCTCTGAATTCACCCCTTTGACTCCAGACTGCCCTATGGTTTTCAATGCTGGTTTCAGGTTACCTCAGCTTTTCCCCCAGGCATCTTCTTTTTGATCACAAGGTCTATTGGGAGTCACTCAGTCTCAAGGTATCCGTTCCTCTTTCATTCCACCAACAGACTGTCAACTTTGGCTCTTTACATAAATAGCATCCCCCAAATCTACAACTGTATCAAAACACATGAATCTTTTAAAAGGACATGGTAAGCAAAAGAAGTACAATGACAATATATGTCCTATTCAACTGTAAAGAGAGAGATATGCAATCAGGGTAGCAACACAGCTATTAAAGTTTTGGCTATATGGCATCTGACAGATTTTTTCTAAAGACATCTAGATGTAGAGGAAAATTTAAAATAAAGTAGGTTTGGGACGCCTGGGTGGCTCAGTGGTTGAGCATCTGCCTTTGGCTCTGGGCATGATCCCGAGGTTCCGGGATTGAGTCCTGAATCGGGCTCACTGCGAGGAGCCTGCTTTTCCCTCTGCCTATGTCTCTGCCATTCTCTTTGTGTCTCTCATGAATAAATAAAATTTTTTAAAAAATAAAACAAAGTGGGTCCAACTAAAGAACAGACCTTAAATTGGCCTATGGTTGGAGTCCATTATTATATGTCAGGGTTAGTAAAAACCTTCTAATTAGATGCAAAATTTTTGTGTGTTAATTTTCCTGGGGAGAGATTACACAGATTTCATCAACTTCTCAGAGGGAATCTGTGACCCAAATAAGCTTAAAATATTGAAGGAGAGTCAGTGACTGAAATATCAAAAGAACCTCACTCTAAGTAATTGATGAAATTAACTAATATTTAGCCAATTTTAAGTGCAAATATCAAATTCTATGTGTAAATATTAAAATGGCCTCATTATTGGTGGGAGTATATTAAAGGTCCAGATAAGCTTCTTAAGCCCATGCAAATTACTTCATACACGATCAAGAAAATGTGAAAGTATTCTTTAAAGTAGCATTTCCTAAACTTCTGTGATTATGTGAGTCACTTGGGGTGCTTATAATTAAAAAAGAAGAAGTCTTTGGTCCCACATCATAAACACTGAATCAGAATTTAGAAGGGAGGGGCCTAGGAATTTTTTATTTGTTTTAAGTTTTTTTTAAGAGTAGAATTAGATTCACAGAAAAATTAAAAGGTACAGAGATTTTCCATACACTCCCTGCCCCCCAAACATACAAACAAGTCATTATTAATACCCAACATTATCAATATCCCCAACCAGAAAGGTGCATTTGTTACAATCCATGAACCTACATTGATATATCATCAGCCTTCAAAGTCCATAGCTCACCTGAAGTTCACTCTTGGTATTGTACATTCTATGGGTTTGGACAAAGGTATAATGACAGAGTAGTTTCACTGCCCCCCAAAATCATCTGTGCTCTGTCTATTCATCCCTTCCCTCTGGAAATTTTTTTCAAGTGCCTCTAGTGATTCTTATCAACAGGAAGCATTTTATGGAAATTTTCCAAAGCTGCTATCAATTAATGTCCTTGTTAATTACAAAAAACCAAATGGACTGACAAAAACAAAACAAAACAAAACAAACAGCACCCCTGCAAACCTATGCCCTACTTTTTTAAAAGTATCATTTATTTAAAGTTAGATTACTTTCTTTATGAAATTTTGAGTACAAATGATTAATAAATTATAATAGTTTAAAACATTTTCTCCTCTATAATAATACAAGAAGTATTAATTTGGTAATCTGGATACAAAGGTTTTTCTCCCCAATTTTTCCAAACCAGGTACTACAGTACACTTGCTGAAATATTTAGAAAGCTTCATGCATGTGAGTCTAGGAATTTGATGAACTATCATGCCTAAGTATTTTTTTAAAGATTTTATTTATTTATTCATGAGAGACACACACACAGAAAGGCAGAGACACAGGCAGAGGGAGAAGCAGGCTCCACGCAGGGAGCCCAAAGTGGGACTCATCCCAGATCTCCAGGATTACACCCCAGGCTGCAGGTCGCGCCAAACCGCTGAGCCACTGGGGCTGCCAACTATCATCCTAAAGTATTAAGAAATTACAAAAGGAATCTTAGTATAAAAAGCAAAAAGTTAAAAGAAGCAGCAGGGGCCAAGTATTCTCTTTCAGACATATTATTTCATTAAACTAATAGTTTATTCACAAATGGAATGTTTTTCTAATGTATTATAAATCACCCCAGGGAGGTTATTTATAATGGTCACTCTAATGGGCTAGCCCAGCTAGTTTATTCTATAGTGCCAGCTTTATTAATTAAAAAAAAAAAAAAAAAAACAGAAGGAAATTTCTTTTTATTTAATTTTTAAAATTAATGCAATCAATTCAATTTCACAAATATTTGTTTAATATATACTATAAGCCTGACTCTTGGCTAGCTACTAAAGATAAAGCTGTCCTGTTCTAGATATATTTTTTATTTTTATTCTGCTTTTTAAAATTTTAGGTAAACTAAAACAGAGGTTGACAAACTTTTTCTGCAAGAGGTCAGATAATAAATATTTTATGCTTTGTGGCCCATATTGTACCTGTTGTAACTATTCAACTCCACTAAGTCGCATGAAAGCAGCCAATATATAATCTAAAAAGCATCATTCCAATAAAACTTTATTCACACAAACAGGCTGCTGGCCAGATTTGGCCCTTGGGCATTTGTTTGCCAACCACTAGACTTAATAATTTGTGAATGCTTATTTAACCTTTCAAATCTTACTTAACCTTTTATCGTACCTGCCTTACTTAAAATGCTTATGCCAGGAATAGTGAAAAGCAGGTATATCAAGGAGATAGGTAATTAAAGAATTACAGAAAACACAGGCTAAGAAAAATCAGGGAGGTTGTTAAAAGAGGAAAGGCAGTGTTACCTAAATAGAAAATGATTCATCAAGAAAGGTAAAGACCTAGAATGCAAGTATGAAAACTTTGATAACATCTGTGTAATAATGGCAGGAATAATAGTATTATAGAATAGAATAATCCACTTCTACGCAAAATCACCTCTATAGCTCTAACTTGCTTTAAAAGGCAGAGGATTAAAGAATTGGGCATAAAATTAAAAATGTAATGCATATTCATTTTCTAAATTAAAAATACAAATAAGCACACACAAAAAATATTGTATCTCCTCAAATGCTATCAACTCAGAGATACTACTTTTCAACTGAATAATTTTCAAATGTGTTAAAAGAGCTCACTTTTCAAAGGATCATTCTGTAGCTTGAAGAATCAGTGCTTCAGGTATTCATTCACTCTTAAAGTTCACATTTTAGATTGCCCAATCTGCTCAAGAGGGCATACTGCAGTGCTCGGCACTCAAGGGTCTATCACCATAGGAATAGTGTGTGCCAGACATTGTATGAGGAGCTTTCTGGAGATCATCTTACTGAATCCTCCCCACAATCCAAGGAAGCAGGCACTGTTACTATGTCCATGTTAGAAATGAGCAATCTGAAGTACAAAGAAGTAATTTGCTCTTGGTCAAGTAGCTAATTAGTGGCAGAACCATACTATGAACCCAGGAATTTTGTCTCTAACATCCATACTCTGAATCTATAGTGCTTCCCCTAAGGAAAAATAAGTACATACACAGCACATCATATAGCCTACAATCAGTATTTCTGACACTAGTTGCTTTGATTGTGATAAACATAAATATGAAAAGTATGAATGTTTCTGCCACTCATGAAGAAATGATGGGGACAACGCCACAATTTTCAGTGATTTGATAACTCCTTTTATTGACTTGTAGTAATAAATCTGAGTCTGTACTTCAGTTGCTGAGGGCCACAATTTATTATTTTTATTTTTACTTTTAATTTTAATGCCACTGTGGTTAACATACAATGTTATATTAGTTGTAGATATACAATATAGTCATTCAATAATTCCATATATTGCTTACGGCTCATCAAGATAAATGTACTCTTAATTCTCAACACCTATTTCAACCATCTCTATATCTACGTCTCCTCTGGTAACCATCAGTTCCCTACAGTTGAGTGTTTTTTGGTTTGTCTCATTTTTCCCCTTTGTTCATTTGTTCTGTTTTTTAAATTCCATGTGAGTGATCCATATGGTATTTTTCTTTCTGTGCTTGCCTTATTTCATTTAGCTTTATGCTCTCTAGATCCATCCACATTACTGGAAGTGCCAAGATTTAATTCTTTTTTATGGCTGAATAATATTCTGCTGTATATATATCACATCTTCTTTGTCCATGAATCTATGGATGGACATGGGCTGCTTTCATAATTTGGCTATTGTAAATAATGTTACAATAAACATAAGGGTGCACGTATCCCTTTTAATTAGCATTTTCATATTCTTTGGGTAAATACCCAGTAGTGAGGTTACTTGATCTTATAGGAGTTCTTTTTTTTTATTTTTAGGGAAACCTCCATACTGTTCTCCACAGTGGCTACACCAGTTTCCATTCTTTGAGGGCCACAACATAATCAGATAGGTGTCAGAACAGTCAGTGGTTCAGAACTTTTGGGGGGGAACCTACCCTCTTTGCAAATATGACAGAAGCCATAGATGCTTTTTTACCAAGGGAATGCATGTAAGCCTAGTGTGATGGTCCTGGAAATGTACCACCCAATCTCCTTCCAGAGAACTGTTGCCAGGGGCAGAGTTGATAGACCGCCCAGCTGTGGCCCCTTTGGATCCATGATAGCATTCACAGCAAAACCACACTTCCCCTGGGGCTGCTTGGAGCCAATAACTAAGCATAGCAGGACACTAGTGCCGGTACCTTTCTGCTGGACACAAAATACTTCAAATTAGTAGTTTTTCCATGGGGATTTCCCCATCAGCCTTGCTGACGTTTTCTTGGAACTGTACTGATGTTTGAGATTTTCTACCCAATATTCCTTCCCTTTTTCCCTTCACAAATGTCAGACCCACCTTGTGGTCTCATTGCTACCTATTCCTGCTCCCTCTCTTTTATCCTCCATAGGCATTTTCCTATAAATTGTCTAAACCTGTCTTGATGTCTATTTCTTGGAAGAGCTGAAATCATATTCACAAGCATGTAAAATGTGCAACTTTCCAGAGGGTTAATAGAACCTTGCAGCCCGTTTGTGCATTCCTTGGAGTATAAGAATACCAGGTTAGAAAACCAATACAGATGGTACAATTAAAGTCATATGAAAAATAGATACTAATTCAACATCTGCATTATTCTGTTCTTATAAGAATGTGGCCAATGATTTTTTTTAAACCCTGTGAAATCCTAAATCAAAAAGGTTCCTATATACTGGTTAAATTATGGTAATTTACTATTTAAAAAAATCTATATTATGCTGAGTGAAGTAAGTCAATCAGAGAAGGACAATTATCATATGGTTTCACTCATACGGGGAATATAAGAAATAGTGAAAGGGATTATAAGGGAAAGGAGGGGAAATAAGTGGGAAAAATTAGAGAGGGAGACAAACCATGAGAGACTCCTAACTGGGAAACAAACAAGGGGTTGTGGAAGGGGAGGTGGGCAGGGATTGGGGTAACTGGGTGACAGGCACTGAGGAGCTTGACGGGAATGAGCACTAGGTGTTATATATATGTTGGCAAATCGAACTTCAATAAAACAAAAACAAAATGAAAAAAAATCTAATGGAAAAAAGAAGAGCCATGGAAATGCCATAAATTTGAAAACCTTTGAATATTTTGTTTGAGTGTTTTCTTAAAAACTGGTTTCTGGAAAGAACACTGGACTCTGCAATACTAAAGCCTGAGCTCAAATCCTAGTCTGCCTGGGCTTGCTGAGTTTTCTCCTGCAAGTCAACCTTTCCGGGCTACCATTTCCTTATTTCTAAAATGAAGAGGTTTGACTACAGAATTCCTAAGGAACTCGTCAACTTAAAATATCATGATAATATATATTTCAATTAATAAGTTGTTCCAGGGAGATAAAGTCAGTTTAAATATAATAATATCAATAATGTTATTTCAGAAGAAACTGATGGTAACTTTTTCTGTTTGTAAAATCCTCACGATCTGGCCCTACCTCTTTTTCTAGTATTATGAACTGTGTTCTAGCAACACCTTCGTTCTGATACCTCCCAAGATCATTCTTGTCTCTAGGTCTCTTGCATCTGTTTGGAGAGTAGTTCTTGTAACTTTTCAAACTGATGGCTCCTTCTCATAGTTCAGGCCTTGGTTCAAATGTCACCTCCCCCCAAAAGACTTTATATGACCATCCTGTCCAAAAAAACCTCCCAAACCCTTCCCAAGTCTTGTTATTAGAAAAGCCTGTATATTTTCTTATCAGCAGTTACCATCACTTGTTTGGTTGTGCCTTTCTCCCCACTAGAATAGCATCTCTATGGGGAATACATTTTGTCTGTCTTGTTTAACATTATATCTCTTAGAATGATGCCTGGCATGTAAGAAGCACTCAATAAATGTCACATGAATGAACAACTTAGCAACTGAATAAATGCACCCTTAGAGAAAACATACATTTTAACTTTTAAGAGAATGAAAGGAATTATAAAAATCATAGCTCATTCAATTTTCCAGAGTCATATAAAAGTAGAATATAAACTTGGCTCTTGTGTTGTTTTTCACAACTAGGAAAGATTATACCCCAAATGTGAGCCAGAAGTAGCATTAGTTTTAGCTTTCAGCTAGGTTTTTCTGCAGAAGGTCAATAGAATTATATGCTGATCAATATCAAGATCATGTTCTAACTAATTGAACAAAAAGGCTTAAATTACTTAGCTTTTAATATTTGGAAACAAGCAAGTATCAAAATAATTCTATTGATTTCCAAAGAATTGAAAATCACAATGCCCAATAATAAAGTTATGAAATAGCTCTATGAAAATTTAATCATTATAGAAATGTTATATATTTTTTTAATTTTTATTTATTTATGATAGTCACACACAGAGAGAGAGAGAGAGGCAGAGACACAGGCAGAGGGAGAAGCAGGCTCCATGCACCGGGAGCCCGACGTGGGATTCAATCCCGGGTCTCCAGGATCGCGCCCTGGGCCAAAGGCAGGCGCCAAACCGCTGCGCCACCCAGGGATCCCTAGAAATGTTATATTAAGAATGAGTCATAGAAATGTAAAGAAAACATTTTTCACAAGAAAATCCTTTAAGTGAATTTGATATTATAAAGTACAAGGAGCAGACAAAATTGAAGTCAATTCTCAATTTTCCATGATATAATCAGGAATTGGCTCATGAAGAGGTAGCAGATTTAAATGGTGTAGGTTTTGGAGCTTTGTAAATCCTGGCCCTGACACTTACCAATTATGGCTTTCAGTAGTTCACTTAATTTTTAATTTGTAAAATCATACTACTAATGCATGTTGCATTATTAGTAATAAATGTTTCAAAGATTCATGATACTGAACATGGGATTAGGAACATATGAGATAATAAATGGTAGCTAAGCTGGACAATGAAAAGGCACTAGCAATTTAAGTCCCTGGTGCTCTAGAGTATGTGCATGTGAGAGAGGAGAGAAATGTCAGAACTACTTCTTTAAGCCCATTTCCCTCACTAGAAACTAGCTACCCTTGCCTTCTTTGTGAAAATATACAATATGTACAGTTGAAATTTGACTGAAATATTTTGAAAGTAGGCCTTTTTCCCCTCTCTAGAAATATGAATGGCAAACAGCAACCATGAGGTGAATCTTTCAGCCATATTTTTAAAAAGAAAAAAAAATTTTTGCCCTCGTAATGAAAGTTTACTTGAAATTAAATTCCTCTATGCTATTATTTTCAATGAAATATGAATCTCATTTTTTAGACTATAAATAAACTGTCATTCAGAATATATGAAATGATGCATATTAGGCAATAATTCATAAAGTGGTCAACAAATTTTCATTTAGGATCTATCATGCTCATGATTCTATAAAAATAAAAAGGCGATCATTGACTTGTTCATTCAACAAATATTTATGTAGTGCCTAGTGCTGAAGACATGAAGCTTATTTCCACTGGGGACAAAGAGGCAGTGGCATAATTAGTTTTATACAATTATACACAAAGTGCATGTTTAAAGGTAAAGGAAGGCTTTCTTGAAGAGGTGAAAGGAGCTAAAAGTCTATAGATAAATAAGAATTAACCCAGAGAAAGGTATGATTTGAAGGTGAAAAAGTACATTCCAGATGTGACATCTCCCAAGAACTGAAAGAAAGCCACTGTGGCTGGATAAGAGTAAGGGTCTCATGGTGAGGGAAAAAGAGAAGTAGACAAGGGCCCTTCAGACCTCACTTAAGATTAGGGTCTTTATGTAAAATCAGTATGAATCCATTGAAATGATTTAAGGAAGAAGGTGACATGTGTAGATCTGCATTCTGGAAGATACCACTTTAGCCTGAGGTATTGGGTGGATAGTTAGAGGGCATATACAGAGGCCAGTTAAGGGACTGTTACAGTAGTAAAGGTGAGAGGCAATGTTTAGCTTGAGCTAATTCAATGGCAATCATGAGAAAAGGATGGAGTCAAAACAATTTAAGAGATAAAACGAGCAAGACTTGCTGATAAAGAGGCTACACAGAGACATAGCTAGGGATGGCAGAAGAATAAGGGAAAGGAAGCTAAGATCTCTCCCTGGTTCTGACCAGCACAACTGGATTGGGTATAAAGTACTGAAGTATGAAACACTGGAAATGGGTCAGGTTTGGGGGCAGGGGTCTGTGCAGGTGAAAAGATCACAAGATAGACTGATCAAAAAACAGGAAGATACAAATTATCAATATCAGAAATGAAAGAAGGGCCATCACTACAAACTATACACACCTTGAAAGCATAAACAGGGAATATATTATAAACAACTTTATACCAAGAAATTCAATAACATAGATGGAATGTACAAATTCCTGAAGGTTATAAATTATCAAAGATTACTGAAGAAAAGAAAACATGAATAGCCTTTTATTTATTAAATTAATCGCATTAGTTGTTCAAAAAAAAAACAAAAACAAACCCAAGACCTCTTGAAGATCAAAATTCCAGGGCCAGACCATTCTACTGGTAAATTCTATTAATTTTTTAAGGAATAAATAATGTTACTCCCAACCCAACTCCTTCTGACATTAGAGAAGGGAACACAGCCCAACTTATTTAAAAGGTTGGCATTACTCTAATACCAGAACGAAAAATGAAATTATAGGAAAAGACAACTAAAGACCAATATTCCTCAAGAACAAAAACAGAAAACTCCTTTATAAGAGAGCATATCGAATCCAAAAATATATGTAAAGAACAGTACATTGACCCAGTGGTGTTCATCCTAGGAATGTAGTTATTGGTTTAATATTTGAATATCAATCAATTAAATTAAAGATATTAACAAAATAAAGCAGAAAAACCATTTGATCATCTTCAGATGCAGATATATTTGACTACATTTAACATTACCTCATTACTGAAATTTTCAACAAACTTTGATAGAAAGAAACTTCCTTAACTTGATAAAGGGCATTTGTAAGAAACTGACAATTATAATCATACTGTATGGTAAAAGATAGAATGCTTTTCATTTTCAATCAGAAACAAAGCACTGATGTATACCTTGACAGCTCCTAATCAACACTGTTCTGGTCTTCCCAAGTACACATGAAGAAAGAAAAATGACATAAAATGCTGAGACTTTGGAACTATCACCACTATCTTTATTCAAAGACAGCATACTGTGCCTATAGAAAATACCAAGTAATATACAAAAACAAAACAAAACAAAACAACAACACCATCTACTGAAACCATATGAGTTTAACCAAGTCATAGGATATAAGAACAATATACAATATTCAATTGTATTTCTACAATATTCAACTGTATTTCTACCATTCAATGAATGGTTGGAAAATGAAATTTAAAATACCATTTAAAATAGCATCAAAACTATGAACTACTTAGGAATATATAGCAAAATACTTTGAAGACCTCTATCTTAAAAATTGTAATATATCTCCAAGAGACATTCAAGAAAATCTAAATTAAAAAAAGAGTATACTATACTCATTACTCATGGATCAAAAACTTGATGTTATTGTCAGCTTTTCCCATAGTAATATCAAAAGTAATGCCATCCCAATAAGCTTCCCAGCTGGCTTCTTTAAAAAATAGAACTTGACAAGCTGATTTTAAAATTTATCCAGAAAAGGAAAAATGACTTTTTAAAGATTGTATTTATTTATTTATTAGAGGGAGAGAATGCACACAAGTAGAGGGGAGGGGCAGAGGCAGAGGGAGAAGGAGAAACAGACTCTCCACTGGGCAGGGAGACACAGGGCTCAATCCCAGGACCCTGAGATGATGACCTGAGCCAAAAGCAGACACTTATCCAACTGAACCACCCAGGTGCCCCCCAGCCAAAAGAATTTTGGAAAGGAACAACAAATTATCTCATCTTAAGACAATATAAAAAGTACAAATATCAAGACATTGTGGTTTTAGCAGAAGTATAGACATACAGAACAATAAAACAAAAGAAAGCCTAGAAATAAAATCAACAAATATAGTCAGTTGGTCTTTTAAATTGTGGTAAGATATATACAACATAAAATTTACTATTTTTGAGTGTGCAGTTCAGTGGCATTAAGGACATTCCCAATGTTGTGCAACTATCACCACCATTCATCTCCATAATTTTCTCACTTCCCAAACTGTATCTCCATATTCATTTAACACTGACTCCCCATTGCCCTCCCCTCTGGCCTCTAGGAATCACCATTCTACTTCCTGTCTCTATAAATTTGACTACTCTGGGACCATACAATATTTGTCCTTTTGTGACTGGCTTATTTCACTTACTGTAATGTCTTCAAGATTCATCCATGTTGTTGGGGCACCTGGGTGACTCACTGGTTAAGTGTCTGCCTTTGGCTCAGGTCATGATCCCGGGGTCCTGGGATTGAGTTCTGTGCATTGGGCTCCCCATTGAGAGTCTGCTTGTCCCTCTGCCTGTGTCTCTGCCTCTCTATGTGTGTCTCTCATGAATAAATACATAAATAATAAATCTTTAAAAAAATTCATCCATGTTGTAGTATGTGTCAGAATTTCCTTCCTTTTCAAGCCTGAATAATATTCCATCGTATGTATATAACACATTTTATTTATTCATCCATCCATCCATAGACACAGGTTGCTTCCACCTTTGGCTATTCTGAATAACACTGCTGTCAACATGGGTGTACAAATAACTGTTTTGAGTCCTTCCTTTCAACTCTTTTGGATATATAACTAGCAGTGAAATGCTGGGCCATATGGAAATTCTATATTTATTTTTTGAGAAATGGACATATTTTTTTCCATTTTATTTTCCTACCAGCAATACATAGGAGTTTTAATTTCTCCATATTATTGTCAATACTTGTTATTTTGGGGTTTGCTTATTTTTATCTCTTTAATAATGGCCAACCAATGGATGTAAAGTGATAGCTCATTGCAGTTTTATGTTCAGTTGATTTTAACAATTGTATGCTGATAAATTCAGTGCTGACAGGACGGCCTTTTAAACAAATGGTGCTGGATAGCTACTGAAAAAAAAAAGAAAGTTAAACCTTGTTTTATATAATAAAATTAACATAACAGGTAAAATTTTAAAACTTCTAGAAGAAAACAGACATAAACCTTCATCACTTTGGAGTAGGCGATGAATGCTCAGATTAGACAGCAAAGCCCAACCATAAAAGAAAAAATTGATACAGTGGACTTAATCAAAATTAAAACTTTTGCTCTTCAAAAGACACTGTTTAGGAACTTAAATTGCAAGCAAAACACTAGGAGAAAATATCTGTGATACATATATCTTACAAAGAACCTAAATCTAGACTATATAACAACCTTATAACTCAATAATAAGATAACCCAATTTAAAAAGGCAAATTATTTGAACAGATAATTCACAATACAAGATGTACACATGCCCAATAAGCACATGAAAGGATGTTCAACATCTTTAGTCACCAGAGAAATGCAAATTTAGATCACAATAATATACCACTACACATATTTGAATAGTTAAAATTGAAAATATTGACAGTACCAAGTATTGACTAGAATATAAAGCAACTGGAACTTCATACATTGCTGATAGGTATATAAAATGGTATAGCTACTTTGGAAAACTTTGGCAGTTTCTTTAATAGTTAAACTTACCATAAGACCCAGCAGTTCCAGAGAAATATAAATGTATGCCTATGCAAAGACTTGTATACAAATGTTCATAGTAGCTTATTTATAATAACCACTGAAACGATTCAAATGTCCACCAATAGGTAGATGAATAAACCAATTGTAGTAAACATATATAATACAATACTCAGCAATAAAAAGGAATGAACTAATGATACACACAATATGGCTGCATCTTAAATTGCTATACTGAGTGAAAGAAGTCAGACACAAAAGAGTACATGTTATATAATTCCATTTAAATGAAATAAATCTAATGTATAATAACAAAAAGCAGATCACTTGTTGCCTGGCAAGGGATAGTTAGGAAAATTTTGAAGTGATAGGAAATTATTCTATTAGTGCTTATGTGGATGATTGATCTGTCAATACTCATCAAACCATACTCTTAAAATAAATACATTTTGTTTTATGCAAATTATATCTTAATAAAGTTGATTTTAAAATAATATGAATCATCTCCATCCTCATGTTCAATATTGAAAGAGAGAAGAAACATGAAACAGGAAAATAAATAAATAAAAACCTATCCGGAAATTGGATGCTTTGGTAATTGGAAACTCAACTCTGAGTCTTCCATGTAATACAATGCATATAAATCCAGACTCCAGAATTAGACTCAAGCTGGTTCAAATCCCAGCATATGCCACTTAGTAGCTGAGTAATTTTGGGCAAGTAACTTATCTGTGCCATAATTTACTATGAAGTGAAGATAATAATAGTATACCTACCTCGTATATTTCTTAAAGAGACTAAATGAAATACACATGAAGTGCTTAGCACTGTGTCAGGTATACAGTAAATGCTATGTAAGTGTTAGATATTATGGTGCAAATAAAAATGACTACAAATCTACTTCATACTGCTTGTATCTGAATGGTTTTTATCTGACAGATGTTCCATATTCTAGTAAAAAGAAAATGCAACATGCTTAACAGTGAGAACCACCTCCTATGAGCTATATAAGCAGACCGCCCAAAGATTTCATGGAAAGAAAACTTGGAACAAAATCTGAAGTACTATTATAATCCTGAGGTGAGTAGATTAGCATATAGCCCCAAGTCTGAACAAATTAAACATCTCTTTTAAACTTCTCTTACACGGATCCTAATAAAAAATGTGATTTGGAGGCACCTGGGTGGCTCAGTTTGTTAAGCGTCTGCCTTTCGCTTGGGTCATGATCCCAGAGTCCTGGGATTGAGTTCCATATCAGACTCCCTGCTCCTTGGGGGAAGCCTGCTTCTCCTTTTCCCTCTGCCTATCACTCCTCTTGTTTGTGCTTGCTCCCCCCCCCCCCCCATCAAATAAATAAATAAAATCTAAAAAAACAAAATTATTTAAAAATGGGATTTTGATTTCTTGAGCTATCAATTGGCCAAATTAAACTGTGAAAAATCTAAATGTACAATACATAAGAAGCAAAATGAAGAGATTCTCGGAACTAATTATATTAACCAAAACATTTCTAAACTAAATATCACACCAAAAATCTAAGATAAATCAGAAATACCTGATTATAAGGTTGCAAACTAAGCATAGAATTTAGTTACCTTATACATCCTGGAACATCTACTGATTTCTTTTTTTTTAAATTTAAATTCAATTAGCCAACATATAGTGCATCACTAGTTTCAGATATAGTGTTCAATAATTTATCAGTTGCATATAATACCCAGTGCTCATCACATCATGTGCCCTCCTTAATGCCCATCATCTGGTTGATTTATTTTTTTTAATGTAATTGTAGCTTCTTTTTACTAGTAGGAGTGGTAATAATATAAATTTTTATTGTGATAAAATATATATAAAATTTACCATTTATCCATTCTTTCCAGTTTCTTGAAATATCTGACATATAATGTTGTATTAGTTTTACATCTATAACATGATGATTTGATATATGCACATATTGTGAAAGGATTACCACTGTATTAGTTTAGTTAATATCTATTAAGTCACATAGTAATTTTTTGTGTGTGTATGACAACTATCAAGATCTACTCTCTTAGCAACTTTCAAATACACAATATAATATTTTAAACTTTAGTCACCATTTTATACAGTACATCCCAGGACTTACTTATAACTGAAAGCTGGTACCTTTTGAACTCTTCACTCATTTCACTTTCCTCCCTTGCTTCTGGTGACCACCAATCTGTTTTCTGTATCTGTGGATTCTGGCTTTCTATTTTTATTTATTTATTCATGAGAGACACACACAGAGAGAGGCAGAAACATAGGCAGAGGAAGAAGCAGGCTCCCTGCAAGGAGCCCGATGCAGAACTCAATCCCAGGACCCTGGGATCACGACCTGAGCCAAAGGCAGATGCTCAACCACTGAGCCACCCAGGTGTCCCTCATTCTGGCTTTTTAAATTCCACATATAGATGAGAATCATACAGTATTTATCTTTTATTGTCTGCCTTTTTCACTCAGCATTAATGCCCTCAAGGTCCATCCATGTTGTCTCAAATGGCAGGATTTCCTTCTTTTTTTATGGCTGAATAATAGTTCAGCATGTGTGTATCTGCATGTGTGTGAGTGTGTGTGTGTGTGTGTGTGTATTACAATATCTTTATCCTATGCTTAGGTTGTTTCCATATCTTGACTATTGTATATAATGCTGCAATGAACTTGGAGGCTGCAGATATCTTTTCGAGACAGTGGTTTTCCCCCCTTTGGATAGATATTTTTTTGAGCTTCAAAAATAATTTGTGACCTGACAAAGTACATGTACTAATAACATTTTCCTTCTTTCCTAGAAAACCATGAGGAAAAGTAAAGTACTCATTGATTTATCCAGATTCAATATCTTCCATGTTCCATCAGGCATGTGCAGGATTACAATTTTCTAAACACTATAGAATTTTGGCTTCTCACCAGTCAAAATTATCTCTTGTGTTTTTTTTTCACATGACATATTTGTCATGCTAGCTCTACAGAACATTATGTATAATGGACTCCTTAATCAAAATGGAGCCCAAAAAGCCCCTCCCCATTTAAAAAGCTCATGTGGTTGAATATTGAGGTGGTGGAAAATATTGTACCCAAATGAGAATCTTGCTTTTAGATTTGGCTGCCTTTTTCTTATCAAAAGAGCAGTTATATTTTTAAAACCTGCTTTGATAGAATAGAAAGAGAGCCCCATTATCAAAAACAAAGATTTGTTAAAGGTAGTATTGAAAATAAATAATTGACTTTTGTTCATGAATGGCTAAATCTATTTTGTGGTTTAAAGAGCTAAGAACAGATTGCTTCTCTTAGACTGTTAGCAAAGAAATGTTTTCATCAATTAACATTCTTTGCTAAGAACAGTTTTTTCCAGTGCTATTTCTCAAATGGAGCATTACATAAATAGAGCTGCCCAAAGGACAATTCTTGGGCTTTTTTCTTTAATGTTTTAGAGTATTATGGCATGCCAGTTCAAAATGCTGGCAGAAAACAAAACAAAAAAAAATCACATTTCAAACAGATAATTTACTTGGAGGAAAAAGTTGCCATTAGGTAGGAAAAAGTTGCCATTCCTGCAAACTAAATAAAAGGTAAATCACCCACGAATTGTGCCAGTCTTCCTCTTCATCATACTTTTGCCCAATATTTACATCCCAGTAGGATGAAAAGTAAAGGGCATCTATAGAATGGGTGCAATAATCATGAACATTTGTTGAGCAAGTTCTTACAAGTCAGGCACTATTCTAAACGCTTTATCCATTTTGATTCATTTAAGCCTCACAGTGATGTTTGGGTAACACTGTAGTTCCTGCTTTGCAGAATAGGAAATTGAGAAAAGGATCATACAGCTAGTGGGTGGTAAAGACCAGATGCATACCCAGGCTCTGGAGCCCATGCCCCTAACCTCTCTATTCTCCCTATTAGTGATGGGAGACCACTCACAGGCAGTGCTCCTGCAGAAGTGGACCTCTGTAATGCTTTTTTTTAGTAGACAGCTACTCCCAAAGGGGAAGAAAAGGGGAAGGCCCTAGAAGGAGAGAAAAGAAAGCAAGATACAAGTGGGAGTTAAAGGGAGAGGCAGCTTATTGAATCAAGAAAAAGAAAGAAGCGTATTCAAAGGCAGTTTATGGGAACATGAGAACAAAGAGGGTGATGGAAACAGACTTAAGCGCTGAAGCAAAGTGATAAACGTTTGTGGTAAATTTCCTTCAAGAAAATAAAGAAAACAAAGCCAAGATTTAGAATGAGATCATGCAGCATTTCATTTTATATACAAATTAACCTAAGCCCAGAAAAGATTGGAGTTTGACTGATACATTTTATAGATCAGTAAACACAGGCCAGAGAGATTAAATGACTTGTCTAAGACATGAAGAAGCAGGTAGCATACATAGGCAAGGCTAGAACCCAACCAGATCTTCTGACTTTGAGCTCCATGCTCTTCCACCAGCTCTATCAGCTTTTAAAACACAGAGGTGGTGGTCAATAGTTTTTGACTCAATTTCAGAACCATAAAAAATAATTATAGAGTATACATGTTGAAGATTAGACACAAAATACCTCAAGTTATCATCTTCTCAAGAGTCAAATAGCATTGTAGAAAAGCAATGTAGATAAAGTAGTCATTTCTAAATGCAAGGAAAAGAATCCTTGGCATAAATTCCTATTTTTTTTACCTCTAATGTTTTTCCCTATAAAAATTTTTAAATTGAAATTATTTCAGCTTTAAAAAATTTAATCATACATGTATATATGGCAAAGAGTGAAATGAATCATATTAATTTCTTCTTTACTAGAGAGACTGAAAAGGTTGGATAGAAAAAGAATCTTAGGTGACAGTTACATAGCCAGTTTAGATACTGGTTTGTCATCCCTAAAGTTCTTTCCAGCTTGAAAATTCTATACTTTTAGAAAATTGGTAATTGAAATAAACATTAGATGAAAATATTATAATTTAAGTATATTTGACCCTAAGATTATGATACATCACCTAACATAAGCCTATGAGAAAATTGCTTATAGTAACTTCCTAAGAGGGAGATTAATGAGTTAATAAAATGCCAATGGTTGTTATCCATGGCATTTCAGACACGATAATTGATTAAAAACCTTTTTTACCTATTGAGAAATAGAGGGAAAAAAGCTAAAAGGAAAGTTGAAGTAAAGTAGAAATGAGGAAAATTTTTCTTATATAATCTCTTAGATACCAAAGACCCTGGTATTTATGGTACAGTACTATATGCATACTAAAAGCTGGTAAGATTAAATATTTCACATTTTTTTTAAGTTTAAAAGTTAATGAGTAATGTTTGTGAGAATGGAGAAGTATATTATGAGTCATTTTCATTAATATGGGGCAGTCAGTGGAAAAATTAATGAGTTTTCCAGAGCCAAATAGTAAATCATTGAAAGCCTAGTGTTCTGAAATCAGGTTTTCTATTGACTGTAGAAATGAATTAATTCGGGTGTGGGTGGAATTTTTTTCTTATCTCAAATTCTCTACTTTATGGCAATTTCCTTGCCTTCTTTCCACTATATTTTGTTATATATGTCTGACTTTCACATCATTTGGCTATGTCAAAAGAATAATCTTCTCAGTACCACTTGGGACTTCATTGATCTCTCTCAAGTTGGATCACAGTTATGATTAGGGACTCTGATGATGTTAGAAATTCAACTGTGACTTGTTAGAGGTAAATGATCTAACTGATCTTCAAGACAAAGAGAACACTGAAAAGTTAGAGTGCAGTCTTCGAAAGATTTATTTCTACCACTTGGGGTAGATAGAAGAAAAAAACAAAAACTGATAGAAACAAACCTAACAAAAGGGAAAAACAGTCTCAATCACATACGTCTATTACTAAATGTAATTATAAATTGTTTAAATGTCATACTGTGCTAATATTATGTAAATTATAAAACACAAATATAGGACACTCCATAAGCACAAAAAAGATGTATTAAATATATAATATGATTTTTTAATGATTTGTTTATTTGAGGTGGGGAAGGGCAGCGGGAGAGGGGGAAACCAAAGCAGACCCCCAGTGAGCATGGCGCTGAACATGGGGCTAACTACAGGGCTGGATCTCACAACTCTGAATCATGACCCCATTGAAACCAAGAGTCGAATGCTCAACCCACTGAGTCACTATTCAGGGGCCCCTATAGTATTGATAATTTTAATACATTTTTTTAAAGATTTATTTATTTATTTATTTATGATAGACATAGGGAGAGAGGCAGAGACACAGGAGGAGAGAGAAGCAGGCTCCATGCCGGGAGCCCGACGTGGGACCCAATTCCGGGACTCCAGGATCGCACCCTGGGCCAAAGGCAGGCACTAAACCACTGAGCCACCCAGGGATCCCCGATTTAAATAAATTTTAATGACACTTTTTTGATGGAAAATACTGCATTACCTTGAAAATCATGGTTTCATACCCAGTCATGGAAGGATTCAAGTTTAAAATCAGCTTATTCCCATATTTGGCTGTAAGGGCTATAAAAGCTAAAATAGATACCACAAAAAGATATGGAAGAAATACAAAGTTGGCTTCAAGTACTCAATTATGACACTCAAATTTCAACTCCAACCAAGAGTTATAGTAAGGTTGTAATTTAGCCTTTTTCTCTAACAAATTTCTGACTTCCCTATCAATCAGTTTTCCCTGAAAGTATTTTTGTTTTCTTTAATGTTTAACAAATAGCATCTCAATCCACTGAAATGCTATTTGGAAAATTTTCAATCATGTTAGAAAATTGTTTCCAAATTTACTAAGTATTCATATATGAGAGTTTTAAATTATATGCTTTTATCACTTTTGAAGTTTTTGTTTGTAATAGCTTTATTGAGACATAATTTGCATTCCATGGAGATATATGCATTATAAGCATACAATGTGATTATTTTTAATAAATGTATAATTGTACAACCATCACCACCATTCAGTTCTAGAGTATTTCCATCACATGAAAATCTTCCGTCATAGCCACTTGCATTCAATCTACACATCTCAATGCAATCACTAATTTGCTTTTCATCTCTACATTTTTTTCCTTTTTGGAAGTGTCATACAAATCGTATCATGTAACATGTGGCCTTGGGGTGCCTGGGTAGCTCAATCTGACTCTTGGTCTTGGCTCAAGTCATGATCTCAGGGCTGTGAGATCGACCCCCTGGTCAGGTGGGGTGCTCAGCCCCCAGAGTCTGCTTGAGATTCCTTAGCCTCTTCTCTCTCCCTCTGCTCCTCCCTCCACTCAAGCTCTGTCTCTAAGATAAATAAATAAATAAAATCATGTAGCCTTTTGTGGCTCTTTCTTTTTGGCATTATATACTGCATGTTTATCCATGTTGTAGAAAGAGTCAATAGTTCATTATTTTTGTTGTTGAATAGTATTCCATTGTGCCACATTTTATCTGACGATTAATTGATAGACATTTTGATTATTTTGGTTTTTTTTTTTTTGGTTACTATGAATATACTGATATTATTGATGCAAACATCTTTGTGTGGACATGTGTTTTTATTTCTTCAGTAGAAATCTAGAAGAAGAATTACTGAGTTATATGGTAAGTTTATACTCATATTTTAAAGAAACTGTTAAATGATTTTTCAGAGTGGGTATATCAATCAGCAATTTATGATAGTTCTAGTATTCCACATCCTTGCCATCACTTCGTATTATCAATCTTTTTTTTAAAAGATTTTATTCATTTATGAATGAGAGAGAGAGAGGGGCAGAGACACAGGCAGAGGGAGAAGCAGGCTCCATGCAGGGAGCCTGATGTGGGACTTGATCCTGGGTCTCCAGGATCAGGCCCTGGGCTGAAGGTGGTGCTAAACCACTGAGCCACCTGGGCCGCCCTGTATTAATCAATCTTTACCTTATACCCATTCTAGTGGTTGTGTAGTTATATTGTGGTTTTAATGTCCATTTCCCTTATGATTAATTATGTTGAATATCTTTTCTTGTGATGATTAACCATTTGCATAACATTTTGGTGAATTTTTTGAAATGTCTATCCAAATATTTTGCACATTTTATTTTATTTTATTTTATTTTTATAAATTTATATTGTTGTTTTTTTTTAATTTTTATTTATTTATGATAGTCATACAGAGAGAGAGAGAGAGGCAGAGACACAGGCAGAGGGTGAAGCAGGCTCCATGCACCGGGAGCCTGATGTGGGATTCGATCCCGGGTCTCCAGGATCGCGCCCTGGGCCAAAGGCAGGCGCCAAACCGCTGCGCCACCCAGGGATCCCTATTTTGCACATTTTAAAATGGAGTTCTTTGCCTTCTTACTTTTGATGTTTAGAAATTCAATATATATTCTAGATAAAAGTCCTTCATCAGATTATGATTGGAAAATATTCTTTCCCCAGGGACCTGGCTGGCTCAGTTGGAAGATATGTGACTCCTGTTCTTAGGGTCAAGTTTGAGACTGATATTGGGTGTAGAGATTATAAATAAATAAATAAATAAATAAATAAATAAATAAATAAATAAATGTATAAACTTAAAAAGATATTTTGAAAGACAAAACTTTTATTTTAAAAATACCCTTACTTTTATTTAAGTCCAATTTATCAATTTCCTCCTTTATGGATCATGATGTGGTATCATAGCCAAGAAATTTTTGTCTGAAGCAAGTCACAGAAATCTTGTACTATGTTTTCTTCTAGAAGTGTCAAAATTTTATTAAGATTTTATTTTTAAATTATGTCTAAACCCAACATGAGGCTTGAACCCATGACTCAGAGATCAAGAGACCTAGCTCTTCCAATGGGGAGCTAGCCAGGCACTCCAGAAGTCTTATGGTTTTAGTTTTTAGGTCTATGATGCATATTGAGTTAATCTTTCTGTGTGTTGTAAGGTAAGAGGATAAATTCATTATTTTGCATATGGATGTCAAATGTATTTCTTGAAGAGACAGCCCATTCCCTTTTTTTTTTTTTTTTTTTTTTTAGATTTTATTTATTTATTTATGAGAGACACACAGAGACAGAGAGGCAAAGACAGAGGCAGAGGCAGAAGCAGGCTCCATGCAGGGAGCCCGATGTGGGAACCGATCCTGGGTCTCCAAGATCACGCCCCGGGCTGAAGGCAGCACCAAACCACTGAACCACTGGGGCTGCACTACCTTGGCATCTTTAATGGAAATCAATGGACCATAAATGTAAGGACTTATTTCTGTACCTTCTATTCTATTTCATTGATCTACATGGCTATAATTATGCCAATACTATTTAATAAATTTTGAAATTGGATATTGTAATTCTTCATACTCTGTTGGGTTTTGTTTGTTTCTTTCTTTTTTGATATTCTTGTTTCTATGTATGTGCTTCTTAAAGATTTTATTTATTTGACAGAGAGAGTACAAACAGGGAAAGCAGCAGAGGGAGAGGAAGAAGCGGACTCCCCGCTGAGCAGTGAGCCCAAAGCAGGGCTAGATCCCAGGATCTCAGAATCATGAACTGAGCCTTAGGTAGACACTTAAATCTCTGTATGTGCATTTAGGACTGGCTTCTCGATTTCTACATAAAGTATTTGTTTGGATTTTGTAGACAACTAATCCAGGGATCACATTGAATCTACAGGTCAGAGTTCTTATACTTTTCTAAAATATATTCCTAAGTATCATATTCTTTCTCATGTCATTATTAATGGAATTGTTTTCTCAAGTGTATTTTTAAATTGCCAATTTCTAGTATATAAAAATGCAACTGATTTTTACATAGTGATCTTACATCTTGTGATCTTGTTACATTCATTACTTCTAGCATTATTTTTATTGTATATTCTTCAGACTTTTCTATGTATACAATCATGTCATCTGTAAATATAGCTTTAAATTTCCCTTTCCAATTTATATGCCTTTAATTTTTCTTTCCTTATTACAATGGCTAACCTCTAGAACAATGTCAAATAAAAAAGATAAGAGTATATATCATTTTATTCTCAATCTTAATGGAAAATATTCAGTATTTTACCATAAATGTGGTGATAGCTGCAGGTTTTTCATAGATGCACTCCACTACATCAAGGAAGTGCCCCTCTATAGCTATTTCGTGGGGCATCTATATCATGAATGGTGTTGTATCTTGTCAATTGCCTTCTCTTCATCTATTTTCATCATTTTTCCTTATTTTTAAAAGCTATTAAATAACAGAAAAAATATGGCATTTCTTGATTTGTGGTTCCTGACAAGATAATGTACCAGTCAGTGCTGTTGACTTGTCCACCTAGGCCAGTCCAAGATGCACAGAAGTTGTAACCAGCTGTGTGGAAGCCCTGTGATGAGTTAGCTGACCTGGTATGTAAAAGAAACAGGGGTCCAGGAATGGGAAGGGTCAGGTGCCATGGTTGGAGTATAGGCTATATAAGGAGTGCTCTTATGTGTGATTTATGTTCTCTCTCCTACTATTCTAATCAGCTTACTGCCACCTTTATGAAGCAGACAGATAGTTCTGGAGTTAAGAAACTAATGAAGTTATATTTTCACAGAATTTATCTAAGGAAAATAACTTCAAATCTAGTACTTTACACAATATTTTGGTATGATGACCATTTGATGTCTCAGGGTTGGCACTGAGTCTAGAGCATACTTTACAAATGGAGACTGTTGACTTGTCAAGTGCCCTGCATCTGACAGCCTTCTTTTGCTTTGGGCTTCACTCTAAGTTGGCAGCTATATGGATTCTATCAGTAATTACTTCTAACATAGATCCAGTAATGAGGACTATCACCTTAATTTTTGAAAGATCATTTTTGCTTAGTATAGAATTCTTGAGTAATAGATTTTTTTTTCTTTCAGTACTTCAAATCTGTTCTTCCATTGTTTTCTGGCTTCTTTTGTTTCTGATGAGAAGTCCACCTGTTAATTTTATTGTGGTTTCCTTATATTATAATGAGTCATTATTCTCTTATTGCTTTAAAATTTCCTTGTCTTTGTTTTCTAACGTCTTGTCTTTGTCATGTTTTCATGTTTGATGATGATATATCTAGTTTTGGTTCTTATGTTTATTCCACTCAGGACTTACTGAGTTTCATTGATCTCTACATTAAATTTTTTTATACAATTCAGGAAGTTTTAGAAGTTGCTGCTTCTTCAAATATTTTTAATATATCCTTCTATTCCTCTTTTCTTTGTGTACTCCTAGCTATCTCAAGTTTCTGGGGCTCTGTTCATTTTTCTTCAAACTTTTTTTTCTTTCTGTTCCTCAGATTGGATAGTTTCCATTTCTTTTTTATAGTTTCTACTTCTTTATTGAGAGTCTCTATTTGTCGAGTCATTTTACTTTAAGGCCTTTAAATATATTTATGGTAGCTGTTTTGGATTAGTTGTCTATAAAATCCAATGAGTGGGACCACTCAGCACGTCCATTGGCTACTTATTTTTCTGAATTTGGGATATGCTTTCCTGTTTTTTTGTTTTGTTTCTTGTTTTGCAAGTCTCAAAATTTTTGGTTGAAAACTGAATTTTAGCTAAATATTATTGCAATATTGGATCATGTCTAGTTTTCCTCCTGAAAGGTTTTTTTTTTTTTTTTTTTTTTTAATTGCTAGAAATTAGGCTTTAGGATTTGTTTCTCCTGAGCTTTGGGGCACTGATATCTCTGGTAAATTTTCCTATCCCATTTTTATTTTTAAGCCTCATTTCTAAAAAGTTAATATACATATATATAATAAATATAAATTCTAATATTTTCTTCCTACATCAGTGGCATGGAAAATGATTCTTGAAAAAGCAATCATATTGCTCATCTTCTTAAAGTTCTTCTCTTGCTCCCAATTTCACAGGAAGAGAACTAAGTTGAAGAATATAAGGCTTTGATTGGGGAGTGGGGAGGAATAGACACCACACTAAATAAAGCTCTTTTACTCAAATGAGACTGGCAATACTTGGAACTAGACAAATCATTCATTTTTTATAGTTTGACAGTTTTAGACTGTTACTCTTCATAGTTCAATAAGATGGTCATAATATGTGCTCTGTTTTCTTGTCATATACTATATTATTGTCATGAAACCTTTCTTATTGTAAGAAACAGAGCCTCACTAAAGGCAAAACAGGAAAAGTATGTATTGGGGTGACTATAAGAAACAGCTCATGGAATACTAAAAAATGAAGTGTATTCTGGCTTTGTGGGGAGAATAGGAAAAACATCAGGGCCATGGCAGCAGTTCTCTCTGGCTCACTTGTTCTCTCAATTCTCAATTTCTAGGAGATGAATCTGATTGGCAGTATTATAGGTTATGGTCAATGGTCTGCAATGAACTGGTTAATTTTGAGTCAGGTCTCCTAGTAATACAATGGCCAGATGCTAGGTCTGAAGCTTGCAGGGCTGCATACTTCAAGTGTTGTGTATATGGGTACTTGGAAACATGTCTATTACACTCACCAGATGTTGGATGCCCTTATGATATTATAAAGTTGTTACATTCTCATGACTCCACCGTGTTCCAAAAAACAGAGCAAATGGATGCTTTAGATGAAAAGAACAAAGCACAGAATTTTAACTCTGAATATGATAACTTTATGCCAAAGCACATACAGCCGGTCCTTCTCACATTGGTCCCTCACTCATAGAGAGGTAGGGATAGGTCCTCTTAGATGTAAGATCTAACTAAGGCTTTTCTCTCTTGGGAGGCTGCATGGCGGAAACCTATACTCTGCTCTGCCATATGTTATCTCAATTTTCTACTTTGATATTCTAGTCCCGTCTTTTTGTAAGTACTTCTCAACATCACTGATTCTATGCTTTCAATGTTAGAAGTCAAATTCTTCCAAGGACTAAAAAAAGGATTAATGAGCGTTGGCTTTTCTTAGTAGAGGAGACAGTTTAGTAGTCCAAGGCACTATGGAGGATACAGTCATGACTATTCATGTATCCTACCTTCAAGGAGAGAAGGCTCACACACAAATGACTACACCATAGGGTAGAGAGTATTAAATGCCACCCTCTCCAGAGGTGTGGGTAAGGTCGGGAAATTTTCAGAAAAAGCTTCAGAGGTAACTATTGGGCTGTGCCTCTATTCAGAGAATGGTCTGGAGGTGGGACACAGGCCTGGAATTCTGAGCAGAACGATTATTAAGCTTTAGCCTCCATTCTCAGGACCAGTTTATTCCAGGGCTCTCTTTCCCTCACCTGCCACCAGCTTTTGTTTTAACATTCCTTTTTAAAACAAACAAAATGGGCAGTCCTGGTGGCTCAGGGGTTTAGCGCTGCCTTCAGCTCAGGGTGTGATCCTGAAGACCCAGGATCGAGTCCCACGTTGGGTTCCCTGCATGGAGCCTGCTTCTCCTCCCTCTGCCTGTGTCTCTGCCTCTCTCTCTCTCTGTGTCTCTCATGAATAAATAAAATAAAATCTTTAAGAAAAATTAAAAATAAAAACAAACAAAAAAAGCAACTATCAATTAGTGTGTTTTTTGGAATTCTTGAATTCTCCCACCTTCTCCATAGGCTTCTAAGAATGAGAAAGGAGGCAGTGTTTCTGCTCTCCCCCTTTTCCTTGCGGCCTCTGCTATTATTTTTCAGGAATACTATTCATTATGAATTATTATGAAAACGACAAACATTGGAACATTACAAAGTATTCATAATCATGAAAGGTTCTGATCGCCTTCTTTCTAAGATGGTAACCAAAAAAAACATCCCTTTGACTTCTGCTGTTTACTTCTGTTCTAGAAGGTGGTGCTCACCAAAACTTGTCAGTCTTTTGAACTTTGCCCTAGGTCCCACAGTCAGCCTCAGCAGAGCCCCCACTTCCCACGTCTACTTCTCAGAGTTAGACCCACCTACCAAGGTGGTAGGATAGCAGGTTAAATGCTTCCTCTTCTCAGGTTGTTCATTTGCATTTATATGGAACCTCAGAGTGGGAGACAATGGTTTCTACCCAACACTGGAAATCTGGAATTAAGGCATTGCAATTTGCAAATAAAAGGCCCTTTTGTAGGAGAGAACTTGACTAGTAAAATGAGTTAGGATTTTGAGGAGACAGTGCACAACAACCTTCAGAATTTTTTTTCCGGTTGTATCGAAGGTTACAAAATAAAAGCCTTAAGAAATTCCTTCCAGGCTCTTTTTTGGTGTAAAGAGAAGCCAAAAGATAGAGAGGGAGGTAGACTGGAAGGAGTGTGGTTTCACAAAGGGTCAGATATATGTCTCCCATCCAACTTCTAACCAGGCCCAACCCTGCTTAGCTGATCTCAGTAGAGATCAGGCGCGTTCAGGGTGGTATGGCAGTAGACAGGGCCAGATATATGTAAGGAAGGTGTAGAGAAAAAAATTTTTGAGAAGAAAATAACATATAATCTAAGAGAGAAATTATAATCAATGGAGGGGAATCCTGAGGTGGGAACATGGCCCACGTTTAGGAGTAGAAATGGAGTATGAGTTTAGAACAGAGAGTGGCACCCCTCCTCGATCAGGACTGAAGTAAGTGATCAGGTGTAAAAACTGAGACAGGTTTAGGAAAGTTAAATAGAGAAACCTCATGATGGATGCCTCCATCAAGTATGTGGCAAGATCATTTTCAGAACTAGAAGAAGACAAAGTACAGTGGGGGCTGGAAGAGAGTAGAACTAGGACAGGTTTGGGAGAAGTGCCCTGGATAATCACCCTCCTGATGAGGAAAGGAATTTAGAGAATCAGTGAAGACCCAGCCTTTACTGGAACAAAGTGATTTCTTGGTCTTATCCAGGAATGCTTGTTAGTACAGGAGCAGGTTCAAAAGAAATCTTTCAGCTGTGTATAAGAATTATGAAAAATAATAATGATGATGTCGAATGGCAACATTTTAGGGGACTTTATTCATGGTAGATTCCAGTAACATTTTAATCATTATAAACATGAAATACACACTATCAAAATAATCATCACGCACGTGATCTGAGAAAAATACAAAAGGATCATTGGAGTAAAAAAGAATTAATTCTTGCTTTTTTCTTTCCATGCTAGCCTAAGGCAAGAATAAAGGAAATATCAGTGTTATTTATTCCATTAGGCACATCTTCTATTCATTCAGTATTATTAAATATTTTTTAAAAACAAATCCTTGGCATCTTCTTAGAACATTAAAAAATAAGTCATAAAAACTTGCATTTTACTTTTTCTGTTCTCCAAAAACAAACACACACACACACAAAAGCCAGAAATGAAAAGCATGATGAGCAAACTTCCATGATGGCAAGACATGAGACAGGCACGCACTAAGGTCTCTGCTGCTTCCCTCCCAATTCTGGAAATAGGAGGATTTCTGCATAGGATCACCAACAAAGTTTAAATTTTACTATAAATTCTAAGAGATGTTTTCCCAATCAATGCACCATATTAACAAGTCTTACCTATTTTTGTAATTTTCAATTATAGTAAGACAAAAACTAATAGCAAAGCATATTATTCAACTTAAAATTCAGTACAGTAGTTAGACATAATGTAGCTTGCACACACATTCATTTGTTTCTCACAATAAATATTTATAATTTCCAAAATCCTATCAGCTTTTTCACAAAATACGGTCCCTCCAACTTGAGGGGTGGTAGCATAAACATGGTCTTCTTATGTCTTACTGACATGCCAAAATCACCAAAAGAAGGAACTTAAGAATGTCAGTGGCTACATGACAGAGCAGTATCATGCTTAAAGCCTAATATTTTCATGTCGACTCACCTGAATAGCCAGTATCTAAATATGAAAGTTGTTTACATGAAACAACTGTTTTGACAAACTAGCACAAAGTGACTAAATGAAAGCATCTCAAGATGGTTTCATTAAAAAGCTCAAGATCTTTCTGTGTACTGATTGCACGTCTCAGTTCACTTAACAAATTCGAGGTAAACTGGAAAATACCCAGAAAACAGCATCTACCAACTGTAATCTATTCCCTCTGCTCTCTGAGATCATCAAAAGGCATGGAGAACTGACTTTGTCACCTGTCTTTCCCCACTCTGTAGACTCTTAGGGGAAAGAGCGTGCACCTGCCAGGCTCCCGGAGCAGAATGTACACACAGGTGGGTCTTTAATAAATATCCTTCCATGGAGAGATTAGAGGCTTGCTTGGAGAAGCGGGGAACACGCTATCTTACGTGACGACTCAATGTCAGCCTGCTTCCTTGCCAAAATATCATTCAAAGGAAATCTTGTTTGAGTCTCCTTCAGGTGGGGCTTTTAAGTTTTTAGACCCAACATTTTGAGGCAAGGTCTGCCTCAGGGAAAGAGGGGTGCTTGGATGCAGACCAAGTAGAATTCAGGTGGGTCAGTGACGTCAGGAAGAAGCAGCGAGTTAATGGGTAGGGTGCAAACTCACCTGGAGTAGCCAAAGCCGCACACAGGTCAAAGGTCAAAGGTCAAAGTGTCGGGGGCTCCCGGAGGCAAGAAAAGCGAAATGCCCATTCCTAGGCTCTCCAGGGTTCCTACAAAGGCTCAGCGGTCGCTGCCTTGGAGGTGAGGCGAGGAACGCACCCTACGTGCACAGCTGGGCTTGACAGGAAGCCGAAGCCCCAGCTGCCTCGGGTTCCCGAGCCTGCTCCCGGGAACCCCCGCACCTCCTCCCTGCGCCCCCGCCCGCCCCCAAACCCCAGGCACCTTCAGCCTCCCTCCCCGCCTCCTTCGGGCCCTCTCGCTCTTAACAGCATCGGTCTCTATGGCGACCTGAAACCGCGGCTCTCATTGGCCCGTTCAACGTGAGGGCCGGGCCAATGGGGAGGGCCGGCCTGCTGCGCCCGGCCAATGGGCTGCGCGGGGGGCGGGGCGGGGACGGCGGCGTGCTGACGTTCCCGGGAGCCCGGGGCGGGCTGGGCGCGCGCGCTGGCGGCCGGGCGGGCGGCGGCGGCGGCCTCTGGGCAGCAGAGGGGGCTCCGGCGCTGGGTCCGGGTCGACGCCGGCCGCGCAGGCGGCGCCATGGGCACCGGCTAGAGGGCCCGCGGGCCGCCGCCGCCGCGGGGGTGGTGGGAGAGCCGCTCCGGGGGCGGGGGCGGGCGGGGGAGGGGGGGCGGGCCGCCGCTGGGCCGCGGCACTTTTCTAATTTCCTCGGGTGCCGCAGCGGCGACCCCTCGGCGCGGATGTCCCCGGGCCCGCGAGCGACGGCGGGCGCAGCCTAACCGGGAAAGTAAGTGTGCGGCTCCGGGGGGCGGGCTCGGGGGGGGCGCGCCGCTCCGGGCCCCAGACCCAGACCCCGGCCCCAGACCCCGGCCCCAGACCCCGGCCCTGGCGCCCGAGCCCGAGCCCGAGCCCGAGCCCGAGCCGGCCGTGCGGGCGCGGGGGTCGGCGCCTCCCTCCCGCCCTCCGTCCCAGCGCCCCGCGGCCGCCCGCCTCCCCGCCCCGCCGCGTGCTCCTGCCCGCACTCGCCTGCCGGCGCCCCTCCCCCCGGCGGCGCCCAAGTTTCCCCCGCATTGCTCTCCCCGGAGCCCCCGCCCCGCGCCGGAGCCCCCCGACGGCTGCCCGCGGCGGGCCCGCGCCCCCAGCGCTCGGGGCGGCGCGTCGGGCCCTCCGGCCGCTCTCCTGCCTCCCACGCCCGGGTTGCCTGCCCCGGTTGCCCCCGAGCCCCGCGCCCTCGGCGGCGCAGCCCCCGCTCCACCCGTCGCGCCCCCCAGCCCGGGGCTTCCCCGGTGCCGCCCTGCGCCTGCCAGGAGTTGGAGCGGAGCTGCGGCACCCCCAGCCCGGGCGGCTCCGGGGTCCCCCCCACCCCCAGCCCGGGCGGCTCCGGGGTGCTGGAGCGGCGGGGCCGGGACTCGGCGCGGCTGAGTGCGACAGCGGCGGGCGCGGGCAGGGGAGGCGCCGCGGCCGCCCGGGGCGCAGCGATAGGCAGGTGTGTGCGTCCGGGGGAAGGGGGGCGCGCGGCGGGCTCGTCGGCTGGCGACGGATTGTGCAGGAATGCGAGGAATGCACCAGGGGCATAGTCCGGGCGGCCGCCGCCGCTGCTCTAGCGCCTTCCCGGCCCGGCTCCCGCCGCGCAGCCCGAGGTCGCCGGAGCATCCCCGGAGCTGGTGAGCGAAGCTGCGCTGCCCCGCGCCCGGCTCCCGGCTCCCGGCTCCCGGCTCCCGGCTCCCCGCTCCCCGCTCCCGGCTCCCCGCTCCCGGCTCCCGGCTCCCCCGCGCCCCGCGCCCCGCTCCCCGCTCCCGGCTCCCCGCTCCCTGCGGCAGACGGCGGCGGAGGGGAAGCGCGGCGGCTGTGTTGGGCTTCCGCTAGCCTCTAGCCTCTAGCCTGGGTTTTGCTGCATTGGTCTCCAGGACCGGGGTTTTGAGGCGGAGGCTGGTGTAGCCAAGGTTATTCATCATTGCACAAGGTTCTTGGCAAGTTTGGTTTGCAAGGTTTGAATAGAGCCTGGTTTTTACGACGGTTTTTTGAAAACCTGCAGGAAAGGTGCCCAAGGTTCTTGGAGTAAGGAGCTTGCAGCCAACGCATTTTAGCTCTAGCAAAAATGTCTGTTAATGCTCATGGGTAGGCATGTGTTGCCAGAGAACTCGAATGCATCACTTTGCTATCCTAAGAATTGTGATTTTTTTTCTCGTCATGCTGGGTTGTGTTTAGACCTCTTATAATACATAATGAATAGAAACAGAGAAGCAGTGTTTGGTCAGCGATGGGACAGATAGAACTGTCTGGTACAGTTAAATTCGGGGCGTGTCAGTTACCACTGGAAGTAACACGGGGACAACACAATCATGTATATTTCAAGATGTAATTTATTAGTTGAGGTCGTCTTTCTTTTTGTTACCGAGTTTGACTGAAAAACATAAATAGAACCCTCCAACTTTTAAAGAATTGTAGTCATGTATAAAAATCATAATGATGCATATATATTTTTGGTCGAATTTTATTGAATGCAGAAAAGCAGATTTTTGACAGTGCTTTTCTAGAATTGGGCTTAGATTATTTTATTTTAAAAGGGGAAGTAGAAGACAGCTTCTCTTCTTGAATGCAGTATATTGCTATAGAAGTATCTTCTTGTGCCTGTGAAACAGTTATGGAAATGGTAACATGAAAATGAGAACAACTGATGTCCAAAATAACATTTCTGGATGTTGAAAAGCATACTATGTATGCCTTTCTTTGACACAGTTTGCTTTGGAGGTTGAGTTTACTATGAGCCTCTCCACACTTGGTTATTTTGTATCAGATTCAGGAAAATAATAAGTTGATTGTCTAGCTGTCTTCCAATACCTACTTTGTGTGGAGCAAATGCATTGAATAGTATAAGATGAGAACCTTTTAGTTAGGACTCAACAGAAAGGAAGGATAGAAGGGGGGGTGGGGAACCCAAAACTTTGCACCTGGAAACGTTGCGTCTTTTGCCTGCTACATTGTTTTTTAGGTATGTTCTTAATCTGTGGATCTTTTAAATTAGAGGCTTAACTCTAAATTAGTAACACTGTATTGGATATTGGGACGTGTTTATAGATGCCAACAGGAAACTTGTTATGTAACAATATCATATTACAACAGAGTAGAGCACCTGCTTATTTGATTTGATGTGAAGATTAGAAAGTAAAAGCACTTTGTTTCTCTGCTACATTAGAAATGGAAACAACTGGTCTAAGTGTATAGGTAATGTATATACATGATTGGCTGTACAAATAGTTTTACTTGCTTCAAGTAAAGGTAGGCTTTTAGTTAGAAATATATTTTAGTTGTTATAGATATTTGAAGGGAAGTTTCAAAAATAGTGATCATTCACAATCAATAACTGTGTTTTGGCCAAAGTCTATTCCCTCACCAACCCCCACTATTACATAAGAAGAAGGTGCTGCATTTCACATATTGTATGTTATGCTGAAGATTCCAAAGATTGTGGAACTAAGTGTCTAGTTACCTTAATTCTTACCTATGCTATTTTGAAGGGAGATAGTGGAATAGGATAGTGATGGAAAGCATAAGAGAAGGTAAGCAGAAAATAGGAGCAGCTGGCATTCTTCCAGAAAAAAAAAATGTTAATGCTGCATTTACAAGCTGAATGAGCCAAATCTACTTCTGTAATTCTGATATATTTTGACTTAAAAAAACTATTCCCAAACTCAATTTAATAAAGACTTTAGCAGTTGTATGACCTTGAGTATTTGAATTAAGTGTATATTAAGTCAGAATTGCAGTCTTTTTCCTTTTTCTATACAAATTGGGAAAGTAAATTTAAAACTTTTAAATTCACTTAATTAAAAAATTCAGTTATTGATAATTTAAAAATTGAATTATTTCCTTATTGTTGGTTAAGAATTGATTTGAATAGAGAATTTTTATATCCTAGAAGATGCAAATCACTTGGGAAGTCCAGTCTCTCACCTGACCACTCCAAAATATTAAGATATTTTGATAATGCTCTATAATCTATTGTTTTTTTTCTATTTCAATCAAAAGATAAATCCCTAATTTGCTTAATTCTAAAATGGAATCATAGTAATGAAGTCATATCTTCATTATTAACTGAAAGATAAAAGGTTATTCTATCTAGGGTTATTCTAGGGCATTAACATTCATGGAATTGTATGTCACTTTGGGAAGTTGCCTTCACGCCTTCAGTGTACTGGGAGATAATTACTTCTTAAGTGTTAAATGGTTTTGTAGTGCCTTTCCTGCACTGAAGGGGGAAGAAGAATCTGATACAGAACACCAGTGGACTGGTTATGTTTGGAAAATTAGGTAACTATTTCATGCCCAAACTGTAACTACATATAGTTGCAGAGAGAGAGAGAGAGAGAGAAAGTAAAACTTTAAGCATAACTGGATGTAAGGCTTCATAAACTACCGGTAAATGGTGATATCAATCAACAGGTCAATTTGACACCCAGCTGTAAGAAAAACACGCTTCTTTTAGGATAAGGAGATACGACCCTAGCTCACAAAGATCAATAATTTATGTGCTTGCTGATTTCAGTTGAGAAGTTGTATGACATTCAAATGTTGCTTACATTATCACTTTAATAATTCAGTGGAACTATCTTCATCTTTTGGGGACTATGTTATAACTAAATTGAGGATATTACATGATGGTGCTCTTCAGTTTGCTGCAGGCATTCTGTTTGTCATTCATCTAAGTTTTCTTTTTATAATTTAGATTTACTTTTATTTGGTACACTAATATATGTTAGCTACATTCTTGATCATTTTATTATTCATAAACTTGATAATATAGTTTATTGTGATTAATACATAATGATTCACTGCAGATGATGAAATGTCATTAGATTGTAAATGTTTGATACTATAAAATATATAAATTAAAACATGGAAAGGTCTGAATTATTTTAAGTCATGTCATTGTGAAACATTTTTCTTGAACTGAAAAATGCCTCCCAATTGGGTAGATGCCAGTCCCTGCAGACAGATAATATATCATATAGCCCTCATAAAGTCTAGAACTCCCAAATGAGAGGGGAGAGGGAGAGGGCAAGTGAATCAATAACCCTCTTTCTTCAACAGCCAAGGCATGTTTGACTTCTATAATTATTGTCTGTGTTAAATATAAATTTAAATATAAATTTAAGGGAGTTGTAAATATGCAAGGAAGTCTATTCTGTTCTTACCTAATATGGATTCTCTCCCTTACCTCCCTCCCCCCAAAACACACACACCACCACCCAATGCATCTGTCTGTTTGGAGAGGCAGAGAAAGTTCCACTTTCCACTTTATATAGAATTTGGTGCTTAGTATTCCAAGTTGAATTTAGAGTGGATGTGAGTTTTTGTCATAAAAATGGCATTATATATGAAACTTAGGTAAAATGTGTAGTTGAAGAGGGGTTATCAAAGTACTCTATAGAATTTGGGGGCCTGGCCTGTTTTTCATAGACACCCACAACTGACTTACAAATAGAGTTTTAAAACATTGAGTAAGTGGTGTCTGAAATTCTAGGCCATTGTAAGCTCTCTCTTAAATTGCAAACATGAGGGGGAGGTGAAAAGCACCCTACTCCAGAAATTAGGAGATCTAAATCTTATGGCAATAAACCATTTAAGAACATTCAGGTTTATAGCCTCCTCCTTTTGAAAATGCAGTGTTTGAATTGCATTGATCTTAGATACATTTCAGCTCAAGATTTCCAAAGTCCACAGTATTTTATTTTATTTTTTTTTATTTTGTTTTCTATGAAAAGGTTTCCTAAGCATTCGTTTATATACTCAGTCCTGTTTCTCCTCCTATTGCAAATCATATCAGCAAGGAAGTTGAGGTTCTCTTTTGAGACTTTTGAATTTCCATCATGCTCATCTTAAATTGTTTTGTTTTCCTTTTTTAAAGATACCATTTTGGGGAGGTGAGGAGAAAAAGTATACAATGTTTTCAAGGTCTTGGCCATCTACCCTCACCCCTCATCCAGGATTCACCGTGGTAGTTTAGGCCAGAAAAAGCCTTGACACCTTGACACCAAGTGAAATACATAAAAAGTGTCATTAAGGAAGTGAGTGTGAGGTATCTGGTTAGTAGCCAGACTGTCATAGGTGAGTTCTGCTTGCTAAGTGTGTGATTTGGTAAATTATTTATCTCTCTGGATCTTGTTTTACTCATTTATAAAACAAAGTAATAAAAATATCTACTTCAAATGGTGGTTGTGAGGATTAAATGAGTTAATACATGTAAAACACTGCAAGCTCCAGGGCAGCCAATACCTTTAAGTCATTATTTTTGAATTGCGATGTTTAATGATACTTTCTTTTTTTAGGATTTATTTATTTATTTTTAGAGAGGGGAGTATGAAGGAGAGGGGGATAGAGAATCTCAAACAGACTCCCCACTAAGCACAAAGCCCAAGGCCAGGCTGGATTCCAGGACCCTAAAATCATGACCTGAGCCTAAAGGAAGAGTCGGACACTCAACCAAATTGAGCCACCCAGGTGGCCCCTTAATAATATTTTGTAGCATCTACCATATATTGGGCAAATTATTGACTTGCTTTCACCTTAGTCAACATAATTATGAATCTTTTTTTTTTTAATTTTTTTTTTTTATTTATCTATGATAGTCATACAGAGAGAGAGAGAGAGGCAGAGGCATAGGCAGAGGGAGAAGCAGGCTCCATGCACCGGGAGCCCGATGTGGGATTCGATCCCGGGTCTCCAGGATCGCGCCCTGGGCCAAAGGCAGGCGCCAAACCACTGCGCCACCCAGGGATCCCATAATTATGAATCTAAACACTATTTCAGGAAAGAAATAAACTACTAAAGAGAAATTATGAGCTTGGTAATTTGCAAGAGATTGCCCATAAGGAAGAGAATCCAGCAAAATAAATCAAAGAAGGGCCCTTTTAAAATAGGGAACTTAATACTTTTTTTCAGGTAGGCAATACGTAGAGGCATGTAAAACACCACTATCCAATGTATGTAAAAAGTTTGGTTAAACATTTCTTAATACACTCATGTTTATTATTTTTTAAATTTTTATTTATTTATTTATGATAGCCACAGAGAGAGAGAGAGAGAGAGAGAGAGAGAGAGAGGCAGAGACATAAGCAGGCCCCATGCACCCGGAGCCTGACGTGGGATTCGATCCCGGGTCTCCAGGATCGCGCCCTGGGCCAAAGGCAGGCGCTAAACCGCTGCGCCACCCAGGGATCCCAATACACTCATGTTTAAAAGGTAAAGTCTGATAGTATTATATTGCAGGGGTCAGAGTGAAAATACTTGCAAAATGTAAAACATATCTTTTAAATATGTATATAACTATGGCATTTGTAATTCTAGTCATTTTATGCAATGTCTTGCTTGTCAATACATGAAGAAAGTGCTAGTGTTAATCATTTATGGGCTAATATGCAGATTGTAAGTTAACTCTTTAAGCTGCCTTTTCTGTCCAGAATTGATCACACTTGAAATTGGTAGGAAACTGCCAAAGCAAGAAGGACAGGAAGAGAAGTTTGGAAGATAATTGATGTAATAAACCCAACAGTCATACAAATGGTTTAAGAAATATGAAGAGTCTCTAGTTCTAGACCTAGCTGTACTACTAAGCTGTGTGTGTCCCATGAGTAAGTCATTTAACTCCTGGGCTCTAGTTTTCTCATGTGTAAAATGAGGGAGTTGGACTAGATGCTCTCTAGAGCCCTACTACTTATATTTCACTACTCTTAGAGTATTACACATTCCAGTCCATTTCATTTTTTCCCTCAGCAGTAATGGAGACCATCTTCCCAAGAGTTTATTACAATTTACTCTTTGGGATAAGGGGAGAAACTTGAAGTTGTATACCTGAAATACTCATAAAAATGTGTTGTGGCTAGACAGGTATTTGATCCCATACTGGCTGAATTAGTAGCTAACCTCTAGTATTTGTTTGTTAAGTCAGTCTCCTGTGTACTTTTGAGGCTTAGCCTCTAATTGAGACTAAATTTTCTGGAAGTGGGATAAAAATAGAAGGGGATTTAGGTAGTGGTTAGAGGGACTAGTCTTGTTAAAATGAGAAAAACACTTACCATTTGCTTTGGTTTGATTTGTTCTCAAAGAAATTAACTGAGACAGAGTTGTTCCTCTGAAAGCATCTTGCTTTTCCATGAATACTTTATGTGTGTGGCCTAAGAACTCACTAATTTGTGTATCATTATAGGATATAGGTATCTTTCATTTAATTCTAATCTTTGCACATAGACAATGTACCATTGTTCACAAACTGGTGGATCTCAACAGAATGATACTGTACTTGATTGAATTTGTGCTCCCGGGCTCGAGGGTCTTCCTTTTTGCTTTTTTTTAAACAATTGAAAACTCCATTGAGGAGAGCTGCTCTAGATCCTGCTCCCCTACAAAGGGGAGAAAAAAAATCCTTATAGAACTTATAAATGTATATGTTCCCCATAAATAGTAGTTTAAAAATAATTGGGATTGACTATTTTTCTTTGCTAATCCAGTAAGTACATTATTTTCAAAAGGAGAGTCAGTTATACTACTAATGCATGCAATATTAAATTAATTTTCAATGTCATGATCAAAGTAAACACTTGAATAGGCTTTTCAGCTTCCATACCTTCGCGAGAATTAGAAACACTCACGTAAAATGGAAACCAGTAATAACCACTTTGAAGTGAAGTGCATCATATTTTCTGACACCTGTACCCTAGATTGAATAGGAAAAAAGTACTGATCTAGTTAGAAGTAACTTGTTATTCCTGAGTACCACCAGGAGTCCAAGCAAGGGGACTGAACACAATTAGTGCTTCATTTATTTACTGGAGCCCTACTGTGTGTGAAGTATTGTGTTCTGTTTTGGAAACCTCTTACTTAAAAAGATACAGGATTCATTTTCACTCCATTCAAGCAACTTTCATTAGTCCCCTACTCTGTATCTTCAGACTTTGCTAAATAATGATAGGCCAAATAATGATTTCCCCCAGGAGTTTTATAGTCTGTGTTGGATTCAGTATTGAGAGTCTCCATCTTTAAGGAATCTGTGATTGATTTTACAATGTAGTTGGGAAAGATAAGATACATGAACTGGAAAAAAGGTGTCCTAGAAAACTTTGGTATATAAATAAACATGCAGAATTTTTCTGTGTTAGGAATGAGCTGTAAAATGACTTTGTATTAACTAGGTTTTAGCTAAATCTCCTTTTTAGGTATGTGTTACTTGATAGGTGCTGCATTAACCACTGTCAGTGGCTTTCTTTGGAAGAAAAGACCTTCATCTGAAAAAGTGCTCCCTTGCCAATAATAAGAGCTTTCAGAAAAGATTTTAATCATGAACCTGATTATTTTAGTTATATTTCTTGGAATACTTTACCACATAGCCTATATAGAATAATTGATTACAGTGAAAATGAATTATTTATGAAATACCATAATTTATTCTTCAAGAGTTGCATTTTAAGGAAGTTCTTATTTTCATACAGTAGTACTTTGGTTTATTGTGCTTTGTGTTCTTCTTTATTCTTTATGCAATTTGTGTGCCTTTATAAGTCCAAACTTATTATCTATTATTGAAAATATTCCCTTCTGTTGGTATGAATAAACAGAAGAATGTTTTGAAAATCTCTTGTGACATCTGCTAGAATAAATAGTCTCATTGAATCTTACCTTGAATTTCAGACTGATGCACTGATGGGAATTTTCCACTTATTGTCAATTTGTCAATGACTGAATAAGCAGAAAAGTCAGTTTTTCTTAAAGCACTGAAAAAGGAATCAGAAAACTCAGTTGGACTTGCACAAGAACTGCTATTATTTTGAGACCTGTGACAAAAAACTCATCTGTTAAATGTCTAATTCATACTGTCAGCAGATGAAAAATATATGTCTGAAATCTTTGGACAGTATATTGGCAGGTGAAATCTTTGGACAGTATATTGGCAGGTGTCAGTCTTCAGAAATATTGTTTGTGGGTCATTTGTTTGGAGCTCTGAACACAGTTTTCCATAGAAGCAACATAAATCCAGAAATTCACCATCCTAAATGTAACTGGAATGTATTAGTTCCAGGTTCCCATTCTCTTCCTTTTCCTTTGAGCTATTCAACAGCAGGGACTTTGTCTTTTTGTGTGACTCTAGTCTTTCTAGATACCTTATATGAATAAATTAGTTTTTAAAAAATATTTTTATTTGGGCATAGCTGACACACAATATTACATTAGTTTCAGTTGTACACCATGGTGATTCAACTTGTCTGTATGTTATGCTATGCTGACCTCAAATGTAGCTATGATCTGTCACCATGCTATGCTCTTGTAGTATCACGGACTTTATTCCGTGTGCCTTTTGTTCCCATGATTTAACTCATTCCACAACTGGGAGCCTGTATCTCCCTCTCTCCTTCACTCTTGGTGCCCATTGCCCCCCTCCTTTCTTGCAACCAGCCGTGTGTTCTCTGTATTTATAGGTCTGATTCTGCTCTTTGTTTCTTCTTCTCCTTCTTCTTCCTTCTCTTCTTTTTCCTCCTCCTCCTCCTCTTTTCCCTCTTCCTCCTCCTCCTCCTCCTTTGATTCCATATAGGAGTGAAATCATGGTCTTTGTCTCGGTCTGACTTCTTTCACTCAACGTGATACCTCTAGATGGATCCGTGTTTTTGCAAATGGCAAGATCTTATCCTTTTTTAAGACTATGAAATATGTCATATATATCACATCTGCTTTATCCATTCATCTATTGATAGACACTTGGATTGCTTCCATATCTTGGCTGTTGTAAATAATGCTGCAGTGAGCATAGAGGTGCATATATCTATGAAGTAGTGTTTTCATTTCCTTTGTATAAATACCTAGTGGAGGAATTCCTGGATCATGTGGTATTGCTATTTTTAATTTTTGAGAAACCTCCATACTGTTGTCCACAGCAGCTGTACCAACTTACTTTCCCACCAACAGTGCTTGAGAGTTCCTTTTTCTCTACATCCTCACCAATACTTGTTATTTCTTGTCATTCTGATGTTAGCCATTCTAATTGGTGTAAGGTGATAATCTCATTGTGATTTTGATTTGCATTTCCCTGATGCTGAGTGATGTTGAGCATCTTTTCACATGTCTGTTGGCCATCTGGATGACTTCTTTGGAAAAGATCTATTGAGATACTCTGCCCTTTTTTTTTTTTTTTTTTAAATCAGATTGGTTTTTTTTTTTTTTTTTGGTGTTGAGTTGTATGAGTTTATATATTTTGGACATTAACCCCTTATGAGATATATCTTTTGCAAATGTCTTTTCCCATGAATGAATGAGTTTTAAATTACAATTTTTTTTAAGATTTTTATTTATTTATTCATGAGAGACACAGAGAGAGAGAGGCAGAGACATAGGCAGAGGGAGAAGCAGGCTCCATGGAGGGAGCCCGATGCAGGACTCGATCCCTGGTCCCCAGGATCATGCCCTCGGCTGAAGACAGCGCTAACCGTTGAGCCACCCGGGCTGCCCAAATTACAATTTTGGAATACCTTCACCTACTACTCTTGGGTAAACTTCTGTATGCAATATTCTTTCCTTTTATAAACTGTTTGTCTTAGACCCTCAGAACTGTTTATCATGCATATTTCACTGGGAAAAGTGCATTTGCTTTTTAAAAATTACCTTTGTAATACAACTTTCTAGGTAAATAATTCATTATGGCAAATTCCTTATTAAAAACCATCAATTAGAAGATTTGAAAGAGATTGATTCATATTCATATTAATTGCCTGGATTATAACCATAGTGACATGAATTTTTACATAGTGCTCTTTCTCAAACTATTCTTATGCAGCCATCAAAGCACCAAGACCAGCTTGGTCAGGCTTTGGCAGTATGACTTTGGGCAAACTTTCCATCACCTTGTCTTTTGTGAATTAATAACAACTTTTACATACTGAATTTATGAATTGAGGTCAAAAGTATATGTAATTAAAAAAAAAAGTATATGTAATTTTAAACATGAAGTTTTTCAAAGGAAAAAATATTATTAAAATGGTATAATTCATGCTATAAAACTACATAAACATTAGAAGTATTAAAACAGGAGATTTCATAGCTTGTTTTAGCCCAGTGGGAGCCACAAACTTTTGTTTCATTTTAATAGTGTAATTAGAAATACTCTTATACATTTTGGTGGTGCTTCCCCCAACTTGAAGTAATCACAGTGGTAAAATTTGAATAAATAATAATTTAAAATTAAGTTTTATTTGTGAGATTATTATGAATTTACATGTGGTTTTAAGAAACAGTAAGGAGATCCTGTATACCCTTAACCTAGTTTACCCCAGTAGTAACATTTTGTAGAACTATAGTACAGTGTCACAACCAGGATATTGACATGGATACAATCACAATACAGAACATTTCCATCACTAGAAGCATCCCCCGTGTTGCCGTTTTACAGCCAGGCCCTTACTTCTCTTTCACTCACACCCCCTCCTTAAAGTCTAGCGACAACTAATTGTCCTCCATTTTTATAACTTGTCATTTTAAGAATGTTATATACATAGAATAATATAGTATGTAACTTTGGTTTTTTTTTTGCTTATTTTTTGTTTTTACTCTGCAAAGTTCTTTAGAGATTCATTCAGGTTGTTACATGTATGAGTATCTCTTCTGTTTTATTGCTTTGTAGTACATAATATGGATGTACTACAGTTTGTTTAATCATTCACCTGTGGAGGACATCTGGGTCATTTTTAATTTATAATAATTTTCAGTTTACAAATATAGCTGCTATAAATGTCTGTGTCCAGCTTTCTGTGTTACCATAAGCTTAGATTTCTTTGAGGGAGATATCCAGGAATGCAAGTGCTGGATTGAGTTACAATTTTTTTTTAAGATTTTATTTTTTTTATTTTATTTTATTTTTTTTATTTATTTATGATAGTCACAGAGAGAGAGAGAGAGAGAGGCAGAGACATAGGCAGAGGGAGAAGCAGGCTCCATGCACCGGGAGCCCGACATGGGATTCGATCCCGGGTCTCCAGGATCGCGCCCTGGGCCAAAGGCAGGCGCCAAACCGCTGCGCCACCCAGGGATCCCTTAAGATTTTATTTTTAAGTAATCTCTGCACTCAACATAGGGCTCAAATTCACAACCCTGAGATCACAAGTCATAATCTCCACTGACTGAGCCAATCAGGTGCCCCTAATTATAATTTTTTTAAAGCTTTCTGTAATTATACATTGAAATACATCAAAACTCAGTAATTTAAAAGGTAAATTATAAAAACATCTATAAAGGGATCCCTGGGTGGCGCAGCGGTTTAGCGCCTGCCTTTGGCCCAGGCCGTGATCCTGGAGACCCCAGATCGAATCCCACGTCAGGCTCCTGGTGCATGGAGCCTGCTTCTCCCTCTGTCTCTGCCTCTCTTTCTCTCTCTCTGATGACTATCATAAATAAATAAAAATTTTAAAAAAAAATCTATAAAATATACAGACAGCTTGTTTATTAAATATATATAAATTATTTTGTTACTGATTATTTGTTACTGAATAAACTCCTGTGAGTTTATTTTTAGGAAAGCTCCATTTTAAGTGGAAATCATGAAGTTGCTTTGTAGCAACTTCAGTGTTTCTGTTTTTGTGTTTTGTTTTAGGCAGCAGGTGTATTCAATTTCTAATACTATTTTTAAATGCAGTTTTTAACATTGAATTTTTTTCTGAATTTCATCTATGTAGGATGTGAGTAATCATAGGTAATATTCCTTTAAAAAAGATGTTTTTTTGTGTACCATTCCAACAGGCAGAGTGGATGTACAGTGAGGACAGTAGTATCCTTGTGTGATTGGAATTGATCCAGTTCTCAGGTAGAAGATAATAAGCATACCTGATATTTTTAAAGGCAGGGATTCTTTCTTTACTAGAAAAGAAGACATGTTTTTTTAAAGCACAATTCTCTCACTTTCTCCCCTTTTTTCTCCACTGTCTACTTTTTGCATGATTATATACAGTTTCTGCCAGAGAAAAATGTTGAAATTGTGTCTGGCCCAAATAATGTCTTTACTATTGATAATTTGATTTTTTGTTTTTTGTTTTTTGTTTTTTGTTTTTTGTTTTTTAATTTGATTTTTTGAATTAATGTCCTTTCTACCTGGAATGTCAAATATGTTTCCTTTTTAAAAAATACTATCAGAAAAAAAAATACTACCAGATAATTTAATTAGTTTTATATAATTTTCTGTATTATATATTTAGTTTAATATTTTTATCAATGCTTTTAGCATTCAGAGTCTTCTGATATCATAGCTGGGAACATAACTAATGACCACTATCAGTCCTAAAATACAACTTATACAGTACCATTTTTTTTTAACACTGTGCTTTTAAAGATTTGACCCTTTCTCTGTATTTGAACGGTATAACCTCAGTGCCCTTTAATTTCCCAGTATAATCTTCCCAACAATTTGTGTATTTCCCGAAGGTTTTTCTCTAGGTAACTAGTATGCCCTTCTCTGCCGAGTGATCCCGTGGTTTTCTTTCTTCGAGGTCTCAGTGACCCTTCCTTAGTGAAGCCACCTTTGGCCCTTTGTTTCTTACCACTTTGTGAGTAACTGCTACAAACGTGTCATGTTGTGTTCGAGTGGTTTCTGTGTCTCTTCGTGGCTATGTTGTAAGCTCTGATCAGGTTGGAGCTGTGTCACAGCCATCATTGTAGCTCTCACCTAGCAATGTGCCTGCTGTGTATTATACACCAGATGCCTGCTTTGGGTAATGAACAATTAAATACTTTGTTTACAACCTTAGTTGTCCCTGTCTCCCCTAACTTTCAGTAACTTCCAGTTGTTTACCCTACAGGATGGCTTCAAACCCCTTAGCCTGCCTACCATTTAAGTCCCTTTACAATAATTACTCTCCTTCCTGAACCTTCCACATCAGCAATAGTAGTTTCTACTCACTGTTCCTTTCCTTCCTGCACCCTACATTTAAGTCTTTCATAGTCCTCAAAGACCTAGTTCAAATATTGCCTTGTGCGGGTGACTTTTTAGGATCACTCTGGATGACCATCCTCTCTCCAAATGTTTTTACTTGTGCTCTGGCTTTTAATAATAAACTCTCCATGATGGTTTTTCTCTTGTTATATTTGATTGTTAATCTCTACCTATTAACTTTTCTCTTGTCTCCTTCTCCCAAATAGATTATAATCCCTTGAGGGAAGGGTTCTTGTCTTGCACATTTGCTACCCAAGTGACACTTTTCAAGTAGAGGTGGTGTCTGTGGTGGTGTTGCCAGGCAGACTTATCCTCTAATTAGGCATACCGAAATGTCCATGAAAAGGCAGTCTCTCATTTGTCCTTTCATTAATAGTTATGTGCATAGCACCTACAATGTAGCAATCTTTAGTATATGCCCCTTAGGTATATTAGTGACCTCAGTAGCCAAATAAGCTACTTATTTTGATGGCTGATTGTGAAATAAGCTGTATTAAGTGAAATTTTGCTTCTCTAAGTTACTGCCGTCACATTGAAAAGAGTGAAACCTATGGCTAAGAAAACAGACTTACCTCTTGAAATTTTTGTTTAACAACAAAAAGACTATCTACTTCTGAAGCTACAGAGTTGGGATGTTCACTATAGTAGCTACTGACCTCATGGGCTATTTAAATTTTTTAATTAAAAATCTAGTTTCTTATACTCACTGGGCACATTTTAACTGCTGGATAAATACACATGGCAAGTAGCTATTATTATAATAATAGGCAGAAACAGAATGTTTCTGTCATTGCAAAAAATTCTTTTGGAACTTATATAGAGAGTAAGTGGGACCAGTTATAAAAAAAAGAACATTATAGATGCTTTTATAGTAACAAAGCAAAATAGCCTAGCTTTATAGTCTTCAGAGCACTTATATTAATACTCATTTAATCTTTTTAATAACTGTAAAATAGGTGATATGCTACCTTCATTTCACGTGCAAGGAAATTGTGAGCATCACAGTGAGGAATAAAAAGAATAACTCTTAAAGGGCATCAAAATATACTTTTAGTTTGTGGTTCAGTTCTTCATACTGAAACGTAGTTGTTATTTAGTAGTAAATATTTGATTAATGAATTATGGAATACATTTGATGTATATGATTGTATGTTATTTTTGCTTTCACTTAAAATCTCACCAAGTTAAAAAAAAATCTTGATTGTCTTTTGAAATTTTCAAGAGAGCTCAGTGAATTCTAGTCAATAACCATTTTTTTCTGAGGCTCTGTGCTAGGCATGAGGAGGGATGTGGAAATGATGCAGAAAAGGTCTTATCCTTTGTTAATGTTCTACACTAAGGATATTAGCTCTTAGAAGTGATACTATAGTAGCATTTGAGCCTCAGAGATTCCAGAAATGTCATTATTGATTACAGAAAGGCTTGATTGTCTTCACTTATGTAGCAATTTCAAGTCCACCGGAGCCTTTTACTCTCCTCCATTTTATCTGTATGCTGAGACCTAGAGGGGTGGCAAAGGTATAAAAGGCAAAGAACTTATCTTTGGGAAGCTTGTATTAAAACTCTCTCCATAATTCTAAGGATTTGTAGTTTTGCTTTGGAAATTTTAAATTAAAATTGCCTGGAACACTTAGAAATTTGGGTATATGGAATAAGTCAACCTACATGCAAAATATAGTATTATATTCATTTAGTATATAGACTGAGCCCTTGCTTCATAGTCATCCGGAAGTTAAAGCAGAGTCCCCCTTCTCTTGTTTCTTCCTTTAATGCTGACTTAAGACCCAGACATTTCTTTTTTTTTTTTTTTTAATTTTTTCAATTTTAATTTAAAATTTTTTAAAATTTAAATTCAAATAATTAACATATAGTGTATTATTAGTCAGAGGTAGACTTTAATGATTCATCAGTTTTAACGCTCTGCGCATTACATCACATCCCCATCATCCATTACCTCATCCCCCACCCTCCAAAGACCCGTACATTTCATCTGATTTTAAATGTCCATAAATTAACTTCAAAGCAAAAATGCTAACATACAATTTGATTTGCTTTAAATTGATATATAACTGGGCAGCCCGGGTGGCTCAGTGGTTTAGTGCCATCTTCGGCCCCAGGGCATGATCCTGGAGACAAAGGATCCAGTCCCACGTCAGGCTCACAGGATGGAGCCTGCTTTTCTCTCTGCCTGTGTCTCGGACTGTCTGTCTCTCTCATGAATAAATAAATAAAAATCTTTTAAAAAAAATTGATATATCTTAACATTTCATGTTTTTAATGTTTAACATATAACAAATCTATGCGATACAGACTGGTTTTATTTTGCACTGCTTTTATTTTATTTATTTATTTATTTATTTATTTTTTCCACTGCTTTTAAAAAACAAGGTGATTGTCCCTCCTCACAGGAACACGTATGCTGTAACTAGTGTCCAGGCCACCTCCCTCTTCTGTCTGACTCAGTTTGATTGTAAAGACATGAGAACTGATAGAGTCCATCTGAAGATAGTTTTTCATTCACTTTTCTGAGTTCATTGTAACTTTCGGTTTTGAATTAAGCTGCTTAAAGCTTTTTGGAGCAGAGAAAAGAGCTGAGGAAGAATGCATTTTCATTCTGTATCTTTTAGAAACCATTTGATAAGCTATATTTAAGTTTTGGCTATCTTGTAGAATAAGCCTGAATAATTTAAACATGTTTAATTTTTCAATAATCAGAAGTGTTTAAATGCTTTTGTTAAGTTTAATGCAGTAACTTAAATGGAATTACTTTTCAATGACTAGTGCTGCTTTTCTTTGAAAGAATGCTTAGTTCAATAAATGGCAGTTAATAGAAGGAAATTATCCTGATTTTGTAGCTGTGAATAAGATTGGAGAAATATTAAAATAGGCATTCATTGATATTTAGGTTGGATGCTACTGCTTATGTCAAATCAACTAGATGAAGAGATGAATCTTACTTCCAGTATGTCTCCTCTCATATGTGTGATGAGCTTCTGTTACTGCAGTGATGTGCACAATTTGAAATAAAGCACAGTTCTTCGTGTCAGCACTTGAAGGCTTTTTTTTTGACAACAAGCAAAATGTTAGACATTTCAGTGTGAATAGCTCTCATGATCCAGAAAATACGAGCAGACAATTTAATTGTTCTTGACTGTAAAAATTAAATCTGATACTAAATTTAATCCAGGAATCTATTCATGTAGGATTTTCCCCTTATTTTAAACAAAAATTAAACTTGCATGTCTAAGCAACTACATTGATGTAACATTCAGAAGAAAATTCATGCTAAGTGATTTATAACCCATCTTTACTCACCCGTTATTATTAATCATACCATCTTTAAAACTTTCCTTCCAGGAAGCCTACTCTTGGGCCATTATTATTTCTTCTTGATCTCTAAGGCTCTGAAAGATTCCTCTGTCCTGGGTGGTTCCAATAGTGTTTGTTGAAAGGGGCTTAGACTCGGCCTGGGACTTAGGGTAGGACCAGAGTGTGAAGCTCTGTTTGAAACAAGCATAGTGTCTTGAAGTTAGGCTGCTCATAAAATAGGATGATTTAGTTATACTGACAAATTCCTAGCTGCAATGGGCTTTCAACCAAATGTCCTGAGAAAGACAGGCTTTTTGCCCTTCCCTCAGCAGTTTGAGGCTTTGTTCCATAGTAAAGCTGAGAAAGGATGATCTAGGCAAGCTTTCGTGCCTTTCCCACCGCAGCTGCTGTTTCTATGAATCAGGCTTGCACCCACTGGGAGGCTGCCTGAGGACTCTTATGTTGGCCCCTGGGGAGGTCCATGTAGAAGAACCTGAGTGTGTATTTACCTCCTGTCAGTGGCCCTGCAGGATTCTGTGTTCTCTTGCTTGCCCACATTCAGGCTCTACCGATTTGCTAAAAATTCTAACTCATTTCTTACTGGCATTCAGCAGCATCTGCCCAGGTAAGCCAGTCTGTCCTTCAGGGTGCCTTTCATCCTTTAATTCCAGGTTAGTTGTTTTTACTGAGGTTTCAGCTCTCTGGTGGATTGGAAGAAAATTGTGAATTAGCAGATTGTGTGGTATTTTTGTTGGTGCCATCAGGGTGAGATCTCTGTTCTTCCTTCCTCTCTCCTGGAAAAAATGTTACAAGTACTTTTATAGCTGCTTTTTGTAGAAGATAATCTTCCTACTTGAAATGCCAAGAACCCATGCCCTATTTTTTTAATCATTTTATTGGAGCTTTTTAATTTTTTGATAGCCTGTGGTCCATGTCCCTACTAAGTAGTGGACTAAATGTCATGAAACTGACTTTGTTCTTATTTTAACCTTTAGCACCCAGCAGAGTACCTGGCACAGAGTAGGCACTCTGTGTTTGTAGACATTGGAGTAGCATTTTAACTTAAGTAAGTGCATTTTTCTTATTCTTTTTTTTTTAAGACTTTATTTATTTATTCATGAGAGACACAGAGAGAGAGAGGCAGAGACACAGGCAGAGGGAGAAGCAGGCTCCATGCAGGGAGCCCAACATAGGACTCGATCCCGGGTCTCCAGGATCACACCCCAGGCTGCAGGCGGCGCTAAACCGCTGTGCCACCAGGGCTGCCCCTTATTATTAATAGTGGCAGCATATTTCTGTGTCCTGCTCACATCCCGTGGAACTCCCCATCAGTTCAGTGTCTCCTGACCCCACAGTTTCCGGGCCCCAAGCCCCTGGGACATTGTGCTTGAAGGCCTTCTCTGCGTCCAACATGGGGTCAAAGTGAGAAGTGCCAGGAGGTCCTTACCTGTAGGAGCCCTAGCAGCCTTCAACCATTAAGGAACAGGAGCTAGGCCAGTAACCTCTTACATGAAGTATCTCTGAAGCCTGCCCTCTGTAGACTTCAGAGTTCCCAGCAAGCATGTGATCTCCTTGCTCACAGCACTAACCTGCTCACTAATGCATGCTCTATTGATGTCCTTCTCTGGCCTGTCTCACTTGTCCCAAGTGAGACAGTCAGTTATTGTACTTAAATCCTTGGTGTCTCATTCTGGGGAAGTTCAATTCACTGCTTATGTTCTGTTTTCTGATTATGAATGTGATCCATACTTTCATAGAAAAATCTTTAAATGCAGAGAAGCACGAAAGAAGAAAGTAAAATCCACCTATATTTTCTTGTACCCAGAGGTGACACTGTTGCCATTTTGTTGTAAATAATCAAATTCCTTTTTCAAATTTATGGTGATATTAAAGTTAAGCCACAGATACCATGATCCATACTCACTCAAGGGTAGCACTGCTGTCAAGGTTAATGCTTACAGAATCAAAGACTTTTTTTTTTTTTAAGATTTTATTTATTTATTCATGAGATACACACAGAGAGAGAGGCAGAGACACAGGCAGAGGGAGAAGCAGGCTTCCTGTAGGGAGCCCAATGTGGGACTCAATCCCGGGGCTGCAGGATCACGCCCTGGGCCAAAGACAGGTGCTAAACTGCTGAGCCACCCAGGCATCCCTGTCAGTGCATTTTTAAAAAGATTTTATGTATTTATTCATGGGAGACACAGAGTCAGAGACACAGGCAGAGAGAGAAGCAGGCTCCCTGCAGGAGCCCGACTCTGGACTCGATCTCAGGACCCCGGGGTCATGCCCTGGGCCGAAAGCAGGTGCTCAACTGCTGAGCCTCCCAGGTGTCCCTAGAATTAAAGACTTTTAAGACCAAGGAAGGCAGTTAAGAAATCACCACATGCGGTCCCTTCCTTTTCCGGGTAGATGACCCGAGTTCTGGAGAGGTGGTCAGTCAGTCAGGTTCATGTGTGTGCCTGGATCGGGAAGCCTAGGTGTTCTCCTCAAGTATTTGTGTCTGTGTTTATCTGCCTGGTCGTCCTTTGTCAGAATAGTCTTTGCAGACTAGGCCTCCCAGGCTCCTAATGAGGCCTCCCTGTGACAGCTGCTAGTTTGTTCTCTGTGTGCCACATCCCTCCTTTACTTCTTCAGGTAGTTAGCTTGCTACTCCAGTGTGGTCACCTTGCCTTAGGTTAACTCTGGGGGAGTTATTTGGGAGACTAAACTTCAGCTTGAGTTGCAGGAAACAGTGGCTGGTGTGTACCATCTTCGGAATCTATGTTAATGATATCATTTTTGCTATCCAGTTTTCCAGACAGTTCTAAGTCATAAAGCTGAAAAACTTTGAGACCTAAGCCTTGGCCTGAAGCCCAACCAGATACCATGTTAGTAACCCAAAATTATTAGCCAGGTCATAAAAGATATGTTGACCTTAATGAGAGTTACCATCTCTTTCTGTCATATCATGGATTAATTTCATGCATTTAATTATGATTCTTTTTTTTTGTTTTTTAAGATTTTATTTATTCATTCAGGAGAGACAGAGACAGAGAGAGAGAGGCAGAGACACAGGCAGAGGGAGAAGCAGGCTCCATGCAGGGAGCCCGACGTGGGACTCAATCCCAGGACTCCAGGATCACGCCCTGAGCCAAAAGCAGTGGCTCAACCACTGAGCCACCCAGGCGTCCTTAATTTTGTTTCTAGGAGTTCTTTTTTTAGCTTTCTATAGTGATTGCTACATTATGCTGTTAAATTTTAGGAAGTACTGAAGAAAAAATGAAGGAAAAACATGTACATGAAAGTGGTATGGAATACACATGTGGCCTCAGATTTTACATTCAAATGTTTTCAAAAAGTGGAATCAAGCTATTATGCATATTCAAAATATACCCTTTTCTAAAAAGTAAATACAGGGTACACAGTTTCCAGAATAACTCATGTGTTCAGTGTAAGATGAATCAAGTAGTATTGATCCCTAGATCATTCATTCTCACTGGGTTACCAAAACATTTAAGTGGCCCTTGTATCTGTTCTTGGGCTTATCTTGATGTAATAGCCTAGCCAAGAAACATCTGCCAAGAACTTTTTGCTTCATGAGATAGCTGGCTGCAGTCCATAAAACTTTGACCTACTAGTACATTGTGATGATACTATTTACTGTTTATTGATAAGGGACTCTTGAACTAAATCTTAGATTCTAGAAGTTACAGAGAAGAAATTGGTGAGGTGGCAGTGACTGATACGCTAAATTTGCATCAGGATTTGTCTTCTAGGGCAGCCGGGGTGGCTCAGCGGTTTAGCATTGCCTTCAGCCCAGGGCCTGATCCTGGAGACCTGGGATTGAGTCCCACATCGGGCTCCCTGCATGGAGCCTGCTTCTCCCTCTGCCTGTATCTCAGCCTCTCTCTGTCTCTCTCTCATGAATAAATAAATAAAATCTTTAAAAAGAAAAATAAAAGGCTTTGTCTTCTACTCATGTAGTTCAATATTAATTGAAGCAACAAATTATTGTTGCTTCAAGTATCATATCTTATGGTCATTTTATTTAAATCTAAGAAATTCAGAGTTGGGAGGGGGAGGCCTATCTATGCTATCTAGCTAGCCAATTTAAAAATAATCTCTTAAGTGGCATGGTCAAACCCTTCCATAATAGTATTAGTGGGATACAAAAAATTCAGTCCTGTGAAATGTGGAGTTGGATCAGTGCAAGGTTAATGAGGTCACCAAAGTAAGCCTGCCTACAAAGCTAGCCAAGCACAAATTGTGGGAGTTTGAGTGTCAATTTAGTTAATATATAAGTTTTTTACACATGAATTTGTGTTGTCCTAATTTGTATAGTTGTGAGGCACTTATCAGAAGATTTTTGCTGTAACTTGTTCATTACATAAAGCCTTTCCTTCATAGGTTCTAGACTTGTTCCTATCCTGCATTTGTTGGTGAGCAAAAAGAAATTCAGGATAGGGAGCAGTTGGTATTCACTAGTCATTGTAGCAAGTACGGCAGTAAAACCATCATCAGTAATTACAGAAATCTTAAGTGCTTGGTTAGATATCTCTTATTTTGGAACACTGGCAATGGCCAAATATTTAGGTCTAGAGTATGAACCTGACTCTTGGTTTGGCCAGAACTTGTCTCAGACCTTTAGATGTCTACATGAACAGCTCTGCGCCTCATACAGAAAACACACATGGAAGCTCAATGCACTATGTGAGCTTTTAATCTACAGTCAGCCTCCACTAGCGTACCAAGGAAAGGAAGAGAACTTGTTGACAGCAATAGATGACGGGCCCAGTTGTTTCAAGGCCACAGAAAACTTTCTCAAAACTTCAGGTCCAGGGTGATTACATAGCAGCATCTTGAGCAGGGTACCATGTTTCCCATTAGCTAATTTAAATGAGAATTTAGGACTTTAATCCTCTCCCCTCCCCAAAAATTTAAAAACAGGAAATGATCTAGGCCAACTCAGCTGGAGGTGTGCTTTTTACAAATAAAGAACTGGAAGAAAATCATGCCAAGGTGAATGAACTACTTGAGTGCAGCAGAAATATCAGCTCTTATAACCCTGAAATATTAATTATGGCCTGATTTCTTTGGAAGCCAAGCAGTAAGGGATGACGTTGTTTTTGTTTTTTATTTTTTAAATAAATTAATTTTTTTTTGGTGTTCAATTTACCAACATACAGAATAACACCCAGTGCTTATCCCGTCAAGTGCCCCCCTCAGTGCCCATCACCCATTCACCCCCACCCCCCGCCCTCCTCCCCTTCCACCACCCCTAGTTCATTTCCCAGAGTTAGGAGTCTTTATGTTCTGTCTCCCTTTCTGATATTTCCCAACATTTCTTCTCCCTTCCCTTATATTCCCTTTCACTATTATTTATATTCCCCAAATGAATGAGAACATACAATGTTTGTCCTTCTCCGATTGACTTACTTCACTCAGCATAATACCCTCCAGCTCCATCCACGTTGAAGCAAATGGTGGGTATTTGTTGTTTCTAATGGCTGAGGAATATTCCATTGTATACATAAACCACATCTTCTTTATCCATTCATCTTTCGATGGACACCGAGGCTCCTTCCACAGTTTGGCTATTGTTAAGGGATGACATTGTAAAGAAAAGTGAAGTAGCAGTTTTATAGGGTCCCTAAAACTCTATTGTCACATTGATTAACTGAGATTAGACTGAGGTTCGATTTCCTGGTAATAGTTTCCTGATTAAAAATGGCTAGAACTCCATGCTGGCTAAGCCATAGGGACTGGCTTCTAAGGTATGCAAATAAATAATCTAATAACTATAATAATGCTTCATATATGTAACAGATAAGCCAGGGACAAAGTTTATTCTCTCAGCTCTTGTGTTCTAGAGAGAAATTTCTGGTTCGGGCTGAAAACATTTCCAGTGTTCTAAAATAGACTGGCAAAAGTTAGAGATCTTAAATTTGCAGTTTTGTTTCTGAAAGGGTGTGGCTTGGAATTTAACTCATGCTAGCTACAAGATGTGAGGTCATTGAATAAAGAGGAATTTTAACTTTTTCCCAGATTCTAAAAAGTTATTATTTAGATTGCTTTGAGTTTTTTTTTAATTAGAAGTATTAAAAAAAATTCTGCACCTTGAAAGTAATCACATTATGTTGTATACATTGTTTCTCCTTTCAGTGAGTTAGAATATTTTAAAATGCCATGGTCACAAGCTGATAACTTGCTATGACTTTGACTTTCAAAGTTTAATAAACACTTTGGACCATGCTGACAATGTGGTCTTTAAATTCTTTGTGCTAAGAGATAGTCACGTATTTCAGAAGTATTGTGCCAACTACAATACTAATCAAGATGAAGATGAATGGCATCATCAGCAAGTGTGTGTCATCTGCCTGCTGTCCACTGCTTTTCCTTGGCATTATCTCATCTTTTTCTGTTAAATAGCTTTGTAAATATTTTTTATTGAATCACCTAAGTTATTAGTAATGGCTTAAACAAGTCATGAGAATGTAGTGCACAGAATGTTGGCTATGGCTAATACTACTACATTACATATTTGAAAGTTGCTAAGAGTAGATCTTAAAACTTCTTACCACAAGAAAAATAATTTGTGACTGTGGTAATAACTGTTAGCTACATTTACTGTGGTGATCATTTCCCGATGTATAAAAATATCAAGCCACTATACTGTATACCTAAAACTAATATAATGTTATATGTCAATTATACCTTAAAAAAAGAAACCCATAATTTGAGCTTTTGGGGTAAATGAAATTGGCAATCACTAATAATAATGAGGCTTTTTGTTTAAGGTTTTTATGGAATATTTCAAATACAGAGAATAATGGAATGAATACTCATGAAACTAGCATTTAAACTTAAATCTTGTTTTGCCAGTTTTGCTTAAGGTCTGAAGTTGGTGTATGTCCTTTTCATTATGTTTTAATTTTACTATGTACATTTTATAAATATAGCCAGGCTTTTAGATGCTGAAAATCTTTGTTATGGTTATATGATTAGAGTTATAGTAAATTAAACCTATTAAGTACTTCAGTGGAAGTACTTGCATTCTTTTTCTAGGCTGGGCTGCCGCCAAGCCAGCCCTCTCCAAGAAGTTTCTATTATTTTTGTTTTTCCATTAGTAGGAGTTACTTAAACAACATTAATTTTTTTTTCAGCACTCCAGCAATTTAGATGTTAAATATTAGGTAACTTTTAAATGCAGCATAATTTTTAAAATGTCAGGGATCCCTGGGTGGCTCAGTGGTTTAGCTGCTGCCTTCAGCTCAGGGAATGATCCTGGAGTACTGAGATTGAGTCCCACATCAGGCTCCTGGCATGGAGTCTGTTTCTCTCTCTGCCTGTGTCTCTGCCTCTCTCTCTCTCTCTCTCTCTCTGTGTGTGTGTGTGTGTCTTTCATGAAAAAATAAAATCTTAAAAAAATAAAATAATTTTTCCTTGATATATTCATTTTTAAGTTTCTATAAGCAGTTTGACATTTTTACACTGAAACTGAGAATCTTGGTATATTTATCAATTTGGAAAAGAATTCAACTAATATCGCATAATCACAGGAAAAAAACTTTATTAACCTGCAATAGGCAGTAATTTGGTTTTTTAAAATGACAGCTGAGTAAGAGTTTGTAAGTATTAATTACTCTGTGATTCAGTAGTCTCTGACTTACTAAATGACCCAGGAAAGCAACCCTTTTTCCAAGTCATGAATGAAATAAAATGCATTTTTAAAGCATTTGTGCTTTCTCTTTTGGATCTATGCAAATTTTGTACTTTTCTGTTCTTACTTGCTTTATTCTTTACGCTTAATTTCTCTTTGTATCTTTAAGGAGAGAAATTTAGCCCATTTCTTATGTTTCCTTGGCTTAACGTTGAAATCCAGGGCTTGCCCGTAATGTGGCTCCAGTTTTGCCTTCAGTTCTAGTGTCAGCCACGGCTGCCCATATGACTTAAATCTTCACCTTACATATCCATCCATTGTCAGCTGAGGAGGATGTCAGAAAGAGGGCCACTCAGTCTTTCTTCTCAGACTAAAGTGTAGAATTCAGTGGTTTTTAGTACATTCACATAGTTACATGGTCATCATTACTCTTTCTTCAGAACATTGCATCACCTCCAAAATAAGCCCTGTACATGCAAAGCAGTCCCCTGTTTCCTTTTCCCTCTAGTCCCTGGAAACTACAAATTTACTTTGTGGATTTACCTATTCTGGACATGTCACATAAATAGAATCATACAAAATGTGGCTTTTGTTGTTTTGTCTACATCTTTTACTTGGCATAATATTTTCAAGATTCATCCATATTGTAGTATGAGTTAGTACTTCATCCCTTTTTATAACTGAATATTCTTTTGGATGCATCTACCACATTTTGCTTATCCATTTATCAGGTGATGCTCATGTGAGTTGTTTTCTTTCTTTTCTTTTTTCTTTTTATTTTTTTTGACTATTAAGAAAATGCTACTGTGAACATTTGTATGTCAGGCTCCATGCTGGATGTGGAGCCTGCTTAAGATTCTCTCCCTCTCCCTCTGCCCCTCCACTCCCCCTCACCCCTCCATGTGTGTGCATGCATTCTCTTAAATAATTAAAAAGAATAATTTTATTTCTCTTAAATAATTAAAAATATTTAGTAGCTTTTCTCTATCCAGTGTGAAAATAGTAAATATTCATAACTAGGTCCTGAAATTTAGACATTAAAAAGTCTCTTGGCCCATCTCCAAGTCACCAGTGAAGCTATCTGCTCACTAGTATGTGCTTACAAAAATCAGTATTTTGAATTGGGGAAATTACTAGCTTTTTATAAATGTTGGGAACCTATAATAAGTTCTGTTTTATCCAGTTCTCATGGTAGTGTTAGTTTTTTGTCCTCAGTTACTTGTTCTATTCTTTGTTAATACAGTCTTCTCAAAGGCTCCTCCCTAACTGATCTCTGTTATTTCATATAAATTTCATGTGTTGGTAGAGCCACCTGGAGATTAATTAGCTCTGGCTGGACATTAATGATAAAATATGTAATATGTTACAAAAACTCTTAATGTGGCATGTTGGAGAGAAAGTAATGTTTTGTGCATTGAGATGGTGTTTGGGGAACCTGTCATCTAGAAGAGTGATTTTTGTTTGTTTTGTTGGTTATATTTTGAAACTTTTTAAAGCCCTTAACATTAAAAATACTAATAGTTTTTATTAAAGTTAATTATTGTTTTTAACTCTTGAATTTATTAATATTTTTAAGACCAACAGATTTAAGAATTATGTTGTCCTCTAATAATATGTCTAAAAAATAAAATTAGAAGAGAAATTAACAGATAATCTGAAAAGTGTTGCTTTTCATCAGTTCTGCAAAGTATTTTAAAGCTAGTAAAATTTATTGTCCATTAATTTGAGCTTTGTTTTCTCATCTTTTGTCAATCTGACCAATGAATCTGTATAAGGTATATGTGAACATTAAAAAGCTAACCATAACAGCATGAATAATTACATATTTTTTCCAGATCTTTTGATTCTGGGCTAATTACATCAGTTTTACTACTTGCCTCTGAGAATTGAGACATTGAAGTTCTGTTGTTTGAACTACCCATTGCAGTTTTGATTTAGTAAATGTGTTAGAGATGGTTTTGTGGTTCAAGGTTAGTGTTTCTTAATATGTATGTTGTTTTGTTGTTTATTCTTAGGAAGAATTCCTTCCTTTGACAGTCACATGTGCATATATGCCTTTCTCAAGGAAGACTTTACCTAATGAGGCCACTGGTGTGTTGTTTTTTTTTATTTTTATTTTTTTCAAAAATTTATTTATTAGAGAGCAAGCGCAAGCTGGGGGAGGGCAAAGGGAGAGAGAATCCCAAGCAGACTCCCCTCTGAGCACAGAGCCCTATGTGGGGCTCAGTTTCCGGCCTCTGAGATCATGACCTAGTCCAAAATCAGGAGTCAGACACTTAACAGACTGAGCCATCCAGGCACCCCCCATGAACGTATTTGAAATGTAGTTACAGGTGAGTGATAAACAGAAGATTACCTGGTTCTATAAACACTGCTAATAAGTGGGGTGCCAGCACAGCCACATGCAGACTTGTTAGAAGGGAGTAGTTAATAGTAGGAGTGTTCTGCAAGTGGCAGCCAGAATGAAAGTTACTACTAGGATATTATTACTAAACTGTCCAGTTTGGCATACTGAAATCTCACCTCAGTGTACCCCACTTGTTGTCCCCAAGGGCCAGATCTTTAAAAAGAAAAAAAAAAAAGAAGAAGAAGAAAAAAATCAGTGCCATTCGAATAGGTCACTTCTCTTTCCGTGACTTACACCATTGCTCTATGATAAAGATTGAAAGCCTGACCAGAACCTACCAGGCCTTGTATGACCTGCCTTCCTCTCTATGCAGAGGTTCCAAACTGGCACAAGTCCAGATTTCCAACTTCTCTTCAAAATAATGATCTTTGCGTATTGAGTGCTTACTATATGACAGGAACCATTTTAAGCATTTTATGTGAATTAATTCTTTTAATCCTTAAAACCACCCTACAAGCAAGGTATTATTAGCTGTGTTTTACAGAAGAGAACATAGAAACGGCAACAGTGTAAAGTATGTCATGTAGTCAAACATGGCTAGGAAGTGACAGAGCTGGAATTTTAGTCCACACTCCTTCATCCTAGACCCGATACTCATCACACCTTACTTTGCTTAGATAGGCTTTCAGTGTGACTCATATCACCGCCATTGATAATTTCACATTTATTTGTAGAATGATTTGATTATAGTCTCTTTTTCCTACAAGACTACAAGTTCCATGAAGGAGGAATTCATGTCCTTTCCCCTTTTACCATTGTTTTTAGAGCTCATTACAAGCATCATACTAGGTGGCCCATGTATATTTGTCAAATGAATAAATGAACATGATTTGATGTGACCCATCACTAAGCTTGAACAGGAGACTAACCTCTTCTGTAAGCAAAATTATCTAATTCTTTAGTTCATTATCATCTGTAAAATCAGAAAATGATATTGAAATGTCTACAAAGCATGTTGAATTCTAATACAAAAAATGTGTAAGTTCATAATGGCCAAAGCTTGTCTTTGTAGTTTTGTTTTGATCACAAGAAATGGGAATAGGTATTAGTTTATGTTCAGTTACATCCATCTGGGACGCCTGGGTGGTTCAGGGGTTGAGTGCTTTGGCCCAGGGCGTGATCCGGAGATCTGGGATCGAGTCCCGCATCAAGCTCCCTGCAGCGAGCGTGCTTCTCCCTCTGCCTGTGTCTTTACGTCTCTCTCTCTCTCTCTCTCTCTCTCTCTCTGTGTGTGTGTCTCTCATAAATAAATAAATAAATAAATAAATAAATAAATAAATAAATCTTTAAAAACATCCGTCAATAATCAAAATATATTAGTATATGTAATCTAAGATTATGTTTATAGTAAATTATTTCAATTTATTTAAAACATGACAACATTCTTATTTTGTTACAGAAAGAAAATGTACATCTTAAGTTCCATTGAATTTTTTATTTTAAGATTTTATTTACTTATTTGAGAGGGACAGAGAGAGATGAGCAAGAGCACAAGAGCAGGGGGAGGGAGAAGCAGATTCCCCACTTAGCAGGGAGCCCAAAATGGGGCTCCTCCATTCCAGGACCCCGGGATCATAACCTGAGCTGAAGGCAGCTGCTTGACCGACTGAGCCACCCAGCACTCCCAAATTTTTAATTCCTAATTGAATCTATGTAATCACTAGTGGTGGAGTTCAAATTAAAAGAATTACAAAAATGGAATTTGTTAAGGAAAATTGTATTTGGTAACATTTAATTTATAATCACAGTAAAATTATTTTGGAGATGCTTGGCAGCTCAATTTCTAAATTCTTATTTTTGTGATAGGCTATAATTAAACTAGTTTCTATTTGAATATGTAGATATGATATAAGAAAATTTTATTAAGTTGTATGAAATGTGGAGAAAAAATTGTCATAAAAAGTAGATTTTTTTCTTTGAAGTTATTATTGATAAATCATGATGAAGTCGAGAAACTTAAGCAATATATGGCCAAACCTTTTCCATTGTATCAAATCTGACCATTTTTGAAACCTAATGCTTCATGGCAGTGTAGAACTGCGTTTTAGGTAAAACAGAACACTTAAAGGACAAAGTTTTAAATGACTGTGTGAAACCCTGCAGCTTTCTGAGCAGTGTTTCAGTTTACTAAGAGTCGTGGAAGGTCAAGTAAAATGTAGGATTTAGAACCAAGTGTCCCATATTCCAAACCCAGCTCTTCTTGGCTAACCCATAAAGCAGAGAATTGGTTAAAGCACAACAAACTAGTACTTGCTACATGGCAAACATAAACACTTGAAAGATGTACCCCAAGTAACACTAGCAGCCCATTGTCCTGAACTATAGAATAACAGCGATTGAGAGTTAGTGTTTTTGCTTGGGATGGTTCCTCTGGAGCATGAACAGCTCAAGGCTGGATCATAGATAGTAAAATGTGTGACTCTAGTGACATTCTTTTTAAGTTGAATAAGCCTATTTGGGGACTTTAGCCATGGCTCTGCATGTGAAGCATGGTTATTGTCAGAATTAAGGTTAATGTTTTAAACACAAAGTATATTCCATGTAACTTATATGTAACTTCATCTTCAAGTACCTGTTTCCATCTCTGAGATGTATTCTTTATGAAATGTTACATCAACATAATACATTAAATAAAGTATAACTATAAACAAGGGAAAGATAGAGAACACAGGAAAGTTCTGTGGCTCATGGGCCAAAGCATGGAGTTTATCACAAAGGATTCATCCTTTAGCAGTGATTTCAGCACTAGCCTGTCAACTTTGTGTGATACTTAAAAACAATTGCAAGTGCCATAGGCCTTAAGGGCATACATAAACAGGACATTTTCAACTGGCGCAAAGCCCTTTTAAAATTGCATTTGTGACACACCTAGGTGGCTCAAGTGGTTAAGCATCTGACTCTTGGTTTCAGCTCAGGTCATGATCTCAGTCAGAGTCATGGAAATGAGCTCTGCGTTGGGCTCCACGTTCATCGTGTATCTGCTTCAGATCCTCTCTCCCTCTCCCTCTGCTCCTGCCCCTGCATGCTTGCTCATGCTCTCTCTCCAATAAATAATTTTTAAAAATAAAATTGCATTTGTATAAACCATACAATACTTATGTATATTTTCTAATTTACCAGTTGTCATAACTATAATCTTTGGAAATATGTCTTAACTATAATCTTGGGAAATAATAATATTATACATATTTTAAACACCAGGAAACAGACAAGAAAGATCTTTGACTTGCCTAGGCTCCTGTAACTAGTAAGTAATAGACTCAGAATCTAAACCTTAGTTTTCTGTTGTAGAGATAAAAAGCCTCTCTAACCATGCTGATCTCTGAGTTATCAATTTGGGCTATGTCATATATAGAAAGAACCCATCAGTTTAGAGTTTTGGTTTGTTCGGGTATAATGTTTATATAATTATTCACATTAAATTTTAATAGACTTAGGGATCCCTGGGTGGCTCAGTGGTTTAGCTCCTGCTTTCGTCCTACAGCGTGATCCTGGAGTCCCGGGATCGAGTCCCACATCAGGCTCCCTGCATGGAGCCTGCTTCTCCCTCTTCCTGTGTCTGCCTCTCTCTCTCTGTCTCTCATGAATAAATAAATAAAATATTTAAAAAAAATGTAATAGACGTGTGGTGAAAGAACGTAAACTTTAGAATAGTTTCTATGGGGGTGCCTCGGTGGCTTAGTCAGTTGAGCAACCAGCTCTTGGTTTCAGCTCAGGTCATGATCCTCGGGGTCCTGGGATTGAGCCCTGCATCTGGCTCTGCTTTAAGCAGGGAGTCTGCTCAAGAGTCCACCCTTCCCTCACGCTCTACCCTTCCACCTACTCCTGTTCATGCTCTGTCTCTGTGAAATAAATAATAAAATTTAAAAAATAATCCACACTTTTTTCTTTTTAAAATTTTTTAAAGATTTATTTATTTGGAGGGGGAGGGACAGAGGTAGAAAATCTTCAAGCAGACCCCCTGCTGAGCACTGAGCCCCATGAGATCATGATCTGAGACAAAGCCAAGAGTCCAAAATACTTAACTGACTGAGCCACCCAGGCACCCCCCACATTTTTCTTTATATTGTTTCAATTGGTCAATAAGGACATTGTACTCTACTACTGCCACACACAGCCCTGGCTCCTAGGGACTTCGTGAAGTTTGAATGAATGAATGAATGAATGAAGTGAATGATTGAAAGAAAAATAAAGATTTGGTAGATATTTGTGTCTTATAAGAGCAGCTCTTTTGGGAATAAATATGGTGGTGAAATATAACATGCAAAATAAGTAGAGAACTCCTGATAGGTGCCTAAATCATAAGAGGAAATGCTGATTTGTTTCTCCCGTTATGGAATGATTCACTTCTGAATTCTTCCAGAGGATCAGACCATATTCTATGTAGACCTTCCACTTTTTTCAATTTCTTCCCTATTTACCCACAACTTTATCACTGCCACCTACTAAGTTATTTCTAACCATTGTCTGTGTGATCCTACAGATTTCTTTATACATGCACTACAAATCAAATTTTACATTCTAATAAATCCAAATTATAAAAATTTGGAGGAGGAAGAGGTTTAAGATGCAGATAGGATATAAACTTCAAAAATGTATAAAGGGGGCAGCCTGGGTGGCTCAGTGGTTTGGCGCCGCCTTCAACCCAGGGCATGATCCTGGAGTCCCTGGATCAAGTCCCACATCAGGCTCCCTGCATGGAGCCTGCTTCTGCTTCTCCCTCTGCCTGTGTCTCTGCCTCTCTCTCTCTCTCTCTCTCTCTCTGTGTGTGTGTGTGTGTGTCTCATGAATAAGTAAATAAAATCTTTTTAAAAATGTAGAAAGGCTAAATTTAACAAATAATTCGTGTGCTAGGAACCATCCTCTTTACACTCTAGCACATGCTATCCCTGCTAGAATCCCTTTGCTTTCTTCTCCTCATTCCCCACAGAGATGAATCTTCATTTGGTCTTACTCTGACTACTGAGGCTTTTTTGGTGATGGTGCCTTGCTGAATTCACCCAGTCTACTGTTTTTTTTTTTTTTTTTTTTTCCTGTATTGCTTATATTTTCCCACTACTTATAAAGAATGTGAGGAAGCATTCACAAAGAAAAAGAGGTCATCCCCAACCCTTTCTTGACTCTGGTACTCACTTACCTCCTCTCACTTATATCCAGGTATAAGTATATGGCAATATGTGGTAGACAGTTCTTAAGATAGCCTCCAGTGATATGGAATGCATGCCTTTCTGTAATCCCCCTAGAGCATGGCCTGAATTTATTATTCAGTTCTTATGAATAGAATATTCCTTAGCATGATGGAATGTCACTACCAAGAACAGCAGTGTTACCAGTATCATAATTCTTGATACCTTTGGTGAAAGAACTTCCAATCCACTCCTGAGTCAGGGAAAGAACAAGGCCTGTGACTACTTAAAAAGAGCTATCCCAAAGGTTATCTAGAAATATTTAGGAGCAGGTGAGAGAGGCACTAGGCCTTCAAGAGTAGGCTTGTCTTCATTTCTGTGGACTACCTTAGTGGTCTGGGAAAGGCATTATTACATCTCTCTGAGCTACTATTTTTTCCTTTCTTCAGTTGGAGGGAGTTAAACTTGAGGGTTTTGATAAATCTCTTCAGTTCACATTCTGTACACCCAGAAATTTAACATTTTTCTTTTTGGTAAGGAGGTTTCATTTAAAACAAAAAGTCCCATCCAGGTAGAGTGAACTTTTTTCCTTCAGAAACCATGTCGTGCATATGAAATTTATGTGTACTGTCTTAAAACTTCTGATATTATTTCACCAGATATTAGCTTATCCAGGCGTCTCATTTTTGAGTTACTATTTATAGTAACTTCTTAGAGTTACACCTTTTATAGCTATGAAGGAAGTTTTAATGTGGTCACACTATCTTAATCTTTTTCACCTTGTGTTCCTGACCAACAGGTTTCTAAAACTAAAAATTACTTGCTAGGGGAAAATGATGTGTCTCTTTGTCTTTGCTGCATGCATTTTGTTCCTCTTGTGGATTTAGTATGGCATGCCTGAAATCATCTTCTATCCTCTAAAATGTTCCTGGTATCTAATGATGGCACTCAAAATGCAGATATAGGGTTCCCTAACCCTTTGGCTTCCTGCCTTAGCTGGATGCTGGCAGATGGCTTTTTGCTAAGAGCCCTCTTTTTAGAGTCCCTTCCCGCTCAGGTCTAAGGTTTATTAACCCTTTTCAGAGTATAAGAAACTAAATTCAATCCATATAACATAGCCGTATGTTATTCATATGGTTTACAAAATTTTCTTGCCATTTGGAATCTGGAAATAATTTTTAAAGCTACGTCTACCAAAGAAGACAAGAAGTATGTATGTTAAAAATATAATTGTGTCCAGCAAAAGTTTAAGAAGATATAGTAGGAGGGCATTGAGATGAGTGGGGTCTTGCTTTCACAGGTCTGGCTCTCATGCCAAAACCCTTATCACACCCCTGCCACCTCCTCTAAGAAAGCAACTAGGACTATAAATCCTGTTTCTTTAGCTGCTGGTCATTAAGGATTAACAGGAGAAATGTTATTCTAAAATTTTTATTTGAGATAAAATATTTATTCTCAAACATTTTTATTTTTTTAGTTGTTTATTCAAATTGTATTTTTAAATGGACAAATTAGAGATAGTAGATTAAAGAGTTAGATTTATTTAAAATATTGTCAGTCAATTTAAAGATGTGCAAATCATTAATACCAGATGGCATCTACCTAGGATATTTGAGAGGATCTAGGACATTAATTGATCACCTTTCTTTCCTTCTAGGCTTCTGGTACCTCTGTGATAACAGACACGGTTACCAATTCAAATTTTAAAAACTCTGGAGAGAGAGCAAATGTGATAATACAAGGAAAAACACGGGGTACCTGGGTGGCTCAGCTCAGTTGGTTAAGTGGCTGCCTTCAGCTCCTGTCATGATCCTAGGGTTCTGGGATGGAGCTCATTCATTGAGCTCCCTGCCCAATGGGGAGTTTGCTTATCTCTCTCCCTCTGCCTCCTCCCCCTGCTCATGCTGTCTCTCTCAAGTAAATAAAATCTTTAAAAACAAACACACACACACAAACGAGGGAGGGGCACCTGGGTCATTTAGTGGTTGAGTTTCTGCTTTTGGCTCAGGTCATGATCCCTGGGATCAAGCCCTTCATCAAGCTCCTGCAGGGAGCCTGCTTCTCCCTCTGCCTGTGTTTCTGCCTCTCTCTTGTCTCTCATGAGTGAATAAATAAAATCTAAAAACAAAAACAAGGGAAAACATAATAGCATTTTTTGAGGAGATTAAAACATAGTATTTTTTGTAGATTTTCAAAAAACTTGTAACAAATTCTGTTCTTTTTTCTCCACATCCAGTTTGGAGCTTGACCTCATGACCCTGAGATCAAGAGTTACATGCCCTACCCACTGAGCCAGCCAGGTGCCCCCAAATTTCTGCTTTTAATGGCTATAAAAATTGCTGTTGGGCGTTAAGTGGCGATAATAGCTGATGTGTCCTAGATGACTGAAATTTGGAAATGGGTGATAACAAGTTGGAATACTGAAACATTTTTCCGGGAGAAAGAAGTGCAAATAGCAGTGTTCTCTAGGAACCCATGCAGGGAATGGTTTTCAACATCTGTCTAATCTGTTTGGAAGAGGGCTTGAAGTTTTGGATTTTCAGTAGTGGACACCCTAGAAGAATAGTGAAACTGCTTTCATTTGTTGTTTTCACTTTTATTTATTCTCCCTACTTTGTTTGCATTGCTAATTTTTATTTAGTAGTAATTGGACTGAAGTGAGGGTTGAGTTGTTCATACATTTCAGTTGGTGATACTTTGTCATCATTGGACTGGGCCAAGCCAGTGTTTTATTTATTCCCTGTTATCTATCTCCTATATATACCACCCCCCACACACACTAGCATAGGCACTTATGTGTTTAGTGTGGGGGTTTTTTACTGTATGTACTCTTATATAGTATATATTTTATATTATGTAAATTGTTACATAAATGGTATTATTCTCATTTAGCTAATATTTTCACTCAGCAATTTCATTTAAAGAGCTGTCCCTGGGCCTGTGTGAATATTCACTTGTTGGTTTTTTTTTTTTTTAAGATTTTGTTTATTTATTTGAGAGAGAGAGGGAGAGAGAGAGAGATAGTGACAGAGATAGCAAGAGAGAGCAAAGATGGGAAGAGAGAGAGAAGCAGGGTCCCCACTGAGCAGGGAGTCAAGATGCTGGGCTTGATACCAGGACCCCGGGATCATGACCTGAGTTGAAGGCAGTTGCTTAACTGACTGAGCCACCCAGGTGCCCCAGCTTGTTGGTTCTGACTGCAGCTGATTATTTTATGATATACATTCATCTAATTTTACCTCTCTACTTCTTCACTGATAGGGATGTAGATTGCTTCCACCTCCACACCATCACAAAGTGAGATCCAAATCCCCTGGAACCTGCATGATTTGTTTTGGAACTATGCAGATCACTCTGTCATAGACTATAAGTACATTTAATCGGCATCGGCAGTGTCTGATGGTCCCTGGGATGGCTGCATCCATCTATATATCCCCACACCCCACCAACATGTGGTACAGCTTTCTAACTTTTGCCAGTCTATCAGATATAAAATACCTATTTCCCTACTTGTGAACCTCATCATCTATTCATCTACTTGACTTTTTGGATATCCTCTTCTATAATTTTTTTATTAGTAGATTTGTTGGGGCTCCTAACTTCTTATGTTGATTTGAGGGATATTGTCATATTCCGGATATTAGTCCCCTATCAGGGTATTGCAAAATTCTGCTAATCTCTCATCTGGCTGTATACTTTATCCTTTGAAAAGAAATACTTAAAATACGCAATCAAAATGGGGGGTGGTTCATTTTGTTCTTTTTTTTTTTTTTTTTTTTTTTTTTTTGCCTTATGACAAGTAGGTACTGAGTTCTTCCCTACTCCTGGGCTTCAAAGATGTTTTCCAACATTTTCTTCTTTTATACTTTTTTTTTTTTTTTTACATTTCACTATTAAGCTTTCCTTCCTCTGGAGTCCACATCGTGTCATGGCCCTGATTAAAAGCCTTCATAGTAAAGCCAGAACCCACGGAGGGCATATGAAGCCCCTCAGCATTTGTCTCATACCTTTTCTCCCATTCAGATGTGCCCACACTGCCTCTTATTCACCTTTGTACTACAAGTACACAAAATCTGATGTTTTCTAAAACATCCTGTAGCAGAAAAGTGAGCATTGTGACATAATTCAGAAGTATTTTCCCTATTTAATTTAAAACCTTAGAAAGGGACATTTCTTTGGTTAATTTTTTTAACAGAAATACTTCTATTTAAACTATAGAAGGTAGTACATTCCAATTATTTCAGGAGTCAAGCAGTATAGAATTGTACAAAGCATTAAATGAAAAATTCTGAACACCAACCCTTTTGAACTTCTCTCTTTGGAGGCTAGAGGGCCAGGGAGGGATGTCAAGAATTCTAATGCCCAAGCCATGTTCCAGACCAAATAAACCAGAATCGCTGGGGGTGGGACCCAGGTGTTGGTATTTTTAATAGTTCCCTAGGTGATTCTAATATGTAGCCAGTGTTAGATGTACAGCAGTTCTTACAATACTTTAAAAAATCAAAATGGCTTATACCAAACGTATTGTTCAGCATCCTGCTTTTTTTCAGAAGAATTTGCTAAGTGAGATTTAAAACTCTACCTTTAGTTTAAAATTTAACTATAATTTATGAAGAATTCTGTTAATTTTGAACATGTTCTCAAGTATGCCGGCCTTGTTAATCAACTTGTACAGCATTATAGAGTAACTATTTTATTTTTTAAAGATTTTACTTATTTGAGAGAGAAAGAGAGCATGAGTTGGGGGTTGGGGCAAAGGGAGAGGGAGAAGCAGACTCCCTGCTGAGCAGGGAGTGGGACTCGACCCCAGGATCATGACCTGAGCCCAGGCAGATGCATAGCCGCTGAGCCTCCAGGTGCCCCTTGGGTAGCTATTTTAAAGTGGTCGAGTATCCTTGTGAATAATGGTAACTTTTGGCTTACACATTAGTGATAGTGTGAAGTTCTTCCCTTTTAACATTAGGATTCAGAGTTGTCAGCATCCATGATGGATGGCCAGAGCCCTTTTGGGTTCTTTGTTTTTATTGGGCCAAATGGCAGAATGTAAACAGGCACTGAATAGGAACTAAGGTGTATAAAAATTAAAAGCCAAAATAATAATATAATAATAATAATTTACTCAAAGTTTTTTTTTTGTTTTTTTGTTTTTGTTTTTGTTTTTTTTACTGCGATATCTTTTCTCTTATCCTCAGTCACTTCCTTTCACCGCCTTCTCTTCAACAAGTCTCGCCGGATTTCAGCAGCCCGACGCCTGCCCTCGTGCCTCCCTCCTGCGAGCAGGCCTGCGCTCTGGTACCTTCCATGGCCCGGGGCCCAGTGCTGCCCCCTCTTGCTCCGGCTCCTCTCTCTGCTCAGCTTAGGAAGATTCTCTTCTCCTAACTGAAGTTAGTTCTGCTTCATCTTGCCCAGCAGGGCAGCATTCGGTACTAGTGACTTCCCGCTCCCTGGGGACATGTCTTGTCTTCCTCCCTTGCCTCTTAGGATACTTTGTTTTTCTGTGTCTCCTTTTATCTTTTCGACTCCTATTTCTTTTTCTTTTTTAAGATTTTATTCATTTGAAAGAGTACAGGGTGGGGGTGGGGGTTTGGCTAGTAGGGGGCACGGTAGGGGCAGAGGGAGGGAGAGGAAGGGCGAATCTTAAGCAGACTCTCTGCTGAGCAAGGAGCCTGTCCCCGGGCTCCATCCCAGGAGCCCCAAATCGAGATCATGACCTGAGCCTAAATCGAGAGTCTGCCACTTAACCGAGTGAGCCACCCAAGTGCCCCTCCAACTCCTATTTCTTAGTTCCATTTTCTGCTATTTGCCTCCCATTTGCTTTTTAAGTTACCTTCTTCCTTCTTAAAAAAATTTTCTATATGTTTGCAGTAAAAAATATGGAAACATTTTAAAAGACTATCAGAAATCTTACTGTTTAAAAATAACCTTTTGGTTTTGATTCTTTATGAAAAATGGGATTATGCATGCTGCATATGCAGTCTTTATAAATAATCTTTATTTTCTCCCTACCTAATAACATATATTTACTAAACTCTTTGTTTTTAATGTTGGTTTCTGTTTGAACTTTTAAAAATTCTTCTATCAGTTATGTATATAGTTCAATAATATTGAAAGGCATATAATAAATTAGGGTAATCCTCTTGCCTTGTTCTTTTCCCCAGAGGCATACGCTTTCAATTATTTTAGCTACTTTTCCTGATATTTATCTCTTCATTTCTAAATAACGTGGTTATACCATTTATCGAATAATATAAGACGTTATCTACTTACTTTTTTTAAATGTAAGTGAAAATTTATACCTCTTTACCCTCTTTCCATTTTTCTAATACTGATAAATTACAAGTATTTAAAATAAAATCACTATTCATTGTTTACATTATTTACACTGTGTAAATGTCATCCATCAGTGAGCCCAATAGTCTTTTTCTTTCTTTCTTTCTATTTTATTTTATTTTATTTTATTTTATTTTATTCATTTATACATGAGAGACACAGAGCAAGAGAGAGAGGCAGAGATACAGGCAGAGGGGAAGCAGGCTCCATTCAGGGAGCCCGACATGGGACTCGATCCCGGGTCTCCAGGGTCAGGCCCTTGGCTGAAGGCAAGCACCAAACCGCTGAGCCACCCAGGAATCCCCAGTCTTTTTCCTTCTGGAGAAGTATTTATCCTCCGGTGGAAATGCTTTCTTCATTTTCTGTTTCCTTACTTTAGTTTTGATTTATGGCTGAATCTTTCCACACCCTTCTTTAGTCTCTTAGTACCATTTTCCATATGACAGTCAGTCTAGCAGATATGTGAGTTTCACTGTTTTCTTTTGACCCACAGTCTTTGGGCCAACCCTGTCTTCCTGCTCCAGACTGGGTTGGTTGCTCTCTAGGCTTGCTTCACAATTGAATGTCATTGCACCTGAGTAACCCTCATCAAGGGCGTGAAGGGATCCCTGACATTCCTGCATGTCAAGGGATAAATTCAACTATATAATGAGGTTAGCAAATCTGGAGACTTGTGAAGGGCTCAGAAGGTCTCTAGTCCCTATAGATGTCAAGCATTTAATGCTGACAGTGAGCAATGGTTGACCCTGGTCTTATGATTTGTATGTGCCGGCTCATTGGTCAGCACACTTCCTGATGTTTCAGTCGAGGTCTGACCATTGATTTCCTCTTTCCTTGCCCCTTGAGATCCCTTCTCTCAATCTTCTTTCATTCTTCCATGTGATTATTGATTGTGCTGCCAACATTTTTTGGTCTTTTGGGAAGAAGAGAATGGAATTCAGGGGTGCAAGATTTATTTAAAATAAGTCTGACATTTTCAGACTTCAGGAAGTAGGCACACTCTTGCCATTATAAAAATTGGATCATTTTCTTTTTAAAATTTAGGAACTTTAAACGATTCCCTGATGAAGAGGGAAAAGCTGTTTGCACTCAGCATATTTCTCATTATACTTCAACTCAAGATACTCGTCTATTATACTACTTTAGGCATTTGCTCTGTTTTCAGCACTCTAGGACAAGAGGTTATATATTTCCATTATGTGCATCCTGAAAATCATTTCATCTCAGCACTAAAATTGTTTTTTCAAATTGTAGAGGAGGAAATGAGTTCTGTTTAAAACAAAAAAGATATCTTAGTAGCAAAAACTGTAACCTTTATACAATCTTACCTAAAGTTCACTTGAAATATCAACTGTGCCAAAAATACTCTGTGAACTAGAAAGTTCCTTGCGATACTTTAAATAAGTGACTTAAAAAATACCTTACGGAGTGCTTGGGTGGCTTAGTTGGTTAAGCAGCCATCTCTGAATTTCAGTTCATGTCATGATCTCAGGGTCCTGAGATTGAGCCCTGCATAGAGCTCTGTGCTCAGTGAGGAATCTGCTTGAGGATTTATTCTCTTTCTCTCACTTTTCCCCCTCTGTCCCTTTCTCCCTTCCCCTCTTCCCCCTGCCCTTCAGCTCACTCAGACTCACTCTCCTTAAGATACATAAATCTTTTAAAATAATATATATCTTAGTTATTTGAAATCAGATGAAATTATGAATCTGATAAGTCTGAAGTGATGATTAATAACATTAAGGATGGTTTCTTATAGAATAAAATATTTAAACTAGGCAATCACAGATAGTAAAAACACTTTAAAACATCATAGCAGATTACTTTCATTACTTCATTTTTTAATTTATATTTTTAAATAAATTTTTTAAACAAAACCGCAGACTTTTTTGAGGTGCTAAATATTCTCATTATAGATATAATGCATTTAATATTTCTTATAATTTGTAAGTAAACAGTTATTTTTTAAAGCAAGTAGAAGTTTTAGTTTTGCTATTTGCTTGTCCATTAAATTTAAACAAATATTTAAACTGCTTTGAACCTGTTTCCTTATCAGTGATGTCAGAATAATTCCTACCTTTAGGGGTTTTTGTGTTTTTTTTTTTTTAACTGAATGAGATGAAATAAATAGCCGTTATTTTGTTTTAAGTTCTGCTGTTTTAGTTGTAACTATTAAACCCAAATAGTATCATTTTTTTCAAACTCACAAAGACTGGCAATAATGAATAGAACCTTGTACAGATGAGGTTCACTGAGTTGAGCTCACATTGCTGCAAGTGTTCTGGAAAGGAAATTGGCACTAAGCATCAGTAGCCTTAAAAAAGTACATTTGGTCCGTGACTTCTAATGTGCTGAAAGGCAATAATCACTCAAAAGGACAAAGATTGTTTTCTGCTGAGTTGTTTAGAGTATTAAAAACTATAAATCTAAATATTAAGTTAATACATCATATAATAGACTTCTGTATAGCCATTAAAGATAGACACATTTTTTTTAAGAGAGTTGTTTGTATTTTTAACCTTTCATTATGGTAAATGGATATCAGTTTGAACATATTTTTTAACTGACTACAGGACTGGCTAACTTTTGCTATTCTGTGTTGGGCTATCTTTGCATTTATGCATTTTTGAATGCCCTTCCGTTTTCCCTGGCTCTTTGCCTAGTTTAAAGTTCCTAGTTGCCTTCCCTCTTGTCTACGTTTTCAACTCCTCTTTAGTTTCTTTGCTTTTGCTTGCCCAATGCTAGATATAAGGCACATGGAGAAAATAAGTGCTGGTTGAGGAAAAGCTACCTTCTCTTAAAAAAAAAAAATCCAATTCTTTACATTGTGGTTTTAAAAATGGTCTCTCAGTTTTACTGGAAACTTACGGAAAGAGCTTAGGAGACAGGTAGACCTGGGCTTGAATCCAGACTGTTTCATTTGCTAGGTGTGTGACCTTAGGGCAAGTTATTTAACTTCTCGCTTCTGTATTTTCAGCAGTTATGAACCAGGGTTAACTTGTGCCTCGGTTTTGTCTTGAAGATTAAATGAATTGTGTGTAAAGTGCTCATTACGATTTGACTTATGGGAAGTGTTCAATAGATTGTTGCTGATGTTGCTGTTATAACATTAACTTTTCAGAGATGGAGACCAGACACCTTATTTCAAGTGCTATGTCAGTGTTTAAAATGCCAATAAATATTGCCTATTTGGTGTGTAGTCAAAAGCCCAAAAAACAAACAAAAGTTTTGGGTTATAGTACTCAAAAGTTCATCTGATGTTTTACATTTGAATATTGTATAAACTTAGATGTGGAGTGTGGCAGAAAAGGATTATGGGGAAGGAGAAAAAAAAGTCTTAGCTCTCACCTAATTTAAAAAAAAATGAATGGATGACTGCCTTGAGGCAATGTGAGGATGGGCAAAAAGGGGAGAGGGAGAAGATTCTAAATTGTGCAGCTTTTCACACATTTTTAAATGAATGTGAATATAAAATTAGAAGGTGTAGGTGATTTGAGATGGACAAAAAACCTCCTCAGATATAAAAAAACATTTTTACAGTCTTCACTGCATTCTCGTGATAGATTCTGTATGTTACCAGTTTTTACCTAGTGTTCCAGAAATGTTAATTGTGTTGTGAATAGTAATTTTGTTTCTTGGGCTGCATTTTTCTTTTCAGCATTAATTTAGTGCTAAAAATCACTGGGAATCTGGTTTATTCTGATGTTGGCCATATAGCCATCTCCTCCAGGATACTTCTTTAATATCTGGGGATACTGCACGGATAAGCCGTGGAAATAGGTTGATAGATAGGGCAGTCTTAGGCTGTTCTGGAACTTACTCTGCTTTGCTTTGCTCTTAAATATACTCTTGCTCCTTTTGTTCAGATAATGCTGTTGCCCCTGTGCCAGCGGTGGAAGGACTGTAAATGGATTTTTCATTAGAGGTAGGAAAGTTGGGGAGATCCAGTTGCTCTGCCTCTCCTGACCACTTGACTTTCCACATCACAGGTGGTAATGGTAACATCATAGCCTGTGGCTACAGAAAAGAGCAGAGCTGCCTGCCCATGGATTGAGCCCATGGGGCTAGTGCATCAGCTCAGTGCTCCTGAATCCAAAAGTATGTAAGCATGTACAATAAGAACAGTAAAATTACCTTACATGAAAGGGACATGAAAGGGTGCCTTCAGGGGTCCAAAGTAACAATCACTTTAGATTTCCTACATGTTTGAGCAGTTTATAGTAGTGGTTAAGAGAGAAGCCTTTGGAAACTTCATTTTAAATGCATATGACCAAATGATCTATTGGGCTTTTTTAAAAATTAGAAAATGAGCCCCTTTTACATCAGCACTGTAGATGTGTACGTTGCTCTTAAATTATATTATTTAAATTATTTAAATCTATTATTATGCATCTAGTATATATCAGAAGTCAGATGCTAAGAGGTTGCCTAACTGCCAACCCAAACAGGCATTGTTCCAGCCCGCCACCCCCAAACTTAATGCACAGCGGGCCCAGCAGCCTCCCTGCTGAGCAACCTGCCCCTTCCGGTCCCCACCTTCTGTCGTGAAACATGCTGTTGACCGACCTTGCTCAGTTTCTGAGCTTGTTCTTGGGAGAAGTTCATTCCTTGTGTGACCCAGTTGTATCTCTAGCTCTAGAGAAATCATAACACCACTGAATTTTGACCAGATTTTTTTTTAAAAAAAAGATGTATTTATTTGAAAGAGAGAGAGGCAGAGGAAGAGGGAGAGAGAAACTTAGGCAGACTCCCCACAGACCTCAGAGCCTGATGCGGGGCTTAATCTCACAACCCTTACTTCATCACCTGAGCTGAAACCAACAGTCTGACTCTTAATTGACTGTGCCACCCAAGTGCCCCTGGCCAGGTAATATTTAACACATATCTTCATTTAAGTTAGAATAGCAGAGGTCAGCATTCTGATAATTCTAAAGGATAATTGGTCATTTGTCCACTAGCCTAAAGGAAAATTTATATTTGTGTGGTGACAGAGCAGAGCATCATTGACCCCTACTACAGCTTGAAAGCTCAGTGGCCTGACTTCATGGCATTGTGTTCTAAATCATGCCATTGTCTTAATACTTGTTCTTCAACTACTTAGTTACAAATGAGGTTAATTATTTCTGGAAAAAAATTTGGTAATGCATGAACCAAGTTAAAAAATGCCCTTGCCCATATATTTGTCTAGTTTTCTTGAATAAAATGAAGGATATCCGAACATAAAAAGTATAGAGGTTCAGAGTTTAAAGTACAGAATGCATGAATTGATCAAAGTCTCACCTCTCCAGACTTGAATTTGCAATTTATGATTCTATTATTATGCATCTAGTATATATCAGAAGTCAGATGCTAATCTTACAGAAACGTTAGTACAAATTATTAAACTAATGCTAGAGAAAGTAGTTGTGAAAGTCATCTTCCACAGTAAGTTGTTGGCACTTGTAGGGTTAGTATATAAGGTAATTTAGTATGTTTTACATTCATGAATAATCAGGGCAGACTACTTTTGCATGTTTGTTTCCTGATTATTCTATTTTTAGCACTTCTATCATTTCTCTTTCTACTGCAAGAAGCTGGAACATTCTAACCGCAGTGCGGTGCACACACCCATAGCGCAGTGGCAAACTTGAAGGCCCTGGTAAGCTCAGTTGCTTCTTTAGAGAAAGCAGTCATCCTGATAAACTGCCAGTGATGACAACCTAGTTGATTATACCAGTCAAGGTCTGTTACTAAGCATGCAGAAATTTTTATTTTTGTCTTACAAATATGTTTTTGTTTTTGATAAACGTGTATAGTAGAAAAATAAAGATAACCCTTTCTTTTTTAAAAGATTTATTTATTCACAAGAGACACAGAGAGAGAGAGAGAGAGAGAGAGAGAGAGAGAGAGGCAGAGACACAGGCAGAGGGAGAAGCAGGCTCCGTGCAGGGAGCCTGATGTGGGACTCGATCCCAGGACTCTAGGATCATGCCCTGGTCCGAAGGCAGGCGCTAAACCACTGAGCCACCCAGGGATCCCAAGATAACCCTTTCTTATTAAAACGTGAGTTCATAAAGAAAAGGCACAAAAGGCTTCCCTGTTCATAGATGTTTTCCTTCCCCAAGCAACAGAAACAACAGTCCTTATTTAACTTAGCAGCATAAACCTGCAAGTGGTATTGGCCTCCATTTTCTCCCCACACATGTGTCTCCTAAGCAATCTCTGGCTTACTTCAATCATGGAGACCATGATAGCGTGTATGCAATTGAACCAGCTTTCCTGTGTTGTTGACCTAGGGTCCCCCTGGGTTGTGGAGCTACTCTTGTAGAGTTGGCCACTTTGGGCCTTGAATCCGGCTGAGCAAAAGCAATTTGTAGCAGCTGATGAAGCTGTGGATCTCGATTAGGTCCTTTCTGGTTTTCTGCTGGCCTCCCTCAGAGTGACCCATCAGGTCTACAAACCTGGTGTGTCCAAACTGAGAGTCCTTATTGGCTCTGCCTCTCGTGTTCTCTAGTTTCATCATGGTACCGGACAAAACCGTAGTTCATCCTTGAATTGTCTTTTTCTGCATCCTTAAATTGTCTTTTTCTGCTGTCCCCATGTCCAGTCAGCTATCTTTGTTTGATTGACTTGTGTAAGATTTCTCAAACCTTGGGATCCCTGGGTGGCGCAGCGGTTTGGCGCCTGCCTTTGGCCCAGGGCGCGATCCTGGAGACCCGGGATCGAATCCCACATCGGGCTTCCAGTGCGTGGAGCCTGCTTCTCCCTCTGCCTGTGTCTCTGCCTCTCTCTCTCTCTCTCCCTGTGTGACTATCATAAATAAATTTAAAAAAAATTAAAAAAAAAAAAAAGATTTCTCAAACCTGTAGTCTCAGTCCAATTCCCACTTGTATTTTTCTTCCTACCTGAATTGTTAGGATATGCTCCCAGTAAGGCCTCCTGCCCTCTCTTCTTCCCAGCCAGCCTAACATAGTAGCTAAAGTGATCTTCCTGAGATATAAAAGTGATATCATTCTCCTGCTTGAATATTTTGTTGGAGTACTGCTGCGCATCACACAGGGTCAGGCTTCTTAGCCTCGCCTGTAAGACCAACAGCCATCCATGTGTTTCCCAGGATTTATCACTGTCTCCCTTCAGGGACTCTGTCATTCAGCTGAACCCCAGTGATCCTCAGATCTATACATATCCTGCAGTATACCACCTCCATTCTTTCTGACCATGCATTCCACTCTCCCTTGAGTTTCTCCTTCCCATTTTTTACTCAGTGTCTAAGGGCTGTGTACCCTTCAAAGTCCTGCTCAAGTATTTCTTCCACAAAGATGTTTCTGATCACTAGCACCTCCTTCTTCCTGCCTATATGTGTGCATATACACCATTGCCCCTTTATTTATACCTCTTTTAATTACCTCAGGTACTTTTTGACAATGTGTTTATAGCCATATATCTTGTTTCCTTTTTTTTTTTTTAACTTATTTATCCATGAGACACACACAGAGAGAGAGGGAGAGAGAGGGAGAGAGAGAGGCAGAGACACAGGCACAGGAAGAAGCAGGCTCCTTGCGGGGAGCCTGACCTGGGAATTGATCCCGGGTCTCCAGGATCACGCCCTGGACTGAAGGTGGCGCTAAACCGCTGAGCCACCTGGGCTGCCCTGTTTACTTCTGAACTTACTTTGAAGTTAGAATTAGCTTCTGATTCACTCTTGTATTCTCCTTGGTGCTGAGCATGGTGCCACACACATCAATAAGTGAATCCACAGATCTTGATTTTTAAGATTCCTGCTTATCTGTGTTTTGTTCTCTACAAATTGCCTTTGATATTTGGTAATATTTATAAAGTTTTGTAGGAAGCAATGTTAAGAAAACTTATCCTTGACCATTTATAAGAGAATTTGATTGACATTCCTTTGTTTTAAGCAATTTTATGAGGACTTTGTGGTAACATTTATTATACTCTATTTATAAGTGGGGAGAGACAGCCTTATAATAGGAGGATGGAGAGATCTACTTGTTTATACTTTGGAGTAAAATTCTATCAGTCAATTTGATAAGATGTTAAATGTATTTTTAAATATTTCTAATAGACCATGGGAGTTTGTGTATTGGTGAAGAAGTCATGAGGGTTGACTACCATGGGAAATGACTTCCATTCTTTTGTTAATTAGAAAAGATTTCCTATAAGAGAGAATCTTTTAGACTTTCCAATATTAGAAAGAAATTCAGAGATGTAGGTATCTGGGAGAAGACATGGACTAATGTAAAGGTATTTATATTCTGAGTTACCGTGACAACTGTGCCTTTAGGAGCCATCCTCAGCAGCTCTGCTCCAGGCAGAATGAATACCAGAGAGCTACGACAGATTCCGAATCACCTTGCCCAGTGTCCTTGCTTTTACTGGGCTGCTTGAGGCTGCCTTTAACTAGAAGCCATTTTGTAGAACTATTGCTTTGTCTGAAACCTGGCAAAATATAGCATGGCTGCTAGACCTAGGCACAGATGGGTTTTAGATTGAACTTGGCGAGGACAACAAGCATCTTCAAAACTCCCTAAGAAAGGGTCCAGGCTCAGGAGCAGTCTGGGAACACTGTAATCCCTGGGGCGGGCTTCCCTATTCTACTGCAGCAGACCCTGGTGCCTGGTGGGCTGTGGCCTCGAGTGGGCTATGTGACTTCAGAGATGTGTTATTAAAAAGGCTAACATTACCAGTGATAATGTCTCATTTAATAAAGCAAAACAACCATAAACCCAGTGTTTATTGTTGCCTTGCAACTCTGCCCTTCTAGGTATCCACTGATGTCACTTAAAATGAGCCACTTTATTTCTAATTGCTACATGCCAGTTTGGTTTATGTGCTTCTGTTTCTCAGCATTCCACAGATGCCACATTACTCAAAGCTGCACTTTAGTGCATCTTCACAGATTTCTCCCTCCCTGCCCTGCACAGCCTCCCTGCTTGAGGTTCTCATGTAGCAGCTGCTTGCATACCCTGCTGATACCCATCCACTGCACATGTCCAGCCAACTGAGCTAAATTGGAGTGAGCATGGCTTCAATGCTGGTGAACTGGCTATGCTCCAGGACTTTGCCACTCTGTCTTGCCATCTGATACTGTTTTGTTAAAGAGGCAGATTTAAATACCTGAGTGAGGGCAGAGCCAGGTTTATAGTTGTGTGAAAGGTGCATGATTATTATTTAAGTCTCTCTTAAAATGTGTGGTTTTGATTCATTCTCATACTGTCTTCTTAGCACATGCACAATATCACCATGCAGATGTAAGATTTTCTCACCTAAAACAGGTTGTGACCTTGATCTTCTTACTTTTCAGTCCTTCGTATCTTTAGAACTACCAGATATGTTGATGTTGGTTCCTGGAAATAAGGTACTGGACTCATTAGTGACCTCCAGGTCCATTAGAATCTAGATTCCTGCCTTGTAGCTTAGGGTCCATCCAAACTCTGGTTCTATTTCTTCTGAGATTGATATCTTCCTATTCCTAGTGTGGGAGCTCCCCAGAAAGCTTTCAGAGAAGCTAGAGCCCAAGCTAGTGCCCTGGGCTGGAAACCTTAAGTTTCAATTATCTCTCAAGCCCCTTTGAACTTTAAAATTCTGTTACAAAATGCCTCACCTTTAGTTCCTAGTCCTGCACTTTGCCTGCCGTCTTACTTATCCCCAAGTCCCATCTGGTTTGTAGCTGAAGTGTCTTCTCTTCACCCCTCCCCTTTAGCACCTCCTTTCCTGTTCACCTTTGAGGTGAATCTCTACAGTTGCCTTTAGCTGACCTCCCACCACCACCAGACTTCTGCTCCCTCAGCCCAGGTAGTCTCATGGCAAACAAAAAGCATTTCCAATGCAACACTACCCTTGAGAGAAGTACTTGGATTCACTTGGTGCAGTTGGAGACATTGGTTCACAAAGTTGTATTAAGTCACCTGCTGATAGGTGCTGATGGTGATACAGAATGTTTATGTGTCATATAGTGTCTACAGTGTGTTAGAAATAGTTTTTGTAAGAATAAAAGTAGACATTCATAAAAGCAAGAATAGTAAGCTCTCCCTGTTTTAAAATAAACTTTTGGCACAAATCCTTGAGACTTTCTGCTCCGTGGTCTTCTATTTATATATTTAAGAATGCTGTGGGAATTCTTGGTAAGAAGTGTTAAAGATTTTAGGCCCATCTTCTACCTCTCTTAGCTTTGCTATCCACATCTGTTTTGCATAAATCCAGTTAGAACCTCCCCTCATAGGAATTCTTTAGCCTAATTAAAACTTTGAGCCATAACACATGTGAAGGAATTGGAAAAACTCCTGGAAGCGACATTTGTCAGATGAAATAAGCAATATCCAAATTGTTAACTGTACTTGTATGCTTCTGATGTTTCATAGATGCATGTCATCTCATGTAGAAGATATGTTGAGAGGAATTTCAGTGATGCTTTAATTTGTTTCATATTTAATTTAATTGGTAGCCAGCTCTAACACTTTAGCTTTAGATGCCCTTGATTCTCCTTTTACCTCTAATTTCCTCCTCCCGTGATTCAAAAGTACTGTGATAATATATAAATAAATGCAATGCAATGGTTTGACTAAGAGAATTCGCTACTAAAAATGAATCCCATAAGTAACTTCATGAAGAATGCTTTTGTAAAATGAAATTATATTTTCATATATATATACAAACATTTTATCTTATATTTTCTTACTGGGGATGCACTTGTAAGTTTTTTAAATTGTGCTTTTAAGATCTTACATTATTGAAATTTTATGTTAAAAATTTGAACACTCCAAGCATTTTAAATACCTAATTTTTAATTGAATATTTTAGCAGCTTGGGGCATCTGGGTGGCTCAGTCAGTTAAGGGTCCTTGATTTCTGCTCAGGTCACCATCTCAGAGTTGTGAGATCAAGTGCCCTATAACGGGCATGAAGCCTGCTTAAGATTCTCTGTCCCAACATTATATGGTCTCATTCATTTGGGGAATATAAAAAATAATGAAAGGGAATAAAGGGGAAAGAAGAGAAAATGAGTGAGAATATCAGTGAGGATGACAGAACATGAGAGACTCCTAACTCTGGGAAATGACAAGGGGTGGTGGAAAGGGAGGTGGTGGGGGGAGTGGAATGGGGTGACTGGGTGATGGGCACTGAGGGGGCACTTGACTGGATGAGCACTGGGTGATATGCTATATGTTGGCAAATTGAACTCCAGTAAAAAAATAATTTAAAAAAGATTCTCTGTCCCTTTCCCCCTGCCTATCCCCTCCCACTCACATGTTCTATCTTAAAAAAAAAAAAAAAATTTAACAGCTGGGCAAAGTTTATACTTTACTTGGAACAATTTTTTAATTTCAAGCCCAATAAATAATTTTTGAGTTATTGACTTATCTAAAAGTTCAGCATTGATCCTATAGTTAAGAAATTGTGTTCTTTAACATTTTATTGTAAAATTTTCTATAAATATAAACCCAAACTGTATTTTTTTATCTTTAGAGAGTTATGAAAACACTGTTTTATTATGTTACTTCTGATTTGTTATTTTGGCACAGTGATTCTCAACCTTTCATGTGTGTCTGAAACACCTGGAGCAATTGTCAAAAACAGTGACTGTGATCTCCTCCCAGGGACTCTGATCCAGTAGGTCTAGGTCATTGCTGAACCTGCTGGACTGTTTACTCAGAACCACTGGTTAGGAATTCTAGTAAAGAGTGATCTTTATGATTTTCAAATATAATGAGTCTGAAACACAGAAAATATAAGAAAGTTTCACCATAGATCTCATGGTTTGTAATTATATTTAAGACTTGGAGCCTGACACAGGGCTCCATCTCATGACCTTGAGATCATGACCTGAGCTGAAATCAAAAGTCAGTTGCTTAGCTGACTGAGCCACCTGTGTGTCCCTAAGATGCTTTTTAGCCATATTCTTTTTCTTGCTGTTCCTAAGATACTGCATTCCACATATTTGGATTTAAATATATGTAGTGCTGACAGTATGACTGCTATTACTTGGTAAATTACCAAATGTACATTTGTTAGTTTTCTTTGAGAAGTGGCGATTTACAGCATTGCAGTGACTTTTAAGCTATTAACTTTGCATCAGTGTTAGAAAGTCAATATAAATAGGTTTTTATAAAGCACATGGCCCAGTGCCTCATACCCAGTAGATGCTCAGTAAATATTGGAATGGGCAATGAATGTACATGCAGCCCGTTTTCTTCCACCATAACAAGAGTTACTCCTTGAAAACTTGGCTGATCCAGCTTTGAATATCTGAGACTTATCTGGTGCATTGACTTTACCATTTTTGCCATCTTTGCTTCTTATGCTTATATTCCTGAGAGATGATTATCTCACTGTTAATTTAGCTCTTCTAGTAGGAGTGGGAGACAAGTTAAAACATAAAATTAAGCCCTCACTTTTCTCTTACATGTTAGTAAAATTTACTAAAACAGGTAGTGTTAACTTAAAGTTCCTTTGGGGATGATTTAGGTTCATTAATCAGGTTTATTCTTCTAAATACATTTAAAAAAAAAAACTTTATTAGCTAACCTGGAATATAAGTGACAGCAAGTTAGATGCTATTTTTGTCTTTCTTACAAGTACACAGGAATTTCCAGTTCTTTATTCTGACCAAATTTATTATAATTCCCAAAATATTAAATACATTGAATATCTAATGTTACATTTTCTAACAATTTCAATGATGTTTTTAGCTTTTTTGATGGCTGTGCTATTGATTATAACATACGAAGAGTCACTGTAGACTGCTAAACTCCGTGCTCATACCAGTGTTCACAAACATGATTCTTTCCATGAGAAAATGGGCAGAAGAGCTTAATAGTGTTTTCAAGTTGAAATTAAGAGAAAGCTCCATTCCTGTCCTGGCTCTGAGGCCATAATATCATGGACTCTAGCTCATAAAACATTTGCTTTTAAAAAAAAATTTACTTATTAGAGAAAGAGAGAGCATGTGCACATGCACACACATCCAAGGGGGCGGGGGACTGGGAGGTAGAGGAGGAGCAGAGATTCTCAAGCAGGCTCAGTGCTGACCATGGAGCCTGATGTGGGGCTCCATCTCACAACCTGGAGATCATGACCTGAACTGAAATCAAGAGTCGGACCCTTAACTGACTGAGCCACCCAAGTACCCCCTCATAAAGTATTTCTGTACTGCTCCTCCTTAGTTCATAAGGATATTATAAGAATGAATTGGATAACTATTTTAAATGGCTTTAGATACTGGGAAGAAAGGTACTCCATAAACCATACAGATTTAGGAAAACAATGAATTCAGCTGTGGACATGATGTATTTGAGTGTCTGGAAGGACACACCTGTTGATGGCCAAGAAACATGAAAATTGAAACTGAATTCATGGCTCCAGAATTGTTTTTAGTGGTTACAGGAGGCACATCCTTCAACTGCCAGTGTAAGCAGTCCTCATTCTGAAGCATTAAAACATTTGGAAAATAGTAAATCCCAACTTTTTCTCTCATAGCTATACTGCAGATTTTGAAATTTTAAAAGGTTGCATAGCATTAAGAAAGTACTTTTGAGTCAGATGGTAGCTCACTCGTGTTCCTTTTAGGACTGCATTGCTTTGGTTGCATCCTGCAATTGAAAGAACGCTGCCTTGCGAACCAGCAGATGCATTATTAGCTAGACCTTGGGTAGGTTGTCTCCTGGCTCAGAGCCTCCTGTCACCTCTCTAAAGTGCCATTCTCGATGATGGTCTTCTTCATAGGAGCAGCCTGACCAGTTGTGGCAGAGGAGATAAAGAAGGTCCAGGAAGAGTAGCTCCTGCTTTTATTGTTTTATGTATTGGTATTACTTTTGGAGTTTATTTAGAGAAAGGGGTTAAGAAAATAAGGAATTTGGAAAACCACCCAAGTAGATTATCTTCAAGGTCCTTCCTGTCTCTAGAGTTGTGTGAAGCTGTTTTTATTAGTCCTCAAGTGTAAGTTGCTACCACAGAAGTTAGCCCCAGTGTTTGGTGTCTGTTGGTGATCTCCAGCATTTCTGACCAAAGTGCTTCTTGACTAATCTTGTATTTGATTAAATGGCTTCCTTAGAGTTAGTTGCTACTCTGTTTAATACTGTTTTGTGATTTTTGAAATCTGATCGATTCGACATAATTATCTCTTCAAAATTTATACTTATGTCTATTTTTTCACTATTAGTAAAATTTTATAAATTAGAATATTATAATTATCTGAAGAAAATAGGAAAGAAACATTAGAGTGGAACTTTCCCCTGTTCTGTCTGACTAAAATGCTTTTATGAACTGTTGCCAAAAAATTCCTGTAGATATAATTTCGCCTTGTATACTCTTAGGATGGATGGGCCAGCCAACGCTGGTAAAAATATTTTGGCTAGGGAAGATAAATCAAAAGCGGTTAATAAAAGAATGGCTAAGTGGTTTCCAAAAGGACCATATTTAGTTAATGGTTTTCTTCACGGTTGCACTCACTTTTGAAGACCTGGTCTTGGGAGGTGCTGTTGCTACTTTGTCTCTCTTGGTTGACAGTACAGAATTACAGAAAGTCAGAGATGAGAAATGGTCAGTGATTCATTCCCCTGGTCAACCTAAAGCCTATTCCATCCAGCCATAGGCTGTTTTGTACTTGGTTTTGCTTTGAAAGCCGAGATGACATGCCAGTCACTTGGATGTTTTCATATTTTGTACGTTTCTCATGACATATATTTTGCAGTGGTGCACATATGTTGATCCATAAATGATTGGTATGACATTACTGAATCGGAATAATGAATTCAAGTCTAGAGAGAGACCTGTGTATTTCTCAGTGTTTCTTTCCATGTGATTGACAACTGTGAAGGTACAAAGATGACTTCATGTTGTTAACGTAGTGGCTTTGTTGTGATGTAATTTCAGTAGCTGTTCCTGGCAGCTGTTAGTCGACAGTAAATTGAAAGCCAGCTGGTTTAGATATCACAGTGGTGAAGCTCTACAGAGGTCTGTGAGACTGGGACTCAGTTATGGCAATGTGAGACTGTCCCAGCCGACTCTCAGTTGTGTTTCATCTGATGCTTTCCCAGCTCCATCTCTTGCCTGTCTTACTCCATTTGAAAAACTCCACTTTCTTCAAAAGATAAATTGCAGGCCTTGATAGGACAGACTTTGGGCTTCTTGACAGTAAACACTGATTTTCAGTTTGTTTGTTTTTTCAAGATTTTATTTATTCATGAGAGACACGGAGAGAGGCAGAGACACAGGCAGAGGAATAAGCAGACTCCCTGCAGGGAGCCTAATGTGGAACTGGATCCCGCATCCCGGGACTGCAGAATCACACCCTGTGTCAAAGGCAGATGCTCAACTGCTGAGCCACTCAGGCATCCTTGTTTTTCAGTTCTTTTGTGACCATCAGATTATTAAAGTTAATGTTGATGTCTTGCTCAAACTTCTTTTGTTTTTTTCACAGATACCAAAAGAGCAGAGGAAATATATTGTATTAAGCAATCGATAAGAAAGTGATGCTTAGGGTCACAGAATTTCTTAGGCTACTACTTGAAAAAGCTCTCTCAATCTTTATTGCCAGTTGAATGCAGGGTAATGTGAACGCAGTGCTCTCCGTGGTGATCTTTTGTCCATGATTTAAAAATTCCTGGATCCATCCCCAATAGTGGACTTTCTTCACCTCTGCTCATTGTGGCTCTACTACAAGGTGCCTGCTGCCTTTCTCCTTTCATAGACATGTGCATTTCCCCACCCAAAGAGTACTCTGTCCCTTAGACATTCCATTGAAAACACGGAAAACAGAAATGAAGATGCCAGTGAGAGAAGATTAGAAACCACTTCAAGTCCTAGGCACTTCCAATTCCCACTGACAGTTCTTGCGTGTGTTTTAATAGTTTACAATTGATATATAGGTAGGAAATTGATAGTGAGAGATCTGCTACTTTCAGAGTAGTAGTAGTGACTTAGAAAGGAGAGAATTGTTAGGCTATAAGATGAGCAGATTGCCTTTTCAGTGTCTTTTTCTACTCCATCAAAGTGACAGCTTGCTCCATCTTCATCAAACGTTAAATTAAATGTCTAATTTATCATAATACCTCTGATGTTCAAACTTATATATGTTGCTGTAATTCTTACAGGTTGTGAGGGTATGTGCTTCCATTTAGACAGATGGTATTTTTGACACAGCCATTATACTCCTGCTAGGCTGATTGGACATCAAAATTTTATATTCACACTATTACCTTAATTGTAGAGAGATTCTGGGGTGGCTGTGGAAAGTCATCTAACATGTGGTCTTCTTTGCACTGCCAAGGTTCTAAATATTTATCAATCATTACTTATTTATACTCGGTAATACCATACTTTATTGGTGAATGTTCTACTTTTCAGAGGGCATTTGGTAGGTTCTCTGCAGTATCTAAAAGAAATATGAGCATATCCCTGTCAACCTGTCAATGAACTTCAAATCACTATTTATGATCTTCAGATTAATAAAAGCAAGTCTTCCTGCTACCCCATCCCCCAAATTAAAATGACATTAAAATGCATCTAGGACACAGTATTTTAAATTCAAAATGCTTATGTTTTGAGACTTGGTTATGTCACATTAATTTAGATTCTGAATTTGTGATCAGTTTGATAAACTAAAGTTACCTTTACATTCTGAAAAAAATGAAATATTAAGCAAAAAAAAATAAAATTTTAAGAGATGTAGATATAGTTCCTCTTTGAGGCATCCTGTCACATTGTTTTAGTATCACTAAATGCTGCTTTGGTCCGCTCATTAAATCAGGGCACAGATACCTTTATTTTTAATAGCAGCAATAAGAAACATGTTTTTATAATATGGAATAATCTAATTATTTCATTTTCCTGCCCATTTAATCTGAACAGGTAATGTTTTAGTATATGGAGACATCAGGACTTTGATAACAGCTTTCTAGATTATTGCAGGGATCAGAATTAAGAAATATCAGAGTGAGCACATCGTGACACGGGATGGGTTATCTCCTGCTAGTGGAATGTAGCATTCCACTGGTTGTGGTTATTCTTCCTAAATTCTTCCTTTAAGGAAGTCAAAACTCTCACCTAAAAAGAAACAAGTTACCTAACTAGGAAGATAGAAAATGAAATCTGATTCGTTTTGACATTTTTAGTGCCAGCTACTGAACAAAGAACTTCTTTAAGGAAGTTCATTGTTCAGGGGTTCTTTTGCTTTGAATAGGAGCCATCTAATTTATTAAACATTTTTCTGCAAGTGCAGTAGTGCAAGCCAGTTTCTGTTTTCAACTCCTCACATAGTAAAACCAGTTCTGTCAGGAGGCATTGTATGCAGTGCCCCAGCACACATACTACGTACCAGAGAAAATACAGATATATATACACTTAACTCTAAATAGGTGAAGGCATTTTAAGGAACAGATACAAGTGGGTGAAAATGAGCACTGTGTGTTGTTAAGACTCTAACTAGATTAGTTGGACTAGAGAGATGAGTCATCCAAAAAAAAGTTGCAGAACACATTAAGGAATGCCTTCTTAAGGGTGAGGCACTTACAAAGTATGTGTGCAGGAGGAAGAAATGGTTCGGTGAAGTAGAGGCAGGGAGCTTGGTTTACGCTTGCTTGTGGAGTTAGAAAGGACAGAGGTGGAGGGGCTGTGTTCTGGAAGCAGCAAAAAACAGGACTGGACCTCCGCTGGGGAGGGGGAGGCAGGAGGGCTGAGTTGAAGGCTTGAAAATCCTCACCCACAGAGGGATGTGTTGAGAAGGAGCTGCTGTTAGTAAGGATACCCACAGTGTGGGGACAAGCAGACACAGAGGGCCCCCTTCCAAATTTCCACCTAACTTTGGCCTCTGAGTTTTGTAGTGATCTGTACTGATATCTCTGCCCCATCATTGTCTTAGAGTTCTTCATTCCTCAAGGTCCAGCACAATTCCTGTTGTCCCTAGGGAGCACACCGTGGTCAGGGAAGATCTGTGAGCCAGATCTGTAAGCCTCAGTGAGTTGAGGAAGGAAGGAGTTGAGGAAGCCCTAAGAGAAATGTAGGGGAGAAGGAACATTCAAAGGTCTATAAGACCCATGTTAGAGTCCTGCTGTGTCACCTGCCCCACAGAACCTTTTCTCAAATCCTTTCAATTGAAGGTCTTTATTTTTCTCACACATACTGTATTAGATTGATCAAAAGTATACTTTTCGGTTAAGATACACAATTTGATTTGAATGCTAAAACTTACCAGTACCTCCGAACAAATAAATGTTTGGAAGAAATTAGCAAGTTGAAGAATTTGATGTAACTTTGAACAATTTAATGTATTATTTATCTGATGAATAACATTTGCTCAGTTAACTGTGTCACCCGATTGAATTTCCTTCTGGAAATCGGATAGTGAGACGTGAGGAAGACAGACACACTGAAACCAGTTAGGAAGACATTTTCAAAGTGAAACTTGCATTGCAGTTTTATTTTTGTTCAAGTTTTCAAACCAGAACACTTATTTACCTTTCCTGTGACTAAGACACACCATTTAAATTTTACACATGAAATAGGAGAATATGTAAACACAAGCTAGCCAATAATAGATACCTACTCTGAATCAGCCCCATAGGGTGTTTTAAAAAATCCTGAATAAAACATAAAAATTTTTATAGTCATAAAAATGGGGATAGGACTAAAGCCAGTAGAAATGGTATGGTATAAATTATAAAACACAAAACACTGTGAATTCTAATGATAGGCTTTATTTTAAAATGTATAAAACAGACATAATTGCCTAGGTGCTTTCTAGATATGTGTGGAATACTGAGTCATATTATCCTGGTTCTTGTTTTAAAATTGTTTGCCCTTCAAATAATGCACTTCTTTTAAAGCAAATTTTAAAACAGATTACTAGACATAAATGATATCTCAGAATTAAGGTAAGGTTCTATAAAAGTTGATTTAAACTAATGAATGTTGAAAGAATCTAGTTTAATTAACATGCATATGTTGGAGTTGCAATGCATAGGCATTGCAAATGCACAGCAGTGGTAGAGATTTGTGGAACAGTTGGCATGGAAAACATTCCTAGGCAGCTCTGTAAGTACATAGCTGTTTTCATCCTGTTGTAGAGTGACTAACAGATGTATGTTACTCATGGTGACTAACCTTTTTATTTATGTGAGTTTTGTGTCACCCTTTCTTAAATTTCTGAATTTTAACGAGTCACTAGTCAGCTAGATTGTTGTCTAGAGAGAATGAGATAGTGGTAGAAATGAGGCTTCCCCTAAATCACACCAGAGCTTTGAAGTCACTGCAGTCCTGAGCCTGGCCTCAGTTTTTTGGTTCTAAGAAGGAGGACTAAATATAAACCAGAGTGCTAATTTATTAATTCATAATTATGAAAATGTCCATGTTTACCAGACAGACTTTCTTCTGGCTATCAGGGTTTCTGGGTGGAGAGAGAGTTTCAAGAGAGAATTCATTTCAGGACTGTTGTCCCTCATAGATGTAGAAGAGCTCATATTTTTCACTTCCCCAGGCAGAGCCAGGATCTAGGTTTTCCCTTCCTGGGATTCATAATGACTGTTCCCTTCTCCAGTTTTGATGGTAATAACACATGATGGGTCACAATCACATTCTCATTCTGGGCTGGATGTTAGGATCCTTTCCTTGATTATTTTATAAAGTTCTTTAGAAAAATGCATTTAGGGATCCCTGGGTGGCGCAGCGGTTTGGCGCTTGTCTTTGGCCCAGGGCGCGATCCTGGAGACCCGGGATCGAATCCCACATCAGGCTCCCGGTGCATGGAGCCTGCTTCTCCCTCTGCCTATGTCTCTGCCTCTCTCTCTCTCTCTCTCTCTGTGACTATCATAAATAAATAAAAATTAAAAAAAAAAAAGAAAAAAAAAAAAAAAGAAAAATGCATTTACTGATTCTTAGTTTATTTCTGCCCATATCTAATCTTACCTTTATTTTATTGCGTTTTCTAAATCTCCTGGGAGCGGCTCTATTTTCTTTCTCTCTAGATTTTGAGGATCATCTCCCTGTAGCATCTAAGTGTGCCCTGTGAGGATATTGAAGCCAAGAGGATAGTGATACTTGAGGACTTCTTTGTAGTCTCCTTAAACAGATCACCTGGACAATGAAGGACAAGTTTTCCCAGGATTACATTTATCATTGTATTCCCAGAGACTTGGGCACATTATGGAAAGAAGACTTGTTTTCCCTTACAGGTCCTGCGTGGCATGTGTTCTTCTTCTTCTTCTTCTTCTTCTTCTTTTTTTTTTTTTTTTGGCATATGTTCTTCTTGAAGTCTTCTTTGGTGAAGTTGCTCCATTCCCCACGGTTGCTTTCTAGCTCCTCACGGGGCTTTCCAGATGTTTTCCCACTACTACAAGTTGACACCACCTAGCTTCTACTCTCTTCTGCTGCTCCTCCTCCTTGGTATCTGAGTCCAGGTTATATTCCCACCTTCGCTGGTGCAGAGTGCATCTCTTCCCTGCCTTCGTGGTTCCTTCATCTTCTCATCTCCAGAATTTTCTCCCCTGTTTTCTCCACCCCCCAGGTAAGACCATCAGCATTGTCTGCACACAGCACATTGGGCTGTTTTCTACCTCTCTGTCTCTGCAGTAACTGTCATCTTCCCCGATGATCCTCCTACTGGTGGACATTTTATGCATCTTTACTGTTGGAGTCATTTCGTTCATCACACTGTTTTTATTCCTTTCTTTCCTGCTAGACTGTGAGCTCCTTCAGCATCTTGATGGTTCTGAAATCTAACACTACCTGGCATGTAAATGTTACTTCAGTGGGAGCACAATATGCTGCCACTCTTTCCCTCTATTTCTTTTTTAAGAATGTATTTATTTATTCGTGAAAGACACACAGAGAGAAGCAGAGACAAAGAAGGAGAAGCAGGCTCCTTGCAGGGAGACTGATGTGGGACTCGATCCCTGGACCCGGGATCATGCCCTGAGCTGAAGAAGACAGATGCTCAACCACTGAGCCACCCAAGTGTCCCACCCCTGAGCTACCCAGGCGACCCTCTTTCCCTCTGTTTCATTCTTTCACTGAACAAACTGTTGAACACCTACTATGTTTCAGGTGCTGAGAATACAGTGTTGATCCAGATGAAAATAGCCCCTGCTCTCACTGAACTTAGAGTGCATGGTTGAGGGATATAGAACACTGATTCAGAACAGTGGTTCACTGATGCACCATCTGTAATCAACAAAATTCTAGAAACTTTGTAATGGTTGGTATTTTTTCCTATGCTTTCTTCAGAAAGATGTTTGGAGATGTTAAGTGTGAAAATGTGTTTGTCTTCTTGGAAACTACGGCATTAAACATACAGAATCTAAACTGAATAAATGAGACTAAAAGATAATTATCAGTTTTCTAACTTCGAGTTGCTGAAGACAGGGACAGAAAGAAAGGATTGTTTATAAGTATAATTATTAATCTCCTGTACTTTATTTTGGATGCCTAAAATTTTCCCTTTTACACTAAAGAGCTGCTTACAAAGTTGGAAATCATTAGATGCATCATTGCTTAAATCAGCATTATTAAAAGTGACTTTAAACATGTATAAAATCAGTATTTTTGAGACTCTCATTCAAAACTGTCAGCTCTTCTTTCTCATCTGGGCTTTCAGTGAGAAATCTTATAGATTAACATCTGTCCCAAACTGGACACCTTAAGCAAATTGTTATAACCTAGATGGAGAGTTGATCTCTACAACCAAAGCACCAGTATACATTCTGTTTCCATGTAAGTATTCATGAGGCAAGCATTAAAAATATAATTAAAAGTCACACCTGGCCTGGAGTGGGCCAGGTTCTTTTTCTGGAAAATCATTTATTCCTTCATTTAGAAACTAAGTTTTCCAAGAAACTGGTACCCAACTTACAGCCAAAACACAATTTTGTGGTTAATTTTGTTGGCAGGAATCTTTATTAAAAAGACTTAAATTGTTTCTTTCTCATTTTCTTAAGAGTACTTAATGAATGTTTTTCCTTTAATAAACTGACATTACTGGAAAAGCTGGGGAGAGCCCAATTTTAATTGTAAAGGTTGGAGCAATACCTCTTTTTAGCTACATTTGCCCATTAATAATGATTATTGTGGAAGTTCTCAAAGTATTAATAGGTGACCCTTAAAAAGCGTAGGGGTCAAACAAATATGCGATACTAAGATGAGATTAAACAGGTTCATTTACTTTAAGATTTCTCAAAGTTTTTAAATGGCTCTATACTATTGCTTAAACTTGAAGGTATGTACAGTAGGGATCTTATTCACAGGAAGATTCTGATTCAGTAGGTCTCAGGTAGGACCTAAAATTCTGCATTTCTTACAAGCTCTAATGGGCTGCCAGTGTAACTGGTCCACAGATCACCTATTAGAACACAAGGTTTAGGGATCTTCAAAAGGAAGCAGGCTCTGTAGTATTTCCCACATGTATAATCATAGGAACCTTGTTTTTGACATACTAGAAATTATTTAGGTAGCATCCTTTTGAGAATTTTAAATTTTAAATGGAATCTTTCAAATTACAAATGAATGTATAATTTAAATAGAAGTCTAATGCAGAACTTCTAAGAAATCTAATACAGAACTAGATTATTATCAGCTAGACAGCTTGGTATAAATCCCAAGACACTGAAAAGTCATTTAGCTAGTCCATGTAAAAAGAAAAATCAATATAATGAACTAAAAACACAACCACTGCATAAGATAGCAGATTGTTACTAGGTTGTATACTTTTTATTTTTAATAGACCATATAAATATTATTAAATGCCCAAGTCCTTAATTAAACAATTTTACATTCTTTTTATTGCCTCTAGTAATTCACTTATAAATTACCATATTTCTGAATTCTCATATGTACTGTTAGTGATTTCATTAGTTTCTAATCTTTGTTAATGCTAGCATTTGATATGAAAAACTAATGATAAAAACAAATCTTTTATTTAAACAGCTTGAGATATTCTTAATTGCAAATGATGTGAAACAATAGTCTAGGGAGGTTTTTGAGAAATCTATTGGACCTAAAGCAAAGTTTTAAATGTAAAAGCTTAATAAAATTAATTAATACATTATAGATGGGCTTTTCCCCACATGGGTCCTGCTGCATCTGGAATAGTGTCCCCATTTATTCATGCCTTTCGAAACCCTACTTTGAACACCTGCCTTCCATGTTCGAGCTCTTACTGCCTTCTTGATCTCAAGCTGCATTTTATTGTAATTGCTTTTTCATTTGTCTTCCCTTTAATGCTGTAAATTGGATTGGAGGTCAGGGTCTTACTCATCATTAAACTCGTCAATAACATCTAGCTTACAGTGTAGTACATAATAAATGGAATATCAGTAATACTTTAAATTATATCTTATAATTCGGCATGAAAATTTTAATTTTTTAATCTTATGATTCTTAAAAATAATGTAAGTTAAATTTTTTCCCCTGTCCTCATTAATGGTTGTATTAGTTTCACTTGCTCATCATGTAATAACAAGTCATCTTAAATCTCTGTGGCTTAGACAATGTTTTTTTTTTAATTTCTCACATGTCTTGGTTGGCAGGGAGGTTCTTCTGCTGATCTTGCCCGGGCTCACTCATGCAGTAAGCTGGAGACTTGGTCAGGGTCTGCCCTTCTTTCCAAGATGACCTGGCTTACATGTTCTCAGGTATTGGCCATAGGGGCTGGGAGTGCTGAGCCTCTGTCTCCATGGCATCTCTTAATCCTGAGCTCTTTCACAGCATAGTGATTTCAAGATTCCAGAAGAAGAAGCTGCAAGGTCTTTTAAACCTCAAAGGTTGCACAAGATCTACATTGGCCACATTTTGTGAGTCCCAGGAGGCCAGCCCCACATTCAAGTGTTGAGCAGTGGTTCTGCCTCTTCCTGACGGGAGCAGCAAAGGCACACTCACCTGCTATGTGTTTCTTCTCACTAGGTTAAATAAGAACATCAGTACAATTTGATTTTCTTCAGCTTCTCACCCCTCTCATGTTGATATCATGGGGAGTTTATTTAGACTTTAATCTTCATTTGTCTGAATTACTTGCTTAGTACTGTTTGTTGTGTTCTAATCCTTCTATTATATATGTTATTTGGTTGCAGAACTTCTTTTAAAGATTGTTGAAGCCAAACTTTCCCTAGTACCAGTACTATTACTAGTAGATAAACATAACCTTGGACTAGTCTCAAGTCTCCAAATGTCTTTTACCTTTTTCATCTTTTTTTCTTATTTTTTAAATTTTTGAATTATTTAGATCATTCTTATGCAATACCTTTTTTCTAAAGTAATCCTTCTACCCACTTGGGACTCAACTCACAACCCCAAGATTAAGAGTCACATGCTCAATAGACTGAGCCAGTCAGGCACCCCTCTTATGAAATACTCTTTAAAAAAAAAAAAGATTTATTTATTTATTTTAGAGAGAGAGAATGCACCTGCTTGCACCTGCTTGCACTGCACATGCTCTGGGGGGAGAGGGAGAGGGAGAGGGAGAGAGAAACTCAAGTGGACTCTATTCAGGTCTTGATCTTACAACCTGAACTGAAACCAAGAGTCCTATGCCTAACTGAGCCACCCAGGCACTCCAGAAATATTCTTTTTAGAAAAAAAAAATTGTTCTGCTATTTATTTCATTGATTGAGATTTTTTATTTATGTCATAACTTTTTTATTTCAAGGTCTCTGGCTGTTTCTCCTTCATGCACACAGCTTTCAATTTAAAAACAGCATTGTTCAGGGGCACCTGGGTGGCTCGGTCAGTTAAGTGTCCAGCTCTTGATTTCAACTCAGGTCATTATCTGAGGATTGTGAGATCGAGCCCAGTTGTGGAGCCTGCTTAAGATTCTCTCTTCTTGGGACACCTGGGTGGCTCAGCTGTTGAGCGTCTGCCTTCACCCCAGGGCATGATCCTGGTCCAGGGATTGAGTCCCACATCAGGCTTCTTGCATGGAGCCTGCTTCTCCCTCTGCCTGTGTCTCTGCCTTTCTCTCTCTGTGTCTCTCATGAATGAATAAATAAAATCTTTAGGAAAAAAAAAAAAGATTCTCTCTCCCTTTCCCACTGCACCCCCCCCCCCAATAAATAAATAAGTAAAGCTTCATCTAATGTTATTTCTACATACTCCACTTTTCTTGTTTAGAGAATCAGTCCCTTCCAGACATCAGTAGTTGACCAGGGCCCTACTCTTTCTGGATCGACTTCTTTGCCTGTAGCAACTGTTTGAACATGTACAGGACAAGGGCAGACCAGCCAGCTGCACTAGCTCTACTCTTGATCATCTGATCTTGACCCTGACTGAAGAACCTAGAATCTGGTATCTGAGTAGCCTGAGCCTGCATCCTGCCCCCCGCCCCCTGTGCTCCAAAGCAGGCCCTCTTCTGTTTGGTGCTATGGGTTTTTTTTGTTTTTGTTTTTTGTTTTTTTGGTGCTATGGTTTTTTACCATAGGTTTACAGTCTTATTTTTGTGACTTCACACTAATGGCATTTTCTAAATTTCTAAACTGATGCCTTTTCTGTAATTTTGTGGTGTTTTGAGTTGGAAAAGAGAAGAAATGTGTGCTCATCATGCCTTTTGATCCAGTCATCACACCTCAGCTTTATTCTTTTTTAAGGATTTTATTTATTTATTTATGAGAGACACAGAGAGGCAGAGACCTAGGCAGGGGGAGGAACAGAGGGAGAAGCAGGCTCCCCACAAGGAGCATGATGCAAGACTTGATCCCTGGACCCTGGGATCAAGACCTGAGCCAAAGGCAGACACTCAACCACTGAGCCACTCAGGCATCCCTCTTTTTATTAACTCTTAACATTCCAGCTTCTCCTTTTTCCTCATCTGTGTGTTGTAACCAATCCCAGATCCTACAAGGTGAGCCTGTAGAACTTTCCAAAAAGAGATTTCCATTTCTCTTTCTTTGCTGTTTGTAACAAATAAGATACTTTTGGGATTTATTAAACAGTTTTTCAGTGTTTCCCTATGTTACAGGAACCATGTCCACACTTTGCACACTCCAAGGAGCATCATTCATATAGAATACAATGTGAACTGCTGCCTATAGGTATGAACAGAGTTGACCCTGATGTTACATATTAATTGTGGGTTTTGTTCTCAGAAACTATTAGTGAATGGTAAACGGGGTTGCAGACATTTTATTTTTGTGATGTAAGCCCCTTTTTTATTGAAATAAATACCTTCAAGACATTTGTGAGTTATAAAATTTAGTGTAGGTTTTTTTAGTGTAGTTTTATAACCAGAAGTAAACCATAGTATTTAAGCTGTTATACACTATTGCATTCTATTTATAAATACTCAAGTTTTTCTATTGATAGATCACATCTAATAATAATTTATTGGGGATCCCTGGGTGGTTCAGCTGTTAGGACCTGCCTTTGGTCCAGGGCATGATCCCGTAGTCCCGGGGTCGAGTCCCACATTGGGCTCCCTGCATGGAGCCTGCTTCTCCCTCTGCCTGTGTCTCTGCCTCTCTCTCTCGCTCTGTATCTCTCATGAATAAATAAATAAAATCTAAAAAAAATAAAGGAATTTATCATGTTCCGCATTAATATTTTTCCTTTTTCATGAGAAAAACTATAGAAGAGTGCAAAAAATGCATATACAGCTAAAAAACATTAAAAACCAAAAACATCCATTGATAATTACCCATACCAGTCCAGCACTCCAAAAGTTCTTAGTGTCCCCTACTCCTTGTAGAAGTAACCACTCCTCTGACACTCCTCTGCTTTTTTTTTTTCCCGCTGACTTTAATAGTCATTTCCCTGGTGCCTACAAATGCATCCTTAATAAAGTTTTATCTTGCCTATTTTTTAAACTTTACTGACCTGGAATTCTACTGTTTGTATTCTTTTGTGACTTCCTTTATTCAACAGTATGCTTGTGAGAGTCATTCTTGTTGTATAGTGCTGTTGTTTACTTGTGTTGTTATGGATGAAACACAATGTGTGACTGCACAATTTATTTACCCATTTTACTGTTAATTGTCATATAGCTTGTTTGTGTTTCAGAGCTTCCACAGAGTGCTGCCATGACCTTATTTCTGTGGCTCTCCAGGTGTTTGTGTGCAGGAATGTCTCTATATAATCGGGACTGGAATTACTGGCCTATAGAATATATTTATCAGGAGCTTAACTAGGTATAGGTAGATGTCAAAATGTATTCCCAAGTGATGGCTCCTTTACATACTGATCAGCAGCCTATGATATTTACCAGTGTTCTATATCTTCACCAAAATTTGATATTGAAAAATGTTTTGTCATTCTGAGGCTTGTTTAATTGATATCTCATTGTAGTATGAATTTGCGTTTTTCTAGTTACTAGTTTTCTAGTTTTGGCCATCTAGATTTCCTCACCTCTGAAAAGCCTGTTTACACCTTTTGCATTTTTTTTAATATCAGGTTATCTTGCACTGATCTTTTGGTTGTAAAAATAAATCCAGAAGCCAAAACACTTAACTGCTATATGTAGTTTATTCTCTAGAATTACTATGCTGTTTGGCATATATATTTCTTCTAAACAAATTCTTGCCAAGAAGTTTAAATTTTTTGGATGAACTGTCTGATTAGAAGTTTAGTATGTAACTATCTGTAAGCTTCCTAAAGAGTTGCAGATTTTAGAAATGCTTCTTACTTCTAGGATATTTTAAAACTCTAACTGTGAAAAGTTCATCTAGTACTCCTTTTAGAATTCTAGAATAAATTCCATATGGTCCTGAAGGTGTTTAACTTCTGAAGCATATTCCTGATTTCCCAGTACCTCATTCTTCTATAGTTCCAGTTTTGTTATAAGTAAAGCAAAGAAACTTGTCTTTGTTATGTAGGATGCTCAGTGATTTTTTTCTGTTTATTGTTAGAGTATTTTGTTCATCTAATGCTTATTCAAAAATATTTATTATCCTATATTATTAATATCTTAGTTTAAATCAAATTTAAATATTTGTGCGTTTTGAAATGGTTGTCCTTAGTCATCCAAAGCATTTTCTGAGTGTTGAAAATGAAGTCATGAGATTTGTTATAGTTCAAAATACTAATGCAAAAGAGAGAAAAAAAATATATGGATTCCAGTTTATATCACTGGATAAAATGAAACAAAGTATATTTAGTATACTTTGGCCAAAAAATTGTCAGTAAGGACAATAGAAATGAGTAAATAGAGGAAAATACAATATGTAGTTGATCTTGAATCCCAGAGAGATTTATCACAGAGATAATTCTGTGGATTGGTATCATCTGTGGTAAAAGTGATTATAGATACTGAGTCATAGGTTTTGTGCATGTATATTACATGCATAGCTGTTTGTTGCATCGATACCCTGCATTTATTACATCCACAGCCTCAAGATTCAGTATTCACTCTTGAATGTATATGGCCTGCAACCTTGGGCAGGACAATTTCCCGTTACTCAGTGATAGTTCACTCTAAGATTGAGATACACACACATACACAATTATACTACAGTTGCACATAAAAACTTCTTTGTCTTCAATAAAGATTATAGTGAAAGTACATAGTCTACCTTCCAAAAAGTATTTTTACAAGGCACAAAAGAATGCAGTTCAACAGATTGATAAAAATAGACCTGGGCAAAGAGGAAATTTAGTAAGTAAAACCTGGGATGAAATGAGAAGATACTTGTAAGAGTTGGTCATATCTTTGTATAGCCAAACAGAGAAACAGCACTAAGATTTCTGCTGTCCATGATGCCTTCAGGAAAAGCACAGCTTCCTAAGCTCCGGTGCCTTTTTACAGATAGCTGTGATATGATAGACAGCATTCTGAAAACTGAAGAACACTCACATCAATTCAGAATGTAGAAATTGTCTTATCTTAGTGTCTGCCTCAGACACTTGAATGTTTGCTTCAAAAGGAAAGACCTTCCTGAACTTGCTTTCACTGTTCCAACCTTTAATTTTAATTAAAAAGAATACAACCATTAGCCAAATTTGATTAAAAGTATAAAGACAGTAATAATAAAGGCAAATACGAGTTTGTTACAAAACTGTTAGTTTTTGATCTATAGCTCTTTGGATCATAACCTAAAATGTCTAACATTGTTTGTTAATAGCAATCCAGTAGAAGTTTATAGACATCTGCTTGTCTGCATAGTCCTTCTCTTCTTGAGGTCAAACTTACTCTTCTTGTTCCATTAACTGCCCTTCCTGTGCCCCCCCCCATCCCACCTCCCATTAAGGTCTGAGCTCATAAGGAGTAGGAGGTGTCATTCATTTTGTCCCCATTCCTGTGACTGATAGAAATAACTGAATCCCTTCACCATCCTACTCATCCCCTCCTGAAGGGATACATTTGTATCTGTTCCTGTATGTGTACATCTGTAACTGGACGTGGACATGTCCCAAGGAACCTGAAGATGAGGTGTACACTCACACGTCCCTCTCTCCTATCATCTTAAGTACTGATAACAATACAGTATAAAATCACCTTGACTTAGGAGCAGCTTTGTCTCCTGCATGGTTCACTCATTCTGCTCTTAACCTGAAGTGCCTAAATCTTTTCCCCAGTGTGCTGCTAAGCTAACCTCAATATAAGACCCCACGTTTATATCTCATAGAGGCAGCTCATTACAGCAGTATAGCAAGGTCTTTTATATTTTAATTTATTATATGAATTAATTCAGTATTCATTGTCATTGAAGAATTTGAGCATGCCTTTGTATTCTTTACATTATAGCTAAAGTTTTTGGTTAGGATTGGGTCAAGATCAGAGTTCTCTAGCATTACATTGGAAACCTTTATAGAATGATATGTTTCCTTCAGCTATTTACAGACTGTGAGAGTCAGCAGTTGCCCTGTACCAGACCCATTTCTCCGCTGATTATAATATCATGGGGACTTCTACTATACACGCCTCACTGGAGTCTAGACACACTGCATTTCCATGGTTACACTGCCAAAGACAGAAATTAGAACAGCTTAACGTGACTTTTCTTTGCTGTGCCCCTTTCTGGTTCTCACAGATCATCTCTTGGATAAAATCCTTATAAGAATCTCACCTAAGATCTATGTCTAGCTCTCTAGTTTCTGATGTGAAGAGAGTCTACTTTCTTCTTTTCAAAAACAGCAATGGCATTTTCCTGCTTCCAGTTTCCTGGCACCTCTATCATTCCCTGTGATTCTCCAGAGAGCCCCCCAAATGGTTCAGTTTTCTAAGGTCCCTGGAATGTGATTGTCCAGATCAGGCAAGCTGAGGTCATTGAAGGAAGCATAAGGCCTTATTTCTCATGGTCCCTTTGCTATATAAGCACTCATTGTTTTTTGGTGTGTGTGTTTTTTTTTTTCCTTTGCTAATGGGAAATAGCAAAATCCTGTGACTCTAGTTTTAGCTTGATTCCTATGACTCCTTAAATTGTTATGAGGACTACAAGAAAGTGGCTAGAAGACCTTACTAAGTTTAGAACTTGTCAGTACTGTGACATCCCTCTTCTGCCCAGTGTTGGTTATGTTATTTGGGGGCTGTTCCAAGAAATGAGGGGCTGCTAAGTGTCTCACCCTCAGGTATGCATGGGCACCGTGGTCATTCTTCAGCCCAGCAATTCTTCAGCCCATTCTTCAGCCCAGCCAAGACAATTAGCAATTGTCTGCAATGCCTTTCAGTCTTTGTGGAATCAGAGAATAAAAAACATCATCCCTGCCTATGAAAATCTCCTCTCCTGCCAGGTACTAGTTTCTTTTACAAATTCATAAGTGCTTCACAGCCTCTACCTGTCAACTTTGGTGGTGTTATACCATCGCTTCCATCTTGCTGTACATGGCCCTGATCTGATTGATATTTTGCTGCCTCAGCTAGATGATGAGGCACTAACGGTCAGTGACTCTGCTTTATGCTCCCACCTCTTATCCCCCTGCACATTACGTGGGCAGAGTGGTATTCGGAAAATGGTCATCTGATATTGATCCTGGACAGTAGGAATCATCAAAATAACACTGTGAAATTAAAGTGTGGTATACCTACAGTGATGTAATAGAATTACAATAATGCAATCATATCTTTCAGTAAAGCTCCTCCTATTTATATAAAGAATTAATAATTACTTCCCCAGTGATGTTTGTATTTTCTCCTTTTCTCAAATTCTTTTTGTTCACTGAATTTATGTTTCTCTTTTCCCTACACATTGGTATTTCATGATATTATACTCTTGACATTTAAAATTTTTGATTCTTGGCATTATTTGTTTCACTGTTGCGTAGTAACATTTTTGTTCTTTGCCACCATCTGCTTATTTTAAGGTGTGTAGTTTTTCAGTGGCATAGAATACTTTCATATCTTTACTTGCCTTAAATATTAATCTAGGATTTTTATGTGAGGCATTTTTTTTCTTCACAGACTTCATCTCGTTTCTAGTGAGCACCCAATAAATAAAAAAATGGGACATTTTATTCGGTTGATGATATTTTAAGTATATTTTATATCTCAGTAAGCCTACCACATAATACTGAAAAATAAAGATTCCCATAAAATCCTTCCATTTTGTTGTAGAAAGAATTAGTAAGCCCTGTTTTAAGGGGGAAAGTAGGACTCAACAAAGTGGTAACTTGTTTTTGGGCACTTAGGTTTTGATCCTAGACCCACTTATCTAAGACTAAATGAAGTTCCTGTTCTACTCATACCTTCTTGCAGGTGAGCTCCATCTAAGCTTGGGCCCCATAAAAATGAAAAATAGAGAATTCATGTGCTAGAATAGGTATATGGGCTCTTCATGAAGCTGGCATTAGGGAAAATGTACAAATTCATCACATTCACTGCCCATTTTGGCCTATTAATATGCAAGAATATAGCAACTACTGTTAGAAGCCTGGAACCTAAACCCTCCTTCACTAATGTGAAAGTCAGAAGAGTGAGGATGATAGATGGAGAGAGGTCCGGTGGTATACATATCTTCCCCTGTCTTACAGATGGTGATTTTAGAAATAGCAAGCTGATACTGAAATTTAGGAGAATGGGGGGAAAATCCTTAGATCATACTATGGAATTGAACATTGTAGAAGTTGATTTTAAAAAATCAAAGTATAACTATAGAGTAATAGGAGAAAACTATGAAGAACGTCAAGAATAGTATTTATGATCTGACATATCCATATGTGAGTATACAGAGTAACACATTGAACAAATAAGGTCTCATGAGCATCATAGCACTTGGTGAGATTAGCTTGATGACTGCAGTGAGACATGGAGAAGATGGTCAGTCCTTCATTTGTATATTCATTTATTCAGCAAACATGAATTGAATACCTATTACATATGCCAGGCACTAGGCTAGTCTCATAGATGATAGACTGCTCTCAAGGAAACAAACTGCTGTGTAAACTAGTTATTAAAATATTTACAAAAAAAAAATATTTACAACAGGAATCTTTTCCCAATCTTCCAAATTTATGAAAAGTCCGTATCAGGTCACTGGTCTAGCAGACACACCATTCTCGGTGTGTTATCTTAGGAGAGGCGCTTTATTACTTGCTTAGGACTCATTCTTCTTTCACAAGTTGCAGGCCTGAAAAATAGACCCTCTTTTTAAACACCATCTCCATAGCCATTGTCATTTTTGGGTAATCAGATTCTTCTAAGGAAACCACGTTAGCTGTAATACTCCACCAAAGATATCCTTATTCTGGTTATTAATGCCTTCCGTTTCTTTTAAATACAGGAGACTTTTGTTTATTTTCAAGCCCAAGTTTTAAACCTTTTTTTTCCCTGTTGCATAAGCCTCTTCTGTAACTGGTAAAGCATTTGTGTATTGTAGACGTCCTCTTGTATGTGTACTTTACAAACTGGCCCCTGTTTCAGTCTAGAGGATTTATTATTATTTGTTTCATGATATGATCATATTTACTTACTGTTTTTTTTTTAAGATTTTATTTATTTATTCTTGAGAGACACACAGAGAGGCAGAGACACAGGCAGAGGGAGAAGCAGGCTCCAAGCAGGTTCCCCACAAGGAGCCTGATGTGGGACTCTATTCCAGGACCCCGGGATCACGCCCTGAGCCAAAGGTAGACACTCAACTGCTGAGCCACCCAGGCATCCCTACTTACTTTTTTCGATTTAAAAAATCAGCAAATCAACAAGCTTCTAACGGCTTTCTTGTCCTTGGTACATTTTTAACTAAGAGCCTTCCCCCACAACACTTTTATGTCATTTTTTTTTTTTTTGCTATGATGTTGTTCATACATTTTCTTAGTATGTATTTTATTATTACTATTACTATTATTATCATTTTAGTATTTAGTCATACTAGCTGTATGTTTGGTCTTAGATATTATATTTTAAAAATCAGATAGCTAGGATACCTCAGTGGCTCAGTGGTTGAGAGTCTCCCTTTGGCTCAGCGCATGATCCTGGGGTCAGGGATCGAGTCTCACATTAGGCTCCTTGTGGGGAACCTGCTTCTCCCTCTGCCTGTGTCTCTCATGAAGAAATAAATAAAATCCTTTTAAAAAAAAATCAGATTGCTGTGAGGAGTTGTGTGCATAGAAGTGTAGTATTTCCTAGAAGCCATCTGCAGATCCTGTCCCTGTCTGTTCCTGAATAGGAGCCCAGGAGCAGGTGTTAACTCTTTGCCTGCTTGTTTGCAGGAGGAATGCCCGCTCCCGAGCAGGCCTCACTGGTGGAGGAGGGGCAACCGCAGACCCGCCAGGAAGCTGCCTCCACTGGCCCAGGCATGGAACCCGAGACCACAGCCACCACTATTCTAGCTTCCGTGAAGGAGCAGGTACCTCCTCTTAGTGGAACGTGCAATCAATTATTTCTTCAATGCCTTTAAAAATTAATCTTTGGTTGTGTTTTAAATTTGTCTAACGTCCTTGATGCCTTCACGTTTTTTAATTATAAGGTGTTTACATCCCTGAGTACATTGGGATGACTGGCACGTAGAGCCGCTCCAGGTGCCAGTCAGAATCGGAACATGCAGGATACTTGTGCGTCTGCAAGTAAGGACAATATCGATGGTGATTGGTGTCTCTGTCTCTCCCACATTGCAGAGTGTGTGCATGCACGCAAGCCTTGTAAAGCATATTTTACACTGCTGACTTCTCTATCAGGACTCTGGCAACTTGAGGCCTGTAGTTAGTATCTTAGAGATGTTGAACATATAACATTGTAACATAGGTATTCTGTAGGGTTGTCTCTGTGATTTTTGGATAAAGGCTATATTTGTTGTGTTTGTCTGAATCAAAGTATATTCATTTTGTGAGCTAGTGTTCTAAAACTTGTCAAACTGTGCCAGTTTGCTTCAGTGTCATGTTTATGTTGACTTTTCTTAAGGTACTTAATACCTTGTATCCTTCACATACAAGTAGCCTTCTAAATTAGATCTTATCAGTTGTGCTGAGAGAAATTGGAATGCCTGAATTTAATTTCTTTAGACTTAAAAGCTTAATAAGGTGAATGTAAGTTTAAAGCTCCAGGGATAGTTAGTTTTCTTTTCTGCCCCCTCCCTCAAAAACAAAACAAATGAAGAGGTGTTCTATGAGAGTTTTTCTGTTGGAAATAAGTTAATAATACATTTTTTTTAACCTTATGATTAAACCACTGGTTCTTTTTTTCTCAGGAGTTACAAACTTAAGTGTATATTTGCTGGAATATCCTTTCAGAAATCAGTATCACCAATTCAGATGACTAATGATGAGAGTAAAGAAATATTTCATACCTCATTATTCTACTGTTTGTTGTAACTTAAAGCTAAGCATGTAGAATAAAAGAATACTCCAGAATGATATTTGACATTAGAGCTATGTTTTCAAGAAAAATTATTTCATAGCTTACTCTAATAGCAAGATATATTTTCCTTCCCCCACTGAAACTTGAAGTTTCCAAAACATTCCACAAACTAAAAACACAAAAAAATTATAGTCAGGATTGTTTTCGTTTTCTACCAAACTATAGATTATCCAAACTTTTCTCACCTCTGAGGTGAGAAAATGAGGAAGAAAGGACTCTTTTCTTATTGTATTTCATAGTTGTCGAGATTTGACCCAAGGAGCTGTAAAATGAGAAGACTGATTTATTTGGAGCTCTTAGCATATTTTGCATTTTAGTGAAACATGATGGTAAATTTATCAAAATGCCCAGAACTGACGTAAAGCTAGAAACTGTGTTCAGTAAACACAGCTACAGGAACTTTGCATTTGTACCTTGAGACCAGATGATACCTTACATGTTGAAGAAAATTGGAAAGCTGTCATGATTTTGGCACTGGAATTCCTTGACAGTCTCAAATGACTTCAACGTTCTGTCTTTTGGGATAAATAGTGTTCTGAATGAGTATTTGCTGGGAAATAGCATGAAAGGTTCCTGTTTCTGAAGATAGCCTAAAGAATGCAGGTATTTGATATTTATGAGAAGAATTACCATATATATCCCAAATTATTTAGTTAATGGGAGGATAAACTCTACTCTGATATTCCTGTTCTAAGAATTTGAATCCATTAATACATGTTTGCAGTTTTCATGCCTAATTTCTTTTAAAATTGTTTATCAGTGCTCAGTACTAAGCACTTCATTTAACCCAAGACACCATATCCATCTCTTGTTCCAAAATAGTCACCTGATTTTAAATAGCCAACTTGAGCTTCTGTAGAACTTTTGTGCTGCCATGCAAGATCCTCTAATTTCTTTATAGTTGGGGTAGAAATTTCCTTTTTTGGCGGGGGGAGGGAGTAGAAATTTCTTAGGGCTTTCCTGAAATGGCACTCCCTATTATCTGCCCAATGAGACGGCACAGAAAAGTCAGGAGTAAAAAGCTAGTTAGTATTCACCTTATATATTTGATTTGAAAATAACTAATCAGAATGTGACATTCTTAATTGTATTAGGCCCAAATGAAATAGTTAATGTCCTTGATCATGTCTTATGTCAAAAGAATAATCTTCTGGGTGGGATATATAATTTTTTTTTAAGTTTCACTACAATGTAATGTTCACAGCCATGGAGTGAAAACATGAACTGCTCTGATCTCAAAGAAAAGACCTTGTTTGATGGCAGCCATGTCTCAGGAAGGATGTTTTATTGGGGTGCAGAAAGAAGAGACGTTTAGTGCAACTGAGTAGATAGCCTGGGTTCCTATCCTGCACGTACTACTTTCTGTGTAATCTTAGGAAGATTACTTAACCTCTCTGTTCCTTCATTTCTCATCCATCTGTAAATTGGTGACAATGATAGTTATTGAGGACATTAAATTAACCATTATAAAACGCTTACAGTGATGATTGACACTTAGTAAATGCTCACAGTAAAGGTTAATATTAATTATTATTATTTTTAAAGATTTTACTTATTCATAAGAGACACAGAGAGAGAGGCAGAGACATAGGCAGAGGAAGAAGCAGGCTCCCTCCAGGGAGCCCAATGCAAGACTCATTCCTAGGCCCCAGGATCATGATCTGAGCCGAAGGCAGACGCTCAATCACTGAGCCACCCAGGTGCCCCCCAAGGTCTAATATTACTATTTTAATCGGCATTTCTACCTAAGAAGAAAAGGCTTCTCTTAGGAGGAACTGGTATTTTTGTTTTTAAGTATATATGGGGATTCCGTGAGCCTTCTTTGGACATTGATATGAAGATAAAACAACTTAGTCAAGGTTGAGCTATGTTTATGCTATGACAGTATTTTAATTCTACATGGCATTCAACTTTCAAACCTTCACCTTGCTGGTCTCACAAATTAGAACAGTTTTATGTATGTATTATAAGAAATCGAGCATGTAAAAATAAATTTCACCAGCATGCTGAATTAGTGCAACCCAAACATGATGTCAAAGCACTTAAAGAATTGGAAAATAATGTCTTTTAACACACACCTGAATTTTGAGAGGAAAAGTTTGGGTTCTTCTTGAGTAAAGCAATCTCATTAGCAAAGCATTAGTCTGTTAATATCTGAAATTGGATTTTGGGTGTCAAAACACAATTATATCTTACTCTACTAGGCCACACTTTCCTTAGGATCCCAAAGACAGAAGCTGTTCCTTATTCCTTGACAAAATGTTGACATTCACATTCTCTCTCTTTTGTAAAGTGATAACCTTCTATGTTGATGTTAGTTACTTAAGTGCATACCTGCCCAGTGACAGAAAAAATCCTTGCTCTTTGGCAGATAGAAAGAAGGAGCCTACTTGTGTTCGAGCATTGTCTCTTTGTGAAGCCACTTGTACCCCAGCTGAAGTCAGATCTCTCCTCCTCTTTAGCACTTTATTTTTTTTTTTAATTTTTATTTATTTATGATAGTCACACAGAGAGAGAGAGAGAGGCAGAGACACAGGCAGAGGGAGAAGCAGGCTCCATGCACCGGGAGCCTGACGTGGGATTCGATCCCGGGTCTCCAGGATCGCGCCCTGGGCCAAAGGCAGGCGCCAAACCGCTGTGCCACCCAGGGATCCCTCTTTAGCACTTTATAACAGTGCTTTGACTCTTATTGTATGCTCCCTTGGATTATATGATCAGCTACCTGATGACAGAGCCATGTTTCATACATTGTTTCATGCATATGTTACAGGCTTCTCTAGAGCCTTTAATAATATTAGACTTGAAATAAACGATTGCTCAGGAAGGGTGTGGATGAATAATACTGGCTCTCAGATTACTTTGTAACCAACCTAACTGTTTTGTGAAGATAATAGGACCTGTAGCCACATTCATAGAACATTACTGAGCAAGAGAAGTTCACAGATAGCACTGAGAAATGGAGCTACTCAGCCATATATTCTTATCCTTAAGACAATTTGAATGGAATGTATCCATATTGACCTAGGAATTAAATCTGATCTCTACATGGAGCAAACTAAAATTTTATTTGCTATTAGTTGTCAAATAATGACATAGATGTTATGAATTTCACCTCCCATCTGTCCAACTTAGCTGAAAATTAAGTGTGCAGAAAGGAGGACGTGGTTTATCTTGGTGATGTCACAAAATATCCACCAGCATAATATTTACCAAGTGATAGAAGTAACCCCTGAGGAAATCTCTTCAAGGATCATGCTTTAAGAGAACTAAAAATCATCCTATGGGAATAACAAAATAATGTGATCTTTGAATTCAAATCTGAAATTACATGAAGTGCCAATTAAACATAAGCCACTACTTGGCTATAATCAGAATCAGCATTGGTCAGGTTCTCCTGTTCAGCTCAATTCCAAATAAAGATCCAGGAGTCCATGATGAATACAGATATTGGAAACAAGAAATATTTTTGTGTATCCCGATAGTTTTCAAGTATCTGGCCAATTTAAGAATGGTCTGTGCCTAGCTTAGTATCTTACATGTAGTAAGACAAAGAAATACGGCCAAAGGTGGTGCCCTCAAAGGGCCCTGCTTCCTTTGAAATCCTTAGATTTTTTTTAGATTTTTTTTTTATTGAAGTGTCATTCTACAGTTTTATTTACATAACCAGTGAAGGGCATGTTCTTAGAATACCAGCTTTAATCCTTTTCAAACATATTAATATAAGAAGCCAAATTGTAATTATACAGCAAATGAGGCCACTGGCATTAATACAGGTAGCAAAGGTCCACATCCAGATGGTACTGACATCAGGGTAATTTCCAAAACCAGTTGCTGCCTAAGAGTGGTTGCCACTGACGAAAGCTTGAAATAACCTGTATTCACAGGGGGGTAGTGGCATTGCTGCATGTCATAATTAGGACCTCTTGCAACAACTCAACAAGGAACAAGGCAGCCCACAAATGCAGAAAACGTGATTCACTTTATCGTGTGTGTGTGTGTGTGTGTGTGTGCGCGTGCGCGTTTAGATTAATACAAGTCGTGATATATTCGTTATGTAATTTACAAATCTTCACAATATAGAGTAAGACTGAATGTTTTTGGCAAAGGAAGCTAACTCAAATGTAACTTCCGTTTATTTTAAGTGTAAATGAAAATATGCGTTCTATAATGAACTGGGGCCCATATGATTGTTTATGCGTTCACTTTTGAGCATATAGAGTGCAAGCTTGTTAGGAATGTGTGGAAAGGGAGATTGGAAATGATTTTTACTTTTCTGAAATTAACCAAAAATCCTCCAAATATGCCCTAGTCAGCTATTTCAAAGTACCGTTTTTACTTGGTTAACAATGTACGTTTTGATAACCTGTCAGGAATGAATAAAGTATTTTTATTTAAAGGTAAAAAAAAAAAAATTTTTTTTCAATTTCAATTTTTTTTCATTCAACTTCAAATGATTGAGTTCTCCTTGAAGTGGTTGGTAAATATTTGGATGCAATAGAATTGGAATTTGATAAGACACTGGCTACTCATCCAGAGCTCTGCCACTAGCCCTGCAACTTAGATGTGGCAGTGTGCTACCTTCACAGGTACAAAGAGCCAAGGGCTGAGTATAGGACCTTACCATCAACTGGTAGAGTATATTGTAGTTTTGTTTAGTTTTAAGGATTCTATCTATTTATTCATGAGAGACACAAAGAGGGGCAGAGACACAGACAGAGGGAGAAGCAGGCTCCCTGCAGGGAGCCAGTGTGGGACCTGATCCCTGGACCCAGGGTCACGCCCTGAGCTGAAGGCAGACACAACCACTAAGCCACCAGGTGTCCCGATATTGTAGTTTCTATAACTGATAGGATGTAATCAGGATTGTAGAAACACTCTTTGAAAGACTATATGGCCTATCATAGGGTTAAAAAGCATATTTCATGGCTCTATGTAGGATGCAAGTTGGTTTGTATTCTGCAGAATCACACATAATATTTATTACAGTCTTTTATCTTGTCATAAAATAGCTTGCATAATTGAAATCTCTATTTGAACTTGGCCATAGTCAGGCACTCTCCCATTCTGCTGTTCCCTCAAAAACCGCACTCTCATATTTTTGGTTTCTGATTTAAGAAGTTTGGAAACGACATTTAAGGTCTAGGCCAATCTAGGTAGCATGAAATCGTAAGCACAGAAGAACAGATTTGGTAAAACATGCTCATTTTATGTATGCTTTTCTTACTCTGGTGAAATCCTGAATTAGGTACTAATTGTTATCTTTGATGAGTGAAAATTGCATTGTTCTTTACTGGTGAGGCTCTCAGAAGCCTCAAGACAATATTTTCTGACTTCAGTGAAAATTTCAATTCTACCTTCGGTGTATCTGTATTAACTTAAGTGATATTTAAATATCAAAGACTGAAAGGAGAGTCATTAAAGATCCTTAATTTTTAAAGATAGAATAAGGAACTTTGGAGCCAACTGTGCCCTATTGATATCACTTCATTTTTACGTGGATATGTTAGCTTCAGTAATTACACACCCTTCCTGTATGGCGGAATGCCCAGAACTGAACAAATTCCAGTGCAATTATTTACTTTATTCCTCTGAAACTGAAACAACTCAACTGTTGTGCACCTGCCTTTGCAGCTTCCTTTTATTTGGCCCCTAAGTTTATTTACAATGAAATCATTCTCTGACACACCTCAACCACATGCAGAAGACGGAATTTTTATTTGAACTGTAAACAAGCATAGTTTTTTGCTTAGCTAAAAGCACTGTAAGTACAATGCCTAAAACTTCACATTTTTCCTGTTAGTAACATAATCATTTTACTACTGGTAACTGAATTATCCTGGGAGTTGTAATTACTGTGTAACATATAATGAAGTCTTCCATGCCTGAACTGCATCATCAAACACAAGGTAAGATTGGATCTTTTCTTAGCGATTTCTATAGGATCATCAAGTTTTACAGCTATACCTCCTTAATATTATGGAAATGTGGTTCAACATGAGGTCAAGTGGCAGAGCTCTTATGACACTAATTGGCTGTATTCAAAAATTCTGAATCCTGCCACTCGGTTTTCAGATCAGTCCTCTTAAGTTGTGTGTGCTGTGGTTAGAATGTAACGTTTCTCTTCCATGTGTTGATGGTGAGGGTATCTTCCATTTCAGGTATCTCTGTGGTTAAGGAATACAACAGAATATGGCCAACAGGTTTATTCAGGATGTGAATGTATGCAAAAAAAAAATTGCCCCGTCAACAAAAAATTAGACTGCCAATTTAGCTAGCAACAAGTTTATACACTTTGTGATAGCTTGATAAATGATCAGCTGGACCTGTTCACAAAGTTGCCCAATCTTACATGTCCCAGGAGTACATCCTGAATAACTAAGTATTCTGTTTGATTCAGTTGGAGACATCTTAGGTTTGTTCAGACTCTAGTTTTGTTTTGTTTTGTTTTGTTTTGTTTTGTTTTGTTTTGTTTTGTTTTGAAGAGCTCTTAAATCCTCGGAATTTGAACAGACTCCATCTGGCTTTTCACACATAGCTAGATCACATATGCAAACATGAAATATATAGTAGGTGCCCAAAAATATTTATTGGGTTAATGAAATGGGAATGTAAAAATGCTTACAACTCCCTGTAAGTTAGCTTTAGTGATTGCTTTTAACTAAATAAAAAAAATGTCGATTGAAAGCACTCTGTCCAGGAAAGGGAGGGGAAGGATAGTAAGGAGGCCTAAGAAGATGATCTAGAGATGATCTCTTATGATTCACTCAGAAGAATGAGAGGCACAAACCATATTTATACTTCTATGTGAAGTAATTGGTACAGTATGAATATTCATTAATGGAACCACAAAATCCAACAATTTGTGCTTTTGCTCCTTTTTTTAAGCAGGCTATAGATGTGTATTATATCATATCAGTTTTATGTAAATTTGCTAACTTAGGCATTTTTAACTTCAATTTTTACCATCGAATTAGCATTACCTTTCTGTTTACATTTGAAAGTAATAGAGTATTTTTCCTTTATTAACACTGAAAGTTAAGCCTGACTTTGTATACTTAAAATGATAATTTCCTTTTCAGTTGAATAACAATTCCTGTTCAGAGTTAAATTATGAATATATGAAAAAATTTTTTCCCTGTACATGCAGACCTTATGCTATTAATGTTGAAATGAGTGACTGCTGAGTTGGTGAGATTAAATGGGTGACAGGATCGTTCAGCACTGAATTCTCTGCACTGTGTGATTGTTTTTCTTTTTAGAATCATTTCTGGAGAGAAGAATATGTTAGAAACATTCTTTTTCCCTCAGGTCTAAACCTGCAGTTAATCCATAGCTATAGCAAAACAGTCTGTCTTCCTGTGCAAGTGCTCTCAATTTCTCAATTGCCATTTTTGTTACTTCTGCAGAAATGGGCCCATATGGTCTTACTGTGTCTGTTTATATATTATGAATATATTGTTTCCAAAGTGATCAGATATGCTTGTATGTCAGCAAAGTAATTTAGGTTATGATTATTTCACTCTAGACATTCCTAAGTTTTTTTTTTTTCAAGTAGTTCAAAGACAGATCTTTGTCTTAGCTTATAGAGTCTTAAGAGTTTTTATGTACTCAAACCTTAATACAGGGGTTGCATGTAAGAGAAATAGTCTGCAAACACATTGAAAGACCACATTTTTGAAACCTGAAGATAAATGCATGTTATTCAATTAAACTCTATGTAAGTCATATTTCAGATATGAATGTGGCTATCATTAATTGATAGATAATTGATAGATAATTGAAAGATAGTTTTCTTAGAATTGAAATCTCTTGGCTCTTGAAAGAAAATGTAATTTTCCTTTAAAAATTGGAGTTCAAAAAAAATTGGAGTTCAAGGCATTTTTCAATGTATAGCCTCTTTAATTTATATTTTAATTTACATACTTTTACATAGGAAAATTGCGAAAGAGCAGCATAACATCAGAAAAGTATTCATCATGTGGTATCATCCTCTGTAATGGAAATATATCTGATTTGCAAGTTCTTCTAAAATCATTCCTAAACCCTAAATAAAGATAAACCTCCTTAGCCACTACATAGTGCCTTCTATTATGCTATTCTGGGGGAATTAAGGCTTGCTATTTCCTTTGTACTTAGCATATGTGCATTCTGTTATTCCTGTAGAAATTCCTTTCCATCATAAAGTTGATGTAAACTATCAGTTTTCCTCTTTGCAAGTATTTTCATAAATTGTTTTATTTAAAAAATAAAGAGAGAGCCTGCCTTGCACTTGGCACCTCCTTTTTTTCATTCATGACCTTAGGTGCCTCCTATGTTTCTTGCTTGAAAACCATAACTGCTATAAGGGGAGAAGCTTGTTGGAGTATTCCCATTGCCCTGTTTTCTCATTTGTTTCTTAATAAGGTGAATATTGTTTCCTTTACATAATGGAAGTGCTTCACAGCAGGATCTTGATTTTTCTCTTATTTCAGTTAGCAAAGTATAATGAAAAAGTGAATTCTAATTAAATTATTTTGTAGAGAAATGTATCTTAGTAATTGCTACTGTTGGCATTATTTTAAGTTGATTGATGAGAAGATTTGATGGTCTGTAGGTAAGAATAGGAAGATTTAGATTTGTATAGCTAATGCATACTGAACAGAATGCTGTTGTATGTGGCTTATTTGATTTGCAGCACAGAATAAAGAAAATATATTTTACTGATGTGAAACTAATTTTTTTTTAAATTTCTGAACTCTTGATAAAATTTTTTGATTTCCCATTAAAACTATGAAGATATTCACCGTATTCTCAGAGTTCTCCTCTTGTAAGGCCAGTAGAACAGGATTGAAAAGAATAGTCAGTGAATTATCTATGCCAGGTCTCCTTTATGATCATATAGACTGACCCAACATCGGTTTAGGGGGTTTGCAGCTTTTTAGGACAGCCAGACTGCTGTTTTCTTCTATTCCTATCATCATCACTGCTAACACTACCACTACTGGAAACAAATGAAAACTTTAGAAAAGATTTTGTCATACGGGTAGAATGTAAGAATCAATGAACTCTGTGGAATAGAAATCTATTAGGAAACTAATAGCTAACATTATAATTTATCATGTGCCAGGCATTGTGCTAAATGCTACATATGGAGGATCTCCAATGTTTTTTATCCCAACTTCGTAAGTTAATGCTTTGAAAATCTCCATTTTTTGGCCACAGAACCCTGGTCCAAATTTCTCTATTCCATGCATTTTTGTACCTTATTAGACTTGGTGGGAAGATATATAGTCTTAAGTGATACAGGTTTGTTTGAGTAAATTTTTTTAATCCTTTAATTAGCCATGGCATTTTCTGTTGCTTTTAAGTAAAAACCCTGAATTATTTAGATAGTTGTTACTATTGCCCCTACTTAAAGGGAAACTGAAACTCAGGAAAGTTGATTAACTTGCCCAAACTTATGCAGTTAATAAGCAGGGAATCTGGGATTCGTATTCAGGCAGTTAGGTTACAGAGATGCTTACTAGGCAATTAAAATCTGCAGTGGAAGCAATAAAGAGAAGAATGGATACAGAGGAAAAGTGAATCACTGACAGTCACAAGATTAGTTGAGAAGTTATCTTGGAATATAAAGGAAAAGAACAAAAAGGATATGATAAATGTTACTAGACATGGAGGATATGGAAAATAAATCTAACATAAGCGTTGTGAATGTTCTCAAGAAAGATTTTATAGTAGCTAGAACAAAGACAATGCTTAATTTTAAAACATTTTTTCTAAGCTGAAAGTAAAGCTGTGAATGTCCAGATTTGAAGGGGTCATCACATTCCAGGCATCACCTATGGAAAGAGACCAGTCTAGGAATAACCTTGACAAAATTTTATATTTACAAAGATACAGGAGAAAAACCTACAAGAAGCTATATAAAAGAAATAATTTATCTGCAAAAGATAAAATCAGACTGAGAAGCAGTCTGTTGCTGAAGCAGTAGATATAAGAAGAACATAGAGCAATGTGTTCAGAGTGTTGAAGGAAAAATGCTTTTAATCCAGGAGTTTTACACCCAGCTAAATTGTCTAATATGTGAAGGATTAAAAAGCTATTCTCAGATATTCAGGCTCTCATGAGATATATTCACCTTTGTACCCTGGTATCCTTCCTGGTAATTAAAGATGTGTTTTCTTCAGAGAGTAACTGAATTTAAGACTCACAAATGAGAAATTCATGTTATAAAATAACTAGTGCATCTTTCTTTATTAAGACTCCAAACCAAGGATCAAGGGTTGTTACATGTTATCAATTAGATTTTGCAGTTATTCTCTTGTGCTCACCTGCTGCCTATGGTCCATAAACTACATACTCCTTGGATGGATGGATGGATGGATGGATGGATGGATGGATGGATGGATACATGTATACATACATACATATGCTATTCTGGTGATTGCCATTTTTGGCCATTGTTACTATTCTGATTCACTTTTGATAATAGTAGCTAAGCTGCTTACATGTTTTAGACAGTCCACAGGGAGAATACCCAGTCAGTGCAGAGTTCAAGGAATTCAGTGGCATTTTTCATTGTCTCAGCACTTAACAATGTTTTACAACCTGTAAACTTATATTGAATGACTTGAGTCATGGTTTATTGGCTTATTGAATGTGTAAAGACAAAAAAGAGAGAGAGAGAAATCTGCAGTTTGAGCTGGAAACAAATTCCTATTCATATTATCATATTTCTTGGGCCTATTAAGTAGTATTTTAATTGTACTTAAAATATCAACGTTAGTAATATGATCTTAGTTATGTTGATATATACTCACTTAGCAAAGGTCTTGTAAGGAGATTCCGAAAGGTGTTCTGGACTACAAAGGATAGGATTTGTATCCTTAGCACCAAACAAGGTAAGCAACAGAAGTTGAGTGGATACCTGTTGAATGTGTGAATAAAATAAATTGTAATCTGTGTAGAGTAATTACAAATGAGTAAGGAACAAGGGGAGTATTTGATATTAACATAATTGACAACAAAAGGAGTATAAATGACCAATATGCACATGAAATAATTTTCTCAACTCACTAGTAATCAGAAATATGAATTAAAATAATGGGAATATATCTGCTTTATGTTGCCAACTATTAAAGATAAAACAGTGCAAGTGTTGTGATGTTGGCAATTTCATGTAGTTTTGGTCAGAGTAAATTGACACAACCATTTTGGAAAGCACTTTAATAATCTGTGGTAAAGGCCTTAAAACTGGTTCTATCTTTGGTTCAGTAATTCTGATTCTGGAGATCCAGTCTAAAGAAATATTTACTGTTAACACAAAGATATTAATTATAGTGATGTTTCTAATATCTAAAAATTGACAACAACCTAGTTGCCCAATATGAGTAGAATGATTACATCATAGTATATGTATATGATGGAGTTTGTACAGCCATTAAAATCACATTTTTAAAGAATTTTTGATGACCTGCAGGGTGTTCATAATACAAATGAAAACATAAGTTATCTATGTGTGTAGAATCTTGCTATAGAAATACATATGTATATATGCACATGTGCACTCAATAATACAGGAGGTACTCCTAAGTAGATATGCTTTTCCCTTTGTATTTTCCAAATTTCTTATAAAACACATGTAGTGCTTAATAAAAATTCTAAAGCCACAAAATAATATGACCTAGGAAGAAGGAAGCCTTTATAAAAATGACAATAAAAAGTTACTATAGATTATGGTTGACAGAGAAGGAAAGAACAGACATTTTTATAGGTTGTAAGATGTGGAAAACTTGTCAGATGAATCATATTTGAAATGGAAAATTTTGCATGATTGTCAGTTTTCAGATCCAGAACAGTATCAAGGCAGTGGTTACTAAGCTCAGGAGCTCCCACTTCTACCCCTGGCTATGCTGTGTAACTTTGAACTTTGGGTGAAAGCTCCTGTGTCCTAATAATGTCTTTAAGTCTTATGAAAATAGTAAGTACTCAACAAACATTCACTACAATTGAGATGATAAAAAAAGTTAAGGAAACAACATATTCTAGCCCAGGGTCACTTAGGAGGGTCCTGGATCCAGAATGAGGTATACTCAACAGGATGGTCGTAGGCTAAGACTTGGCCCATGGAAGGAGTTCCTAGCAAAGGACCAGGCAGGGTTACCTGCTCAAGGGCCCTTATGTCATGCTGACAAAACTAATGGGAGGGGTCAGTGTCTGTCTGGATCCGCGGAGATATGTGTTGTATCATCTTAAAATAATTTTGCAAATTCAACTCTTTGCAGCTATCTTTAGAGTATATTTAGGAATGTCATTAAGAAATTCCTTAGATGGGGGATCCCTGGGTGGCTCAGCAGTTTAGCACCGCCTTCAGCCCAGGGCGTGATCCCGGAGTCCCGGGATCAAGTCCCACATCAGGCTTCCTGCACGGAGCCAGCTTCTCCCTCTGCCTCTGTCTCTGCCTCTCTCTCTTCTGTGTTTGTGTGTCTCTCATGAATAAATAAATAAAATCTTAAAAAAAAAAAAAAAAGAATTTCCATGGGTACATCTTTACTAGTTGCCTCGGAGGGAATTCTACCGAGTGTCATTAAGTAAAAGAAGGAAGATGCAGAGAGGTGTAATAAATACCCATGTTTTTGGACTGCCCCCCTCCAGGATATAAATTCCAAGGATGCTTTCCACTGTATTTCCAGAGCTTAGAATAGTGTCTGGGACTGATCAGCTCTCAAGACTTGTAGAATACATACTTGTTGAAAATGTTTGAATGTTTGTGGGAAAGAAGTAGGGAACAAGACACAAATACACTAGTGCACATCAGACTCACATTAATTACCTAGGAAAGGTGAGGGAGTAACTAAGTACCCCTGCCCAAAAAGCAGTGTAGGAAGGGCATTTCCGGAGTAAATAGTCTCTTCCTGACATGTTTTTTTTTTTTTTCTTCCTGACATGTTTATGATAGGTTTTACCTGATTATCTTTTCCTCGCTATTAGAAAAATCAGTTCTGGAGAAAATCAGTAGTCAAAAGAGATTGTTCAGAAATGGGTTTGTTTTCCAGAGTAATAGTGGTCCTTGCTTCTTAATCAAAACCACACTACACTTAGGGTTCTTCTGCATATGCAGATAGATATGCACAGTTGACTCCAACCCCACAGCCTAGTGACAGCAGACTGAATACATCTTGAAGTGATGTCACACGTTTTTGTGGGGGGTGGAGATCATCTGTACTGACGTGACTATGTTTCCTAGCTTTTAAATGCTTCTAGCTATATTTCATTGAAAATGTAGCTTTAGTGAGTCATGTCTAAAACTGAAGAAATACTGTGCTTTTACAGAGAAGTTGAGAATTTGTCACTGCTCTAGTCTCGCCTTCCATAACCTGAATGTGGTCCAAAGCCACTTTCCATCACTTGGGCTGATATATTTGATCTGGCAAACTCAGGCTGGTGTACCCCGAATGTTCTCTCATGATATATTCCTACACAAAAAGGTAAATGTAGTAATTAGGACTGTCTTATTTTATGACTAGAACTATGCAAAAAAATATGGAGCCATATCTAGTATAATTCTTGTGTCTGGAAAATAACCCAATTTCAGAGTTGTCTTTCCCAGGCAGACTAGAAATGCACAAAAAATGAGTAGACTGGCCACAAAATATTGCAAAGCGCAAGATCCAGTGTGTTATTCTGTGGTTATTTTAGCTAGCATTTCGACTGCCCTGAGTAAGTTTTTAAACATCTCGAGGAAACCGTGTTTCATTACAAGTACCTTGACAGCTCAAAAAAAATGTCAAATGGGCACCTGAGAGCCCGGGACAGGGAGTAGGTAAGGGGTAACAGCAAGGAGAACCGAGCTCCCATTACCTTCAGTTGGATGATTTGGAAGGTGCTCCTGGGTAGGCTGATCATGATCAGCCTATCAACTAGAGCATCCTCCCAGCCTACCTGCCAGCCCATCCCTAGCATCCTCTAGAAGAGGCACACAGAGCCCTGGGAGCTTCAGTTTGTCCTAAGGACATATGTTTAAATGAGGTTACCCTCATTATTTATGGTAGTAATCTGGTAATCCTAACTCAGTGAACTCTTAATAGAATTTCACTGTACTCTTCTAAAGATTTCAGGTTTATTTTTTTAAGATTTTATTTATTTATTCACGAGAGACACAGAGAGAGAGGCAGAGACACAGGCAGAGGGAAAAGCAGGCTCCCTGCAGGGAGCACGATGTGGTACTCCATCCCAGTACCGTGGGATCATGCCCCGAGCCAAAGGCAGATGTTCAATCACTGAGCCACCAGGTGTCCCAAGATTTCAGTTGTTTTAGAACTCCTCTAGGAATTGGTGGGAAGAATGTAGGCATTGATGTCCAACCAACCTGGCTTCAAATCCAGACTCCCACAAATAATTTTATGATACTGGGCAGGCATCCTTAACCTCTCATAGTCTGTTTCCTCCTCTGTAAAATTACAGTAATAATGTATAGGTTGTTGATTGTATATTTAAAATGCTGATAATCGTGGGTACTTAATAGATGGTCAAGTCCCTCCTTAGAAGCAGAGCTATCTCAGGTGTTTCATGAATAATGACGCTTTCTCTTTTGGGGAGTTTTTAGTGATAAAGCTGACATTCAAATCTAATTGCTCTTGAAATTGTTATAGCAAAATGAAGCCTCTCACCCAGTGTGGAGTATTGCTTACTCTGTTGCTCCTTATTTCCTGCAGAGCATTACATTTATTTTCCATCTTTATCTACCAGAAATTTTTAACTCCCAATCTTCCAGTTTTGTTTGGTGAGTTGAGAAAATCCCCATTTTTTTTTGTTAGAATCTGCCTTAAGACTCTTCTTTACCTGAAATAAATTCGACATTTTGTAGTCTCAAATGATGTGATATGGTTATTGCACAAGAGCTCTCTGTTGGATCTGAGGAGCCATTAATTGTTTTGAGAATATGAGCTGTGACTGGGTAGAGGCAGTAGGTTCTGATTCACAGTGCAGGATGATGTGCTCAAGCAATCTGGTGTGCTCCATCATAACATCGTCACAGAGAGATGGCTAATGTTCTATTTTGAATCCCTTAAAGAAGATTCCCAGCCTATCCTATCAAAAGAATCCAGGAATTAATTTCCTGAAAGCTTTTAATATTTTCTGTTTTTTAATACTAGATCCCAAGTGCTCTGTTGTGACACATTATGTTCAGTAAGTCTTTGTCTATAAGACATATACACAATTCCTATCAAACAGATGGCAGAGATAAGAAAAGTTAAAACATTACAAATAAAATGAATACCAAACTCTGATTGGACACAGCAGTGCTGACTTGTGTTTCTTACTGAGGGCTAAAGAATAGTGCCCCAGTGCTATGGCATTTATTATCTATACACCAAGCACAAATTATTGACGGTTCTTAACCATCATTAATATTTATTGAGTACTAATGTGCATGTTAAGTACTTTGTACATATCATCTCATATAATCCTCACAACCATCCTATGATAAGTCTGTTGCTGTTGTTATTCCTGGTTTACAGATGAGGAAGGTAAGTCATAAAAGAGCTTGTGGAACACAGGTCCTCCAGAATGTTAATACCATCATCCGCAGTAGAATCCTTTGTTCCTAGAATGGGACCTGCTGCATAATAGGTACTGATTTTGTTTGATGACCAAACTTGCTTATGTTCACCAGTCTGGTTAGAATCCAGAGACTGACAAAAGGTTCAGTTCCAGGAGACTGACCATAAAGCCTACAGCTTGAACTTACTTCATTTTTTTTTGCTCCTCTCCTCCTTCAGTCAGCCCTGTATTAGACTGAAATAGAGACCATGATCCCAGCCCATCGATCACCATCCAGTGAAGATGCTCAAAACCCAATAAAGGTGTTCAGAATAGCCTCTGCTAAGCTTTAGAACAGGAGTTGAGGCAGATAGGCACTAACAGTCAGCTCTGTCATAAATATGTATTCACTGGGCTTCAGGTTTACCTGATAATATAATGAGACAACATAATAGTGTGTCCTAAACAAGATAGAAATATAATCTCTCTCATGAAACGTTCCAGAGAGTAGCAGTCCAGAGTTAGCCAAGACAACATTGCCACACAGTTGCCTTCTCTGGGTCTGAGTTAGCTTCCAGTCTCATTAGGACATGGCTGGTAAGTAGGGGTAAAGAACCAGGGGAACGTACATTCCCTTTGGAGAACATGATCTAGACAAGGCTTGGTCTTAAGAGCAAGCAGCCCCAAAAGCTGGGAATGCATGCTCCAGTTGAGCAACAATGGGATCATCGAAAATAATTATTAACAACTGTCAGTCTCCCTGGGAATAGGGTGGGTGCCCTGGCACCTGGGCCTTGTTGCTCCTCACTCTTTTCAACCTGCCTTACTGTACCCTTTAGACTCAGCTGTGCTCTACTAGATGTTTCATGGTAGGTCCATAAAGGACCAGAATCAGTCATTACATTGATTTTTATATTTCTTGGAAGATGATTTTGTTTTTCTATTTAACATTTGTAACAAAGAGTAGCTATGAAGAATAGACTAAAACTTGGTTCCCTTGTGTTCTCAGTAAACTTTTAATATGCTTCAAGTTTGTTTCTCCTGTAAATACTGCTTAAATTTTTAAAATCCTCGTATTGAATTTTTCATGATATTGCCATTCTTGTAAAATGATAATAGAAATTAATTTTTTTTTAAAAAAATCTCATTTTAAGCTTTTCATGTGTAGGAGAGGAAAAAGTTTTCCCTTTTTTTGGTCAAGGTTCTTCTAGCTGGCTTAGGAATTAAACTGACCTGAGACAGATTAATAGGAAAAAAACCCAAAGTTTTATTATATGTATGTGGAGGCCCAATAATGAAATTGAGACCCAAAAAAATGACCAAGGCAGGCAGGTTTTAGACATTTTAGAAAAAGAGATGTTAAGTAGTGAGGAATTGGCAGGATAAAGAAGGCAGATGCTTAGGAACCTTAATTAGTAAGGAATTCAAAGTGAAATTTGGGCTGATGTAGTAGTAGTAGTTCAGTAGAAAAGTAACAAGGTTTATTTCTACAGCTTTTATAGCTTTAAAGTCCCTGTCTCTGGCCATTTTTCTTCTTGGAACAGGGTGGCACTTTTCATATGGAAGACATGTTTCCTGTTTCAGGAGGCAGACTCTGAGTATCCTTGCACTGTTTCCCAAGTAGCTTCAATTCAGAATGATCACTATGCACATTTTGCCCTGGGCTACTATGAATGCTGTTATCTTGAAAAATAGTAATGTAAATTGCTGAATGTGCCCTCTATGATAATCAGTGTTGCTATGAGATCCTAAATGTTTTGTATCTGTTTCTTTACTTCCATTCCTTGCTTTTGGAAAAATCATTGTATTACCACAGCGTTTTAAATTTAAGTATTTTTTATAATACGATCAGGTTTCTCTCCAGAGAACTCAAGAGTCTCACGTTATATTTGTAAGTACGTTGAATGTAGATAATAATTCCCTCATTACTCAAAAACTTTTTCCTTTACAATTTATTTCCTTTTTACAATTTATAATTGGAAATGAGTAAATTTCAAAGTATAATCTCAACTAAAGCAAATTGCTTTTAAGAAAACAAGACATTTTTTAATTCAAACATTTTAATCCATAAGAGTAAGAAAATTATCTATTTTATTCAACTTCTTATTCCCAGTACCTAGAATAGTGCCTGGTACATGGTAAATACAGTACTCAAATATTTGTTGACCAAATCATATTTAACTTTTTAAAGTTTCCCATTTTTAATCTATATGCCCCAAACTGTAACATAAAGTACATAAAATATTTTGAATAGCAACTACCCCCCAAATACTCAGTATGTCCACATACTGCACTCGCGCATGCACATACACCCCAGTTATGCACGTACCCATGCATTTTTTTAAATATCAGGCTACTGGCAAATTCAGCCCTTTGAAAGATACTAAAAATTACAATTAAAATGTCTCTCAATAACTACATGGATCCTATATTTTACTCTTTAGCCCTTCACCTTCAACTTCATTCATTCTAATTTAAAGTATTTAATTTGGTTATCTTTGTATTTTTGTAGACTATGTTTTAGATATGCAAATTTGGGTAAAGGATGGGGGGAGGGGTGATGAGAGGGACCAAATGTCAGGAACAGAAAGAGTGGAGATCAAAATTAGAAGGGGAACAGTGGTAGCACCAGCTGACATTTCTAAGTCAAGAAAGGAGACAGAGCAGCTTACAGGCATGTCCAGTGATTGATGATGTCTTCATCTTGTTGTGAGTGTTCATAGTGATGCTCTTAATTATCAAGAAAAGTGTGTATGTTCTATATAGCCTATTTAACAAATTAGGGAAAAGTATAATACCTTAGGAATATTTGAAATTAGAAAATAAATTGGCATTAGAAGGATAAGCTTAGGATACCCAGAAGTTTTAATCCTGTCAACAGCTTTTTAATCAAAGATGACAGAAATGAAAAATGATTACATAGTACAAAGGATCCAAATAAACAGTTTTTCAAAAGAATGCATTAGAAAGCCATAACTAGGGAAAAACTCCACTGAAGGACTAGATTAGTTCTACCCATCTGGTTATCCTCACCAATAGGCAGGGTAAGATTTTTATGAGAGAAATATAATTAGTGCTTACTAAGCACTTACTATGGGTCAGATGCTGTGCAAGTGCATACCTTAATTCTCCATGGCCCTGGGATGCCTGGGTGGCTCAGCATTTGAGTGTCTGTTTTCCTTCGGCTCAGGACATGATCCCAAAGTCACCGGATCGAGTCCCATATCGGGCTCCTTGCATAGAGCCTCCTCTTCCCTCTGCCTGTGTCTCTGCCTCTTTGTCTCTCTTATGAATAAGTAAATAAAATCTTAAAAAAAAGAAATTCCCCATGACCCTGTAATTTAAGCATTATAGAGATTATTTCATTTTAAATATGAAGAAACTGAATGTAAATGGGTTGAGTTGCTGCTAACGGTCACACAATTCATAAGCATTTAACAGACATCTTCCCCTGTCCCTCCACTCCCATTCCACCACCAGTTGCTGAGCCTTTGTTTCTTGTCCAGGGTTCAGGAGAGACACATTTAGTTGAAACATAACCACTTTCTAGTTGTGTGACCCAAGCCAGAGTATGAAGTGTTTCCAAGCCTTAGTCTGTTGGATGATGGGGATAAGAGTAATTAGTTAACTGCCTACTGCAGAGGGCATTATGAGACTCATGAGAATAAAAGTATGTAGAAATCCTCCAAGCTGTAAAAGTTATTGTTCTAAAACTTTGTTATGATATCCTTATAGTCCACAAAATGACAAAGTTACTTCCATTTAGGAAGTAGTATAATACAGCATTGTGGACTAAGAAATAATGGGTAATTTAGGCCTCAGATATTTTCAAGTTAGAAATCTTAATTTGGTTCTCCCTACCATAAACACTCTCCTATTCTACTTTCACCACCACCACCCTTAATTAAAAAAAAAAAAAAAAAAAGGTCCTGGTTATATTTGTTTCATTTCATTGATATGTAGGCTGCATAAAGGAGACAGTGACAGCAATGAAGAATTTGCTTTGATTGGTGATTCCTTTTGCTCTGATTAGTGAATGTGGTTTGAATTGAACATGCCACCAGAGGCAAAATGTCCTGTATTCACATGCAGTCATCCATCCAACTCAGTATATACACATCTATTTTCCATATATAACTAAATGTCAGACAAGTGCACATTCATCATCTGTTGGAACTTCAGAACAGCAAGAAACCATGTCATGAGAAAGCCCTCATTGCCTGCAAGTGGAAAGAGGGAATGGTAACTTTTAAGAAAGCTGGAGCTTAGTGATTGAAATTCAGCTGTCCCACTAGGCTCCTTCTTCCCTCAGGGCTTTGCATTCAGAGGACCAGGATCTAGTTCTGTCCTATGTACATGAATACACAGTGTGATTGGGCACCTAGAGTTCTGGAATTTGTAGTCTTCAGTTGAGAGCATGAAAGAGAGCTGACTTAGCTTTCACATTTATTCAGGAGCCACAGGGCGCAAGACAGTTGAGAATTACTTCTGATCTGCTCTTTGTTTCCTCTGGAGGAAACCCTTATTCTCCCTTTGGGGGCTTGGCTTCCTCGCCAGGCGCCTGGGCCTCCTCACCCTCGCCCTGTATTCCCTCACTTTAACAGCTGTTTCCTTTTCCTGCTTCCACAGTTTTGTCCTTTTTGCTCTTCCTCCAACTCTCCAACAGTTGTTTCCTATTGTTTGTTCAAAGAAAGGGAGGTGGAGAAGAGTTTTTAAAATTTGAGGTTCGGGTGAATCTGTTCTTTTAAGTTGAAAACTGATAGTTGGCAAGTGCCCTTGTTACACATTGCAGAGCACTGATAAAATCTCATGAGTTTAACATCACAACTATTATGAAGTCTAAGCGTATGCAGGATTAGGATTTTCCTAATTATACCTGCATTCAGTTTACAGCCTTCATACTTACTTAAACCCACCTCCAATAGTTCATCATCATATCTGAGAGCAACTAGAGCTATTCATTTATATATATATTTGTGTGTGTGTGTGTGTGTGTGTGCGCACGCGTGTGTGTATTTACTAGCTAGGATCATGTTGGATTCAAACCTGATACTGTAGCTTTTCCTGTCTTTAACTGTTAATGAAATTTTGTAAGTGCATTGCATGATTTAATTAATGTTTATAAAAATTCTTTGAAGGTAAAATCTCTCCATGAATGTCAAGAATTATGATTGCTTTCTTCATGTAATTCCCAGGACTCAATTTATAGTTTCTCACATGATCAATCAAGAAAGGTTTATATGTAATACTTTTGACAGTATTTCAACTTAAAAGCATATTTTTGGTTGAGGTGGATGCTGGATTATTCTTGCTGCTTTTAATCCTGAAAAAAATGAACTGTGTAAACTCAGATTAAATTGATATCTCTTCAGTCCTTTATACTGGAATACCTTTTGACATTTGAATACTACCCATCAAACTCTCCACATTAGACTGTCAGATTACTTATTAGTTGTATACTGAATTTGTGTCACTATTCTGGGACTTATATGAACTAAATTTTATTTTAGAAGAGAATTCTGTGATACTCTAAATGGTATTAAATAAAATGAATAATGAGATTCAGATATCTGTCTTTTTAGATTCCTTTGCTATGTGAAGTTTTTTAATTTTGTTTTTGGTTTGTTTGTTTTTTGAGGTGAGGGGAGAGGGCGAGAGAGACTCCTAAGCAGGCTTCACGCCCAGCACAGAGCCCAATTTGGGGCCTAATATCAGGCCTCTGAGATCATGACCTAAGCCAAAATCAAGACTCGGACACTCAATCTACTGAGCCACCCAGGCATGCCTCCTGCCCAGTTTATTTTTTGATATAAATTTTGTTCAAACATCGTTTTTTCTCCAGATTTTTGTTTTATTCTCCTTGAAAGATTATAAGAACTGTCTCTTTTATCACTATATTCAGAGAACCCTGCAAATAAGAAATGCTTAGGTAAAGATGGTTAGATGGAAACAGTCAGCACTGCACATTTAAACTTGATACTTTTGAAGTCTTCTTTTACTATGTAGTCATAAAATATTTGGAAATTTTGTCGAACTTAGTATAAGAGGAAAGGAAAGTGAAATTTTGGGGGGAATAAATAGGTGCATAGATAGGGCATGGGCCAAAGAGCCACGCAGTAGACAGCCTAAATGAAGTATTATATTTAACCTAATTTCAGTTTTGAAAAAAGGATTCCCTTTCAGGCAGTGCAGCTTGGTGGATAGAAGATAGGCATAGAAAAACATCATGGGGAGCAGCAGGGGGGGAACAGATAATGAATAAAACGCAATGGAGTACAATTTATGGATAAATGGTATAAAAATAGGTCTGAACAGAAATGGAGAAATGCAATAATGGCTGAAAAAAATCAAAATTTTGATGGTTAAGGGTAAGAAACGAGTTGGAATCATAAAGCACAAGGCCTAGAGTAAGATATGGACTGCTTTTAATTATTTATTAATGTTCATTCTGTCACTGTACATTGAGTGATTTTAGAAAAGACATGTGACTTCTTAGCATTCCAACTTCCCTACTGACAAAGTGACTGACCCAGGATGGTATGGCATGGCAGTTCAGAGAATAGCCTTTGGAGTTTGGCCAATCATGAACTTTGAACTCATTTTTAAATGGTAAGTATTATATCAGGGTAGTAAGTTATACATAGCAAGTATGTTTCAGGAATTTGATCTAGAGAAGTGCTTATAAAATGCAGATTTGTATTTCTTTGCATATTTTATTTTATTTTTAAAAGATTTTATTTATTTATTCACGAGAGTGTAAACAGAGAGAAAGAGAGGCAGAGACACAGGCAGAGGGAGAAGCAGGCTCCTCGCAGGGAGCCCAACATGGGACTCGATCCTGGGTCTCCAGGGTCACGCCCTGGGCCAAAGGTGGCACTAAACTGCTGAGCCATCCGGGCTCCCCTCTTTGCATATTTTAAAGAAGACAGATTATTAAAGAACTTCAAATATATCTAAACTTTTGAATAGTACATGCAACATTACTCTTAAAGCAAAATCAGCAAACATTACAAGAAAACCACAAATCACTATCTCAGATAAATATAAATGCAAAAGTCTTTTTCAAAATATTATTAAGTCCAATCCAACAATATGTAAAAACTTAATCTGTGGGGCTCCAGGGTGGCTCAGTCAGTTAAACATCTACCTTCGGCTCAGGTCATGGTCCCAAGGCCCTGGGATCAAGCCCCTTGTGGGGCTGCCTACTTCTCCCTGTCCTCCCCACTTGTGCTCTCTCTCGCCATGTCTCTCTGTCTCTCTGTCTTTCTCAAGTAAATAAATGAAATCTTTAAAAAACACACGCACAGTCCATTATGACCAAGTGTGGTTTATACCAAGAATGCAAGGTTGGCTAAGGATTTGAAACCCAAGCAATGTAATTCACCACGTTAATAGAAGGATGGAGAAAACCTGTGTTATTATCTCAATAGATAAGAAAAAACATTTGATAAAATTTGACACTCAATTATAATGAAGTCTTTCAACAAACTAAGATAAAATGTAACTATAGAAAAACTAAAATTTAATGATGAAACACTAACGACTTTCCCTTTTAAGATTTTAGCCAGTCGGGGATCCCTGGGTGGCACAGCGGTTTAGCGCCTGCCTTTGGCCCTGGGCGCGATCCTGGAGACCCAGGATCGAATCCCACGTCGGGCTCCCCGTGCATGGAGCCTGCTTCTCCCTCTGCCTGTGTCTCTGCCTCTCTCTATCTCTCTCTCTGACTATCAGGAAGGAAGGAAGGAAGGGAAGGAGGGAGGGAAGGAGGGAGGGAAGGAGGAAGGAAAAGGAAAGAAAGAGAAAGAAACTAGCAAATCTTAAAAAAAAAAAAAAAAAGATTTTAGCCAGTGTAGTAAGGCAAAAAAAGAAATAAGAGACACATAGATAGGAAAACAAAATTAAAACTGTTTTTTTTCCCCAGAAGTCCTGATTTTCTATGTATAAACTCCGAAGAATGAGAGTCAGCAAATTATAGACAAATTTGGTCTGTCACCTATTTTTGCATGACCTGTGCCTAAGGTGGCTATTACATTTTTTTTTGCTGGTGTGGGTATAAAATGGATACAACCATGTTGGAAAACACGTTGGCAGTTTCTTATAAAATTACCTATATGCTTATCATATGACCTAGCAGTTCTTCTGGGTGTGACCCAAGAATGAATGATATATGTCCACACAAAAACTTGTGTGTGAATGTCCATAGCACCATTATTTACAGTACCACCAAATTAAGATTTTACCAGTAGGGGAATAAATAAGCAAAGTATCTTGTGTTCATACTGCTCAACAACAAAAAAAGAAATCACAAACAACATGGGTAAAGTCTCAAAAATGTGCTGAGTTAAATAATTCAGACATAAAGTACATTGTGCATTATTATATTTACGTACAATTTTAGAACAGAGAAAATTAATCTATAATGATAGCAAATCACGATTGCCAGAGAGCAGTACCACAAAGGAGTTAAGGCAGTGTTTAGAGGGTGACGGAATTCAATGTTATTTGAATTGTGGTTCATTGTTGTGTACATAGAGTAAAACCCATCAAACTACACCTTTAAAATGAATGTGTTTTATTGTATGTAAGTTATATTTCAACAGAGTTGGCTTTAAAGGTAAAAAAAATAGGGCAGCCCCGGTGGCCCAGCAGTTTGGCGCCGCCTTCGGCCTGGGGTATGATCCTGGAGACCTGGGATCGAGTCCCACGTCGGGCTCCCTGCATGGAGCCCACTTCTCCCTCTGCCTGTGTCTCTGCCTCTCTCTCTCTCTCTCTCTCTCTATTCATGAATAAATAAAAAAATAAAAATAAAGGTAAAAAATATTAATCTTTTTTATTAGTATTTTTTTAAAGATTTTATTTATTCATTAATGAGAGACCCAGAGAGAGAGGCAGAGACATAGGCAGAGGGCGAAACAGGCTCCATGTAAGGAGCCTGACGTGGGACTCGATCCTGGGACTGCAGGATCACACTCTGAGCTGAAGGCAGTCATTTAACTGCTGAGCCACCCAGGGATCCCTATTAACCATTTTTAAAATCCCACATGACTTAGCTTAACCTAGACACTGAACTTCACAAGGCACAGATCCTTTGGTAGACTTTTTTTTTTTCTTTTTAAACCTCCAACATGCAGCTTGGTACCAGGCACCCAATAAATATTTTTGAGCAAATGCTTGAGTGAAAGATAGGAGCAAGGTGACATAATAGGCTAGGACTAGAAAAACAGAGTTCAAGTCCAGCAGAGGCTGGGTGAAGCTTTTGGATATAAAATTTTTGTTTTAGATTTGTTCATCCTAACATTTATTTTTCTATTGGAGAGGAGTGTTTTCAATGTAATCTGCAATGGCTGAAATTATAGATAAAGTCTTTTAGATGGCAGACAGGGATTCAGACGATTAACTGTGGAGTACTATATATAAGAAACGATTTTATTGAAATAACGTAAAGAAGCTTGTGTTGGTAGTTTTAATAAAATCAAGCCTGACTCATCTATTTGAGGGCAAGATTATGGAAATAACAACTTATGTGCTTCAGGAGTATTTTAAGTATGAAACAGTTATATTCATATTTACTTAGGAAGAAACAGAATTGGTGGATAAGTAAAACTTTAACCCTGTGGGAAAATTTAATATTTGTATTTGGCTTCTCTGTGTTAGCGCTAAAGAAATTGCTTTAGGTTATACAACTCCATAAATGTTACATTTCCAGTATTACCAGAAGGGTATTTTTTAAAGGGGAGAATCGTGTTTTATTTCACATCTGAAAAATAAACTTGAATCAGTGTATTCTGCTTTTTAATCCTTTAAAATGTTATTGTACTACTTTTCTGGAGTTTTAGGGGAAAATTCTCAGTGGCCTCACACCTACATCCTTGTAAGGGTGAGTGGTTTGGTTGAAGTTATCCATATTTCAATCTTTTATATGTTTACTGTAAAAACTCACTGACTCATCTTTGCTTATCATGAAGTATTCACCTATTTGGTTTCATAGGCTTGTTTGGATCAATGAATGTGGTTAATCTAGGGAATGCATCATTGTGTTTTACTTAAAACACATATGTCTTGTAACTGAACATAGGTGTGTCCTTGGAAAGAGAAGAAAATTAACCCCACCCCAACCTCATTCATTTATCTATAATTTTCCTATGCAGTGTTTGTAGTCATTTGGTACTTAATACTTAACCAAACCTAGTATTTTGACAGATGGGACTGTTCCCTTCTGGTGGAGGGTCTTAGTGGGGTTGGTCCAGCCTTCCTCTCACAGCCTTACGTGAAGGTAGTAAAAACCAGATCCAGATTTCTTGGAGTGTGGTTGATAGACTGTCTTCCTCAGAATCATCCATTTTGTTTGCTTGTGAAAAATTAATCCTAAAATGATAGAACTGGGGTGGTGATTGCACAACTGACAGTCACCACAGTAGTAATTGTTTCAGGCAAGGATCACCAGTGGCTGTGAAAACTAGTAGGTAAGTATGAGAAACAGGGTATTATTTACATGATCTGTTTACATTGTCTCAAATTATCTCCTCACAAGATATTATTAATTACCAAGGAAAATTAAGAGCAGAACAGTGGAAAAACCTGGCACGGACCATCTAAACCCAGTGATGAAAGTCCAAACTAACCTTGATGGGACAAATCAGCCTATGCCTTTGCCCTCCCCCTTAGTTTCACATGCATAGATGAATTTGAATAAGCTAAAATTTGTCTTTCCTCTGGTCCTTCCTGTGTATAAAATGTCCAAACCGGTATCTGTAGACCATGATTTCCAACATGGAACAAAAACTGTGGTTACCCTTCAGACTATGCTACATGCCATTATATTTCAATGCTCTGATGTATTTTTACACCTTGAAAGCATATAGACCTCTTTGGTCTTACCTAGCGAGGTGTATTTGCTTAGCTCTTTGCCTCTCTGTACAAATACCTGTTTTAATGTTTCAAATAGTATTATTTTTTGGTTCCCAGATGGAGCTCTTGGAAGGAACACAGCCCAAAAATAGCCATACAGACCTATATTGGATTTGTTAAGGCTAATTGGCAGTATATTCCTGTATTGCTGTAAGACCTCCATGTCTCCCAGGATATATTATTCATCACCAACACTTGATCCATTTCCTTGATGAACTTACTATGCAAACATCAGTGCTTTCATTGGTTTAGTGTTCAGTGTGAGATTCTGCAGTCACCAACAACTCTCTGTTCCTAGAAGGGTGGAGGCCAGTCCTCTCCCCCTGTGAGTGGCCCTGCATATAAGATTTTGACAGAATCACCAGAGACTAGCTCAAACAGTTAGAAAACAACTTTTTATCCTCCTATAAAATTTGTTTTACACAGACTAATTGGGAATTGAAAACAACTTTTTTTACCCCTCCTTTTAACATATTACTAAACAAAGGAAGAAGTTGGAGATTGACTTAGGTACATAGCTCAGTATTTTATTTTATTTTATTTTTTTTAAAGATTTTATTTATTCATTCATGAGAGACACAGAGAGATGCAGAGACACAGGCAGAGGGAGAAGCAGGCTCCCTGCAGGGAGCCCAATGTGAGACTCGATCCCAGGACCCCAGGATCACGCTCTGGACTGAAGGCAGATGCTCAACCGCTGAGCCACCCTGGGATCCCCATAACCCAGTATTTTAATCTTTTGTGTTAACTAGTTTGGAAAGAGTAATTAATATTCCAGTGCCTATGTTTGCATTTATTAACAAAATTTAAAAGCTTTTCCTGATTTAAATGTAACACTTTTATTGAAGATCTAGTAGCTTATTTTGATGAAGCTTATTTTCTCTCAATCATTTTTTTAAAAGTTGTGTGAATTTATAGAAACAAAATATCGCAGTTGTGAAAAATACTTATGAGTATGCCTAATATATATGGTTATGGTTTTTTAAAGGGTTCTAAAATGATTCAACGTAATGTAAGTGATATTTTACTTCAGAGCAGCATAGCTTCAACATTTTGGAGAAGACACAAGAAGGATCAGGTACAATGAGGACCAAAACCTCACTCTCTAGAAGCCCTCTCTGTGGCACTGTTCCAAAGTTGTATTTATAGATCTCTCAGGAAAAAATTATTCTATAGCCCAGGAGAAGTTAAATTAGACAATCTATTAATGAGGGGAAATGTTGCCTAAAACATACTGTGCATCAAGGTGTATTAGTGAGTAAATCTCAGCGGTATTGCCAGAAACATGAGAAAGGTACCTGTAGCAGCATCTGGGTGGCTTAGCCTGTCACGCGTCTGCCTTTGGCTCAGGTGATGATCCCAGGGTCCTGGGGTCAAGCCCCGCATTGGGCTCCCTGCTCAGTAGGAAGTCTGCTTCTCCCTCTCCCTCTGCTTCTCCCCTGGTTTGTGCTCTCTCTCAAATGAGTAAATAAAATCTTGAAAGAAAGAGAGAGAGGAAGGGAGGGAGGGAGGGAGGGAGGAAGGAAGGAAGGAAGGAAGGAAGGAAGGAAGGAAGGAAGGGGAGGGAGGGATACCTGTACATTAAAATGTTGTACCTTAATAGAAAATAGATGTGGTTCCTGTTTCTAAGGCAAGTTTACTGAGGTCTTATTTACATGCAATGGAATATACCTTTTCGGTGAGTAGTTCTAAGACTTTTGACAAATGAATACAGCTGTGGAATCACAATCAAAATATAGACCATTTCCATCACTCCAGAAAATGTTCTATAGAAGGTTTTCCAAAAGGTGATTGAAGCCTTTGGACAAGCACAGTGTGATTCAACAAGCACTTGCCACCATAGCTGTGACTGATAGGGTGATCTCCAGTCCTCTTTGGCTGCAGTGTCTGCAAGGGTGGCAGTTTGGGATCTTTTCAATGTAAGAACTTTTGTAGTTAGGCTCATAAAGTCTGTCTGCTTCTCAGTCAGACGCAACTGAGAATTTCTGGCATTCTGTGCTCCAATGAAAACCAGTGTTTGAAATTGCTCTTACCACTGAAGTCTGCAGCTGTGAATTTTTAAGTTTATGCAGGACTGGGCTTTTATATTTTACGCATTTGACATTTATTGTTGTTTTGTTAGTTTAGGTTTGCAAAATAAGTAATTTAAGAGAAGGCTTATAAACTTCTGGGAAACAAATGGTATGCCCTACCAGGGAGCTCACAGGCTAAGCAACCTGGCTTTTTAACCACATGAATAGCAGAGAAAACAGATTAGATTGCTTTGCTGCTTATTTATGCTTCTTTACATCAAAAATACAACTATATGCTCAAAGTGATCTGCATGAATCTGTTTTTGTGAATAACATTTTACAAATGCAATTACTTGGTGATCATTATTCCTTTCACTATTAAGTATTAATGGCCATTCTCTAACATAACTCTGGTTTGCCTGCTAGCTTAAATGGGAAAGAAAAATATCCTTTTTTAGTGTGCAAATTTGTACCAGCCCTGTGACCTTTGGGTTAACTTTACCAAAGCAATTAAAACTGTTAATAAGGACACAGTTTTTATTTGCCAGTTAACAGCTCAAGAGGGAAAATCCCAAACTGTTTGCTTGTAGGTTAGAGAAAAAACATTAATTTGTTAAGCACTACCAGTGCTTCTCTAAATCTTACCTTCTTTCCTATAGCAGTAAATACGGTTAGGGAACCAATTTCTTGGCTGTGAAGCCACTCTTTCGACAACTGATCAAATTAGCAAAGACTAGTTGCCTGCTCTTCTACCATAACCATCTCAGCCAGTATTCTCCCATCCGTTATTTGATCACCATTGGCTCTTCTTTATCCCAAAGAGTCGGTGTATAACCTAAATAAGTTTTAAAAGAGAGATGTCAACCACTTATTTAGCCACTCCTTAAGTGCAGAAAGCATTTTCCTAAAGAGTACTTTCCTGAAATAAAGGTATATCTCTTCCTAAAATCTTTTGACTCTTTGCAGAAGTTTTTTTTTTAATCTTTGCAACTATTTATATTTGCTAATTTACCAATGCTTACTCTATTTAGCTGTACTATCAGCCTCATTTTAAAATTATGTTTGCAAAGTTAATTGCAGTTATCTGTAAATGGAAAAATCAGAAGAAGTATTTCACATTAACATAATAGCTTTAGAAAAGTAATTTTTGCAGCTTTTTATTGCAATATTAAGTAACAAATGGTCACTTTGAAAAAAGAGCCAAATTCAATTCTAACACTTTTTTATAGACAGCGTAAGCTTGTAGTAAATTAATGTGCTGTTCTTCTATAATGTGAGTGTGGTGAGCAAAATAATGCTCCCCTCTCCAAAGATATCAGGTCTTAATACCTGTAGCCTGTAAATATTACTTTATTTGGAGAAGAAATATTTACGGATATAATTAAGGGCCTTGAGAGTAGGATATTATCCTGAGTTATCGAGGTCAGCTCTAAAATGCCTTCAAACAGTCCATGGAAGAGAGAGACAGAGGGTGATTTGACACATACTCAGAGGAGAAGGCAATGTAAAGATGTGGAGACAAATTGCAGTGGTGTGGCCACAAGTCCAATAAGCCACCAAGCACCAGAAGCTATAAGGGACAATGAACATATTCTTCCCTTCATCTTCTGGAATGAGTATATCCCAATTTACAACCTTGATTTCAGCCAAAGCCAAGTGAAACTAATATCAAGTTTCTGATCTCTGGAACTGTAACAATATAAACTTCTGTTGTTATAATATACCTGATTTGTGATGATTTGTTCCACACCAGGTTTGGTTGTAGGAGCTGGGATGCTGATGTAATGCTGATGTAAAAATGTGGAAGTGGCTTTGGAATCTACAATGGGTAGACCCTAGGAGAATTTTAAGGGATACAGTAGAAAAGGCCCAAACTGCCTTAAACACACTTGTGGTAGAAAGATGGACTTTGAAAGATGGACTTTGTAGGTGTGTCTGGTGACAGCTCAGGGGAAATGAGGAAGATGTAGTTGGAAACTAGAAGAAAAGTGATCCTTTTTGTCCTTTTTGTATAGTGGGAGAAAACTTAGCTAAATTGTCTACACAGTTGTGTGGAAAGCATATAAGCAATGAACTTAGATATTTAGCCAAACAGATTTCCAGCCAGAATGCTGAATGTACAGCCTGGTTTCTTCTTAGGGTTTGTGGTGAAATGTAAGAAGAAAGATAGAAATTGAGGGAAAAACTCTCAGGGCAAAAATGAGCTGCAACTTGATGGTTTGGAAAATTTCCAGTCTATCCAGATTGCAATCAACACTAAAATTAGGAAATGTATTGTTGAGAAAGTGTGCTCTGGAGAGAAGGCCAAAGGACAATCTTTAGTGCTGACAGAATGAGATGTATGACTCTTAGATGCCCTCAGCCATCTCAACAGGAAATAGGGATGGAGATGGGATTTTCCAAGAAAGATCTATGGAGGACCCTCTTGTTTAATGGCATAGATACACAGGAGATCCACATGGTTTTTGAGATATTAAATTAGCAGAAACCATGACAGCTTGACTGAAAGGGACAGAGACAGGATGAAATGTAGGAAGGCTGTGGGACTTTCAAAATTCTATAGGCAGAAAACAGCCTTTATAAAATACTCAGATGCAAATATGTGCTACGCTTTAAAAGAAAAAAAGGAAAAATGATTCCAAGTGTAGAGCTTCAAGCCATGGAATATTACTTACAGGCCTTGAAACCTTGCCCCACTGGATTTTAAAATTACTTGAGCTGCATGACTTCCATTTTCTACCTTGTGAAGTTGGGGATGTCATAGCTTTTATCCTATGCCTGCCTTACCATCTTATTTTGGAAGCAGATAACTTGCCTTCTAGTTTCACAGATCAACAGATAGTGAAGAATTGTACCCCAGGATGGATCATATCTCACCCATACCTAATTTAGATGTTTAGATGATGAGATTTGGGATTTTGAGCTGATGAGGTTTACATGAGACTTGGTTTTTCTGGTTGATGTTATTTATAATGGGCTTAGATTTAGGATCATGTTGGGATGGGGTCCACATATTTTGCACATGGGACAGACACAAATCTTTGACTGCCAAAGGATGGACTGTGGTAGGCATGATAATGCTGTGTCCCATATCCCACCAACCACTCCCCCCAAAGATATCAAGTTCTGATTCCTGGACCTGTAAATGTTCCTTTATTTGGAAAAATGTCTTTACAGATATGATTAAGTATCTTGCGATGGGGAAATTTTCCTGGATTACCCAGGTTGAGGCCTAACTGCCATCACAAGTGCCCTTGTAAGAGAGAGGCAGAGGGGGAGTTAACACGTAGTGAGAAGATAGTATGAAAGTAGAGGCAGATAGATATTGGAGTAATGAGACCACAAACCAAGGAAGCTATGAGAGGCAAAGAATGCGTTCTCCTCTGGAGACCCCCACAGGTATTGTGGCCCTGTGGGCACCTTAATTTTGACCTGCTGAAATTGATCTTAAAATGCTGGCCTTTAGAATGGTGATAATAAAGTTTTGTTGTTTTAAGGCATCAGGTTTATGGTAATTTGTTAAAAAAGACAAAAGAGACTAATACAATGACCCTTACATATTTGGCCCTTATTAAATTTTCCATTTCAATTTGATCTATCCCAGGTTATTACTAAGAATTATCTAACATTTTGAGGAAATACTTTTTTTTAAGATTTTATCTGTTTAGAGAGAAAAAGTGCATGCACATGAACAGGAGGAGGGGCAGAGGAAGAGTGAGAGAGAATCTCAAGCAGACTCCATGCTGAGATAAGAGACCATGCTGAGATCATGACCTGTGCTGAAATCAAGAGTCAGACACTGAACCGACTGAACCACAGAGGTGCCCCTTGAGAAAATACTTGATTGTACTTTTAGATGTTTTTTCCCCTTTTTGTCAAAAAAGAATTTAGTAATTTCTCAGCTTTATTGATTTTTTAAAATGTGATGCTTGGTTTTGAGCTATATATATATATCTTAGAATCTTTACTCATTTTTGTAGGAATTCTTCCTGTTATTCTTCTTATATCTTGGGGAGAAGTAATTTTTAAGTGTTACGTTGATTTATATTTATCTTATGAGTATTTCAGGTATATTAGGATAAAAGAAGAGCTTTAAAAGATATTGAAATTATTTTAGCTGTTTTAATCAGAAGTGGACTCCAGTTATTAAAATTTAAAATGATTGTAATTAAATGGCAGTGTTAGGCAATAGTTTGAAGTCTAAAAATATATTGACAAATAACTATACATTTATCTTTCAACCTGTGTTTGGTAGAATGAATACTGGTAAAAATACAGTGAGGAAGAAAAATCTAAAATGCATGTTCCCTACCCTCATGGAGCTTATATATACTTGAAACTCAGATTCAGCAATTCTAATCATTAGAATCCATCCTGTTATTTAATGATGGTTCCATTCCCAATTCTCTTTTCTTGTTGTTGTTGTTGTTGTTGTTGTTGTTGTTTTTTTTTTTTTTTTTTATGATAGTCACACACGGGGAGAGAGAGAGAGAGAGGCAGAGACACAGGCAGAGGGAGAAGCAGGCTCCATGCACCGGGAGCCCGATGTGGGATTCGATCCCGGGTCTCCAGGATCGCACCCTGGGCCAAAGGCAGGCGCCAAACCGCTGCGCCACCCAGGGATCCCCTCTTTTCTTGTTTTTGATCATGTTGGGATTATAATCTCAGGGGAGAAGGCACACATTAAACAAATAAACTCAAAAAAAGTACATATATGAATTGATTTTTGAGAAGTGTTGCAAATGAAAAGGATGGATATTATAGGAGAATATCTAGGGGGAACGTACTTTTAATGGATGTTCAGGTAAGGCCTTTTTCAAAGAGGTAGCATTGAAGCTACAACATGAAGAATGAATATTCTTTTCCTCATGTTTCCCACTGCTTCCTTTATGCTAGTTAGGAAAGCTCCTTGAACTAGAAGAAGACCCATGGGCTTCCGTCATCAAAATATGTCCAGAATCCAGCTACTCTATTTCCATTATCCAGTCACTCCATGGTCCACACACCACCCTCGTCAAACTGCAGTCTAGACTTGTGCGGAAGCCTCCTAATGTGTCCTTCTGTTTCTACCCTTTCCTGTATAGTCTAGTCTCAACAGAGGGAAAAAATTAAAATGGATGCTATCACCCTCCTGGCCAAATTTTTTCTAACAATTTCCCATTCTTGGTATAGAAGCTAAATGTCTTTACAAGGACCTCCAAACACCTCCATGATCAGACCCATGGTTTCTCCTCTTTCTGACTTGCTGCTTCAGATATACAGGTTCCTCAGTGAACCCATGCCAAGTGCATTTCATGGCCTTTGCACTTGTCCTTCCTGCTGCTTAGAATACTTTTACTTCATTTATGCCTGCTTTGTTGTTGTTGTTTTTTCCACTTCTTTCTAATTGTGATGCATTTGGTAATCACTGAAGGATAGTGTTTGTGTACAATAAGCAAAATTTGGAAACAGAAAGGAGTTGCTGGCTGGGGTTGCCATATAAGAATATTTAGAGTAGGGTTTTCTTTTGGCTCCAAAGTCCAGAAATCTGCAGATATGACCTGATGATGCTGTGGATCAGGATCTACTTAACTCTCAGGCTGTGACTACCTGCACACTGGATATAAGATCTGTCACACCAGGAACAGATGATTGCCAATTCACCCACTGAGGCCTACGCCCATTTAAAACCTGGAGCACCTACCATACCTGTACCTGAAGCTCAGTAAGAGAGCTGTACTCAGTTATGTACATCCCTTTCTCCCAACAATCCACAAGTCCCTGCCCTGTACTTCTAGAGACATTAAGGGACTCATCTTTCACATGTCACTTTTCTTTGATTCATCACCAGATGTACACTTCTGTCTGGTTATCCTGTCAGATGCCAATCTCCCATCTCCATCTTTCTCTTTATTCTCTTGCCCAGTCTAACCCCCATCCTCCCCGTGCTCCCTCTCAAACTCTTCTGGGTTCTCTGGAACCTCTGCTCTATGGCCAGCCACTAACCCCACATTCTCAACCTCCTCTTATCATCCCTTCCCCTATTTTTGCCTTTAATAGTGGTCTAGCTGTCCCCTGAAGGGACTCCGTATACTCTAAAATTCACCCTACAGACATCTGATTATTCTCTTAACCTCTGAGGTTCTCAAACTCAGGAGATAGGATCATTTTTCTCCTAGATCCCCAGTCATTTACATATATGCACCCTGCACAAGTCCCTGCTCCTTTGAGATTTCACACCTGACTCTGTCACCCTTTCCTTCTCATTACTGTTATTAAACAGCCTTCTGGTTATTCAGCCTCAGTCATTGAAGATTCAACTCTCAGTTCATAGCAACTTCTCCAGTTCACCTCTGCTGTGCATCTCTAGGTGACTTCAGTATCCACCCAGACATCCCATCCAGTCTCTGGTAAAGCAGTCCTTTGGCATGCTTCTAAAAGTGACCTTTTCCTTTGTATTCCTAGACCAGATCCCACTGTCCTTTAGCTCACTCCCAGAAATAATTTATCATCTTCAGTAAAGGTTCCTTTTCGGGATCCCTGGGTGGTGCAGCGGTTTAGCGCCTGCCTTTGGCCCAGGGCGCGATCCTGGAGACCTGGGATCGAATCCCACGTCGGGCTCCCGGTGCATGGAGCCTGCTTCTCCCTCTGCCTGTGTCTCTGCCTCTCTCTCTCTCTCTCTGTGTGACTATCATAAATAAATAAAAAATTTTAAAAAAATAAAAAAATAAAGGTTCCTTTTCATTGGTCTTGCCTTAACCAACTCTACTCTTGATATACCAACCTCACACAGTCCAACAATAGGGAAGGTAGCAAAAATCAGATTGCCATATCTACAGGAACAGTAAAAAAAATGTTAAGTGGCAAATCAATAAGGGTCCACTATGTAATCCTTGCAGCATTGCATGTTTATATGTATAGATGCTAATGAAATTATCTCTTCAGAGCCGTGTCTAATTAGTTAAATATACGTACATGTTTATTTAGTGAAATGATCATTTCTAGTTGTGTTTAAGGTACTTCTCAGTTTTCTAAAAGATCAAATGCAACATCAGCAAAAATGGAAGAAATAACATATCAATTTTCTGTAGACTCTAGGTGCTTATAAAGTATTGAGGTTTGCGATTGGCCACTTCTTTCTTCCTAGAGCCTGTCTGATATATTTGTAATTGTGAACCAGCTGTCCTCCTGCCCAGCAGTTTTCTGGGACACCACCTTTCCCAAACAGCAGGTATATATTAAGGACATGTAAACTGATTTGAATAATAGAGCAAAATGCAATTAGAAAGGTAAATCTGCCACAGAAACCTTATACCATGCATTGCAAAACCAAATGTAAATAATTTGGATTAGATTCACACCATTGGGTGTCTCTAGTAGCCTAAGTAACAGAATTGGTTGTATAAAATAACACGTCATGAATGCACTTAAGTCCTTTGATTTGAATGTTTGTAAAAATGTTTTACTCTGTCTCTAGCACCCTTTACGGCCAACTGCAGGACAAGTTAGTTAAATGTGTTCTATTTGGACATGAAGATGGATGGGAATAATTCACACTCCTCTAGATTTGCTTTGAGTTGATTTTCTGATGGTTATGATGGATCTTGTCCATCCCATCTGTATCTTCACCTGGTCTTAATTTGATCATGACATTATTTGTAGGTTGGCTGGCATTCTGTGATAATACACAGACATAAACTGCTTTTTTTCTCTGCAGCCTACTTTTTTGTTATCGATGTACTCTCCTAGCTAAGCCACATAGGCTCAGTAAAATCTATGAGACTGAGGTTGTTTTAATGTCAGATTGTTTCTTCTATAATTATTTTGGCCACTGTTTACCTAACTCAAGGTACTTTAATACTCTTGATCAAATTCTAAGAACAGTACATTTATATCCTGTCATAATAACAATAAAAGATTAAACAAATATTTATGAACCAGAATAAGAATTCAGTATTTGCCTGTGATAAAGGGTAATGCTTTATTTATCACATAACCACACTGTGACATTGGCAAGTTCTGAAATAGTTTAAAGATGTCTCTCTTATTTTCCGAATAAAAGGGAAGTAGGCTGTGTGCAATTAAACACATATCAATGTGAATGTATGTGTGAAAAATATCTTCACACAGGGTAGTTTATTCTTTAAAGTTCCTTCAATACACTAATGACATACAATTTAGTTTAACAGCTCGGTGTGTTGTAATCAAGAGTGTGAATAGGCAATCAAATACTTCTGTGAAACTCTCCCCAAAGAATTCATAGCAAGCCTGTTACTATGGTGCATTCTCACCTGGGACTTGTTTAGCTTCTTTCTCAATCAGATATATTGACAATAATGAGCTAAAAAACAAAAATCCTCATAGAAAATTCAGAGAGAGAAATCCAGATAGATAGATGAAGCAAGGCAGCTCTTCTTGTTTGTTCTACTTGCACTTAGGAGTTTTTATCTATGATCCTAAGAGTCTCAAGATCCACTGAAGACATTACTGTCTCAAAGTGAGCTGGATGTCATAGAAGTCACTGTTTATCAAATGGAAACCATGGAGAAGATCATCTCTGAAAAGTGCAAACTAGATTTTCTCCATCCGCAACTGCTTCCCTGGAACTTTAGAAACTGTGTTTGTTGTTTGAGACCATCAAACTATTCAGACTATTCAGTAGTGCCATTTTATTTAGATAATGCCAAAAAAGAGCTTGTGAGTTGCAGTTATTAAATTGAAGGAGATGATCACGTTAGAGTTAAATAACAAGCGAGGCGGTGAGACCTTTGATGGATTATTTAGGCTCATACTGTTTTTTTCAGAGATTGTTATCTTCCCCTCTCCACCTTGAAATCAATTTCATTGCTACACTGTGTAGGTCATGGTGTGAGGCTGAAAGACGGTGAAGAGCACTGACTCTGGAGTCACACCTCTTACCTTCATATCCCTACCCTGCCATCTACCAGGTGTATGATCTTAGACACTCATGATCTGCATCTCAAAAATGAAAATAATAATACATACCTCGTGGAGTGGTTGTAGAAATTAAATAAGGTGCTTATTAGCACATAGAGATCATTCTTTGGGTATTGGTTGTACTCACCACTTATATGCAGAGAAAGCATTAGTACAGTAGCTAGTTCATAGTAAGTGCCTATTAGATAATAGCCAATAATCCTAGTGTCATTATAACTCCTTAAAATGAATCTGTGCCAGATACAGTCTCTTTACAAACATAGGAGGAAATATAAGGAAATGGTTAAAATTTGATGTAATTCAGTCATAAAAACTTTTAGTCATGTGAATGAGATGGGATAGGGAGCCAGAAAACATTGCAAGCCATCCTTTATAGTGTCCTAGAGCTATAAGGCTGCTGGATCTAGAGTCATCAGCCCTATAGCCTTTGCAATGAAAGTGTCACTGTTGTTAAATTCAATCCATTCAGCCAAATATGTTCTGTTCTAAAACACTGTTGTTCAAACCAACTTAGTATATACTACTGAGAAAATGCTGATTTGCCAAATCATGTATTTTTACCTACTGTTTGATGTTCCTGACACTCATTACCCAATGCTATTATAATGTTTCAGTTTAATTATACATACATTATTTTAAAAGATAATGTCACAGATATTGATTTAAATTGACAATTTAGGGTTAGATTCAAGGAAAGCGAGTAGTAGCCATAACCTGCCTATGGTGATCTTCTCCAGAGCCCTCACATTCACTGTGCTGGTCGGTTCAGGTTTCCTACAGCAGACTGTGTTATCCTTTCTGTCCGATGGAAGCCAGTCTCCATATCCTTGCTCACATACACACACAGGCATGGTCCCAGGACCTAATGCTGATGGCACCTCTGAGGCAGGTGCAGGCCAGCATGCTGGCCTCGGTTTACCTGAGCCTACAGACTTGGACAGGAACACTGCTGACCATTTGCACCAAGCAGTCAGTTCAGAAGAAGCATCCTCTTGACAAATCAATTTCTTGCTTTTAGGAGAGAAGACAAATAATTCAGCTTGATATTTTTATGTCTGTCGTTAGAGATATGAGCTTCTGGCATGAAAATGACTGGCCAAAGGACACCTGGGTGGCTCTGGGTCTGGACTGGAGATGAAGCCCTGTGTCTGGCTCTTTGCTCAGTTTCCCCTTCCTCTTCCCCTCTCCCTTGATCCCTCCCCAGCTTAAGCGCTTGCTCTCTTTTTCTGTCTCTCTACAATAAAAAAATGAACCTTAAAAAATAAAATAAAATTACTGGCTGAGATACCCTCAGAAAACTGCTATTTTCAAGTATGTTCATAAAGATGGACATAAGGAAGGAATTCTTTTTTTAGAAGTTTGAGATTTAATTGACATATAACATTAGTTTCAGGTATACAACATAATGAGTGTATTGCAAAATGCTCACCATACTAGTCTAGTTAAGGAATTTCTTAATGGCATAAGATGTTAGAGAAGATATTGAATAAAGGCTTTATGCCTTAACTCAGTATCTGAATATTAAAGAACAACTCCATTTATTTACCCACCATCCCCATACTGTTTTTTGGCATTGATATTTTGATATCTGCAAGCTGGCTATATAAAGAAATTATGCGTTTTAATTTTGTGAGAGTCATGAGAGCCCCTAAATTTGCTAAAATTGCTTGTTCTAAAATTTAAGCAATAGAAAATAGGGCATATGATAGTAGCATATGCTCTTCTCTAAGTCATTTGTTATGAAAGGTGCTTCAGCCACTGCTTTCTTCTTGTGATTTTGTATATAAAATTGGATCCTCTTAAATGAAGATTAAGAAGAATGAACAAAAAAATGACGAAGCAGAGCTATTGAGAAAAGAATATGATCAGATGATGAAAGAAAGATGAATTATTAACTGAGTGGTATAACATCATATAATGCTAACAACTTAGTTAAAATGGAATCCAAGACATCTATCTATGGTCCAAATTGCTTCATTTTTTCTTCTACTTAGAAATTGAAAATACATTCCCAAATTTTTGGCAAGTAATCCTCAGAGGAGAACATGGTGCATTTTTTAAATGTATATTTTTACTTTATAATGGCTAATTCTTTAAAAACAGCTTGACAGTTTTCACAGCATTTAGCATCTTATTCATATACTCATACCAGCTCCTATGTGATGTGGGTGTTACCCCATTTAACAGATGATTAAACTGGGGTTTATAAATGTTAAAGTGATTGGTCCAATATTATACAGCTAGCAAGTGATAGAGCCTAGATTCAGATGTAGGTTGGACTCCAAATCCTATAATCCTTCCATCTTTGTTTCTGAAATCATATGCCTTTAAAGAAGCTTACAAGCCTTTAAACTCTAGGGTCTGGGTTGGCAAGCTGTGGTCCATAGGCCAAATCTGGCCCTCCACCTGTTTTTTGTTTGTTTATAGCTTACAAGTAAAGAATTTGTTTTTACATTTTTTAGCAGTTTAAAAATAATCAGAAGAATATTTTGTGACACTTGAAAATTAGATGAAGTTCAAATTTCAATGTCCATAAATAAAAACAACCAGACTCATTTTATGTTACTTTCCATGGCTGCTGTCGTACTACCAGGACAGTGGTGGCTAGTTGTGACAGAGACCTAGCTTACAGTCCACAAAGCCTAAAATATTACTATTTAGCCCCCCCACACACTTTTTTTTTTTAAGATTTGTTTATTTGAGAGAGGGAGAGCTTGGGGAGGGGAAGAGGGATAGGGAGAATCCTGAAGAGACTCCCCACTGAGCAAGGTGCCCCATGTAGGGCTCTGTCCTAAGATCATGACCTGAGCTGAATGAAACCAAGTCAGCCTCTCAACCGACTGAGCCACTCAGGAGTCCCTATCGACCCCTTTATAGAAACTCCTGCTCTAGGATATTAGTATCAAAATCTGTGATTAGTAGAAGTTTTTTGTGGAACATGAAAATTCCTTAAAGCTTTCATACACCTTAGATCTTTTGATGGTCCCAACAGCTAGTGAGGCAGATGGTGTTTGCCTTCTTGTACCAGGCAACCAGGAAATGGATGCCAAGTCACATGGTCTCATCAGCACCACACAGCTTTCCATGTTCACTAGCTTTCTAGGTACTTAATTTTATTTGGCATCTTGAAATAGGGGTTTATTTTGATATTTCAGCTTGAATGTTATAATCCGATTTCTCATTGTCAAAAAGAAACTTCATGTCAGATTTTGTCCATTCTGCTCCTTTGGCTCCCACACAGACCTCCTAAGGCCTATTGTGAAACTCATGCATTCATACTCTCCCTGTTTCTCTCCTTCCCCCTCTTCCTCCTCCCTCTCTCTTCCTTTCTGCCCACCATAGTGCCTGCCACGTAGTAGGCACTCAAAGTTTAAATGAATGAATGTTTAACCATTCATTCTTTTAAATTATAGAAGGAAAAGCTGTAATACTAGTTTTATCCTTGTAGATAAAGCCTTTCACTACTGAATTTTGTGAAAGTTAATAGGATCTTGACAGAAGAAACTAGTAGAAAAAAATACAAATGTGAACTTCAAGATTTTTTTTTTGTGGAATTTGACTTAAATTTGATGTAGAATTTGGGGTTTTTAAAAAATATATAGTAGCAGCCCCAAGTATCCATCAATATAAACAAAAGGTGGTATAAACATACAATAGAACACTATTCAGCCCTAAGTAGAAAAGAAATTCTGGGGATCCCTGGGTGGCGCAGCGGTTTGGCGCCTGCCTTTGGCCCAGGGCGCGATCCTGGAGACCCGGGATCGAATCCCACGTCGGGCTCCCGGTGCATGGAGCCTGCTTCTCCCTCTGCCTGTGTCTCTGCCTTTCTCTCTCTCTGTGTGACTATCATAAATAAATAAAAATTTAAAAAAAAGAAAAGAAATTCTGATGAATGCTGTAATATAGATGAAACTTTAAAACATTGTATTAGATGATATAAGCCAGTCACAAAGAACAAGTATTGTATGATTCCACCCAAGTAAGATACCTAGAGTAGTCCAATTCATAGAGACAGAAAATGAAAAAGTTATCAGGGGCTGGTTGGAAGGAAGAATTAGAAATTATTATTTAATAGTTACAGGATTTCAGTTTGGGAAAACAAAAGTTCTGGGTGTGGGTGGAGGTGATAGTTGCACAACAGTGTGAATATACTTAATGCCACTGAACTGCACACTTAAAAATTGTTAAAATGATAAATTTTTATACTATCTATATAGTATAATATTATAATAAAAAGACTATATATAATCAGCTACTTTAAAAAGCCATTTAGAATACCTATCAATTACATAATACAATAAAATGATTACTCTTTCAAACTACTAAAATTCTTAGTTTATCAAATGAAAAATTTACCATTTCGTATATAATACCTTAAATGATTTGGCCCTAAAGTTATTTAAAGTGTAAAGTGTAGCATCCTCTTTCATGTTTTATTCCAAAAATTATGTTGACATAGAGGATTGATAAAAATCATGTAATTTTGATTTTATGGCTACACTGAGAATAAATTGCTCTTTTCTTCCTTATTAGCAGTTTATGGAAGAAAATTAATTAAAACCATAGTACAAAAACAAAAACAAAAACCATAGTACAAGCTGAGAAAAGCACCTTTCCAAAGGTACCAATTCTTTATTGAAGAGTCCTGTGGAGTTTTCAAGAGAAATATATTCCGTGGAATCCATTAGATCAGTCAATTCATTATACAGCATATATTTTCAAATAAGATAATTATTATTGTTGTCATGTATTTCATGCCCTTCATGAAAACTAATTCTTAAACATTGCCGCCTTTAATAGGTGAAAATTGGAACATTTAACTAATTGTGAAAATTAGCATCTTGGTGTGGTTTTACATGAATAGACAACTCTTATTCTATTTTATTTATACAAATAATTACAAATGAATGCCCAAGCTAAGAAATTAAATATCCAGAGAAATTAAATATTCAAAAAAAGTATAAAATTAAAAGTAAGCCATCCTATAAATGTAGGTTTCCCTTTCACAACCATTAATACTTTCCTCGAAATTGTTTCTTGAGCATATGTCAAGAAAAAATTTTTCTGCATGCTCTAGCAAAAAAAATTTGTCTTTTTAAAAACAAGTGTTTGGCTCTACTTTCCTGAATAATCTTTCTTGGAGATTATTCCACATTAATGCATGTGGATTTACTTCAGTCCTTTCTAGCAATTGCATGCAGTCCTGTTAATATAGATGTATGTAATATATTTAATCAATTCCTCATTGATAGGTGTTAGATTGTTTCCAGTTTTATTTGATTGGTTGGTCTGTGTACTTTTCCAAGTATGTCCAGAATTTCAGCCTTTGAGCTGGTGGACCAATAGGTTGTGGCATTTTTAAGTTTTTTTTAGATATTCTTAAATTATCCTCTCAGAGTTTGCACCAATTCACATTCTCACAGCACCTTTTCTCCACACCCTTACCAGTGCTGTGCACTGTGAAATCTGCTAAGTCCTGTTACTCATTGTTAAAATGGGCACTTACAGGTCATCAGAATATTATTGAACCCCTTAGAGTACCTTGATAGCTTCATAAAAGTAAATATAACTGTTCTCCTTTCAATCAGAACACCATTTTCAGAACATAGTTAAACAGGATCTGCCCTGGTAGTATCCAAACAATACTCCTCTCTCCCTTTCTTTTTCTTTTCTTCCTTTTCTTTTCTCTTTCTTATTTTACAAACAGTGAGTGAGCAGAGGGTGGAGCAGAGGGAAAGAGACTCTTTTTTTTTTTTTTTTTTTTTTTTTATGATAGTCACACAGAGAGAGAGAGAGAGAGAGAGAGAGAGAGAGGCAGAGACACAGGCAGAGGGAGAAGCAGGCTCCATGCACTGGAAGCCCGACGTGGGATTCGACCCCGGGTCTCCAGGATCGTGCCCTGGGCCAAACGCAGGCACTAAACCACTGCGCCACCCAGGGATCCTAGGGAAAGAGACTCTTAAGCACACTCCATGCTGATCATGAAGCCTGACACAGGGCTCCATCCCACAAACCTGAGTTCATTAAATGAACTGAAATCAAGAGCAGGACACTCAACCAGGCACCCAGGCCCCCCAACAATACTTTATTTCTTTAGCCCTCTTTTCTTTCTTAATTTTCTGAATTAGATTTTAATTAAAGAAGTCCTATGCTAGTTGTAAAAATGAAATAATGTAGAGAGATAAAATAAAAACGTAAATAATCTCTCAGTCCCCTTCTCAATCAACCCCTCCTAAAGTTACAGATTTTACTGACCTGCTGCATTTTGATCACACTTTTCTCCCTGCTCAGACAAACTCATGGAGTATCTTTTATTATTTTAGTGTGTTTTACTCAGTTCTCCAATTGGCTTTTTCTCTTAATCATGTGTAGTGGTTTTTCTGAGGGAGCAGATAAAGGTTCAGCTTATTCTTTTTAATAACTACAGATTAGTCATTATATGTAGTGTGGAGATTCCGTAGTTTGTTAAAGTATTGCCATGTAGATGGACGTTCAAATTGTTTCTTACAGTGCTGCGCTTAATATTTCATATATATGGTTGCTTTTCTTTCTGTAGGGTAGATATCCAGGAGTTGAATTGCAAAGTCATGGGGAATATGTATTTTTAATTTTAGTAGATGTTATCTGGTTGTTTTCCAAAAGGGTTGTAGCAAATCACACTAACATGGCTCTTCCCCAGCCCTGGATGTTACCACTTTTTAAAATGTTTGCTTACATGGGGGCACCTGGGTGGCTCAGTGGGTTGGCCTCTGACTCTTGGTTTTGCCTGGGACCATGATCTCATGGGCGGTGGGATCAAGCCCCCTGTAGGGCTCTGCACTCAACATAGAGTCTCCTTGAAGATTCTCTCCCTCTGCCCCTCACCTCACTTGCACTCACATGTGCATGCATTCGATCTCTCAGATGAAGAAATAAATCTTTTTCTTTAAGTATTTGCTAATATGATGAAAATGACATCTCATTGTTTTTTGATTTTCTCCTTATGAATGAAATGAGCAACTTTGTCTAATATTTTAATTAGCATTTATGTTTCATCTTAGGCCACTTGTTTTGTTTTGGGTTTTGTTGTGTCTTTTTTTTTTTTTTTTTAGATTTTATTTATTCATGAGAGATACACAGAAAGGCAGAGGGAGAAGCAGGATCCATGCAGGGAGCCCAGTGTGAGACTCGATCCCGGGACTCCGAGATTACACCTTGAACCAAAGGCAGACTCTCAACCACTGAGCCACCCAGGTGTCCCTGGCTGCTTGTTTGATACCCTTTGCCTATTTTTATTGTATATTTTGTAAAATTTGTTTATATGAGATTTTAAATGTCTGTTATGTGTTACAAATATTATTTCTCTCTTTTCTGGTCACGTTGACTTTGCATGATATTTTGGCATATGAAGTTTTATTTTTATGTAGTTAAATATGCCTATTTTGTCCCTTATGATTTCAGGGTTGCTTGTCTTCTTATGGAGGTCTCTATCATCCTAAGGTTATGAACATTTTTTCCTAGTTCATCTTTACATAATTGGGAGTTTTTCTTATTGATTATAGGACTTACATATGTGCATGTGTTGCAGGCACATGTGATTCAAGGTAGTAATCTAGCTTTGTTTTCTCTAATTATACCAGCAGTTTTTTTCTCATTGAATGAAATTCTACCTTTGTCATAATTAGGAAGTTCCCACATATACTAGCATCTGGCTCTTTAATTCTGATTACATTCCAGGGCTTTATTTGATTTGGGAAGAAAGTTTTGAAACAGGAAAACCTATTACAGTTCTAAATACAACCTACAGGAACAGAAAAGGAAACAACCTCAATTTTTTCAGTTTCCTATAATGGAAGGAGCAAGAATTTAACCATTCTTGTTCTTCACTTATTAATTATATCACCTTGAGCAAGTCCTTTATTTTGCCTCTCCCAACATAAGATTGCTCAACTCAATAGTGGCCTATACTTTTTTAAGGATTAAAGAAGATATGTAGAGTGCCTGACCCACAGTTGACATTCTTCAGTGATACCTAGCATATAATGTGTTATGATTTAATAAATAAGGAAGTAAGATACTTAGTATCAAATTGTGCCTTTTCTAAACATAAACAGATACATTTCTTCACAAGTATATGTTATTATATACAAAGAAAAAATTCTTTTTTTAAGAAAAAGAATTCTAAATATGGTAATTTAATGATTCAGATAAATATATTAATCTGAACAATAAAAATAACATATTCAAATCTGGCCCTTTTTCCTAAAAACATTTCTTGTTTATTTATTTTTTCCTAATGAGAGCCACAGAGACTTAACACAATTCAAAAGCAACAGCATGTAACTTTTTTTTTTAGGTAAGTGAGGGAAATACAGCTATTAAAGGTAACAAAAAGTAAGTGAAAATTGTGTTTATAAATGGAAGGAGCAGGATGTTTGAGGAGGAAGCAGGAGAGGCAGAGAAAGAGAGATGTTGAGATAGGAAGACGAGGAGGCACATTGTAGGCCTGGAGACAGCAGCAGGCATGAGTCTGGATGCAGACTCATTTTGGCCTCAGCCTGTGGCCAGACATGCCCTAGCTCTTTCCTAAGGCTTTCATGCTCTTTGCAGGTTAGATGTATCCTATAGTTATCAGTAATACAGTGATTTTCTTAACCTCGTTTCTCAAGAATCCCAGGATAAGTTAGGGAGGTTTCAGAAGGAAAGATCATGTTAGCGGAGCCATATGAATAAAATGTAAAACTAAAAAGTTTAGAAAGCAGAAAAAGTTGATCACCTCTTACACCTCTTGAGCCAGGTAACCATTTATTGGTTAGGGCCCAACCATTAAATATACATTTTAGTTCTACTAATTACTCACACACTTTAGCCATAAAATATTTGCAAAACAGAAAGAACAGCTATAAACAAAGCTTAGTAATGAAAAAAAGTATCATCATAAGAAAAGATCTACCTACACTGCTTGTTGTTTCCTTTTCCCATTACATTTCATTAAGTTTGTAACCAAATCTTCAATTAATCATTCTTTAAATTAGCCTTATTCCCTAGTGCTATTTATTAGACCTACCAAAGAAAGGAAGATTAAATTTAGCCTCGTTTTTGTTCCTTTTACCGTTTTTATGGTTTTTGCTATGCTTGCTATAACTAGTCCACGTGGAGGAAGTGGAAGATTGGTCATTTATTTTTCTCAGTTTTCCATTTCAGGAAATAATGATTTATTTGCATTATTATCATCTTCTGTGCAGTCAATTAACTCTCAAATGAGCAACTCACATTACGTGATATGCATCATTGGTCTTACTAATTTTGAAATATTTATGTACTAGAAAACCAGATAAATTGTTAATGTTAAGTCATTATTATCTTTCATAATTTCTTAATGAATTTTAAAGTATTGGCTAACAGAATTTTCAAGGTATTCTATTTTAAAGAAAAATTTCCTTGTGCTTTTGACATTTTGATTCTACCAAATAACTACCTGGTTGGAAAAACAGCAACAGTTATTGTCACCTGCGGTTGACACTGGCTCCGGGTATCAATTTTCCATGTTGCCTCCCTTTCTCAGTATTTACTACTAGGACTTCTCCAAGTATACATAATTTTAAGCACTAGTGAGAAACTCCTCATTT